>NW_024412445.1:87950-240773 GCF_014898765.1 Herpailurus yagouaroundi | reverse complement strand
TTTCTTGGAATAGCTTGAGAAGGATAGGTATTATCTCTGCTTTAAACGTCTGGTAGAACTCCCCTGGGAAGCCATCTGGTCCTGAACTCTTATTTGTTGGGAGATTTTTGATAACCGATTCAATTTCTTCGCTGGTTATGTGTCTGTTCAAGCTTTCTATTTCCTCCTGATTGAGTTTCGGAAGAGTGTGGTTGTTTAGGAATTTGTCCATTTCTTCCAGGTTGTCCAATTTGTTGGCATATAATTTTTCATAGTATTCCCTGATAATTGTTTGTATCTCTGAGGGATTGGTTGTAATAATTCCATTTTCATTCATGATTTTATCTATTTGGGTCATCTCCCTTTTCTTTTTGAGAAGCCTGGTTACAGGTTTGTCAATTTTGTTTATTTTTTCAAAAAACCAACTCTTGGTTTCGTTGATCTGCTCTACAGTTTTTTAGATCCTATATTGTTTATTTCTGCTCTGATCTTTATTATTTCTCTTCTTCTGCTGGGCTTAGGCTGCCTTTGCTGTTCTGCTTCTATTTCCTTTAGGTGTGCTGTTAGATTTTGTATTTGGGATTTTTCTTGTTTCTTGAGATAGGCCTGGATTGCAATGTATTTTCCTCTGAGGATTGCCTTCGCTGCGTCCCAAAGCGTTTGGATTGTTGTATTTTCATTTTCGTTTGTTTCCATATATTTTTTAATTTCTTCTCGAATTGCCTGGTTGACCCACTCATTCGTTAGTAGGGTGTTCTTTAACCTCCATGCTTTTGGAGGTTTTCCAGACTTTTTCCTGTGGTTGATTTCAAGCTGCATAGCATTGTGGTCTGAAAGTATGCATGGTATAATTTCAATTCTTGTATACTTATGAAGGGCTGTTTTGTGACCCAGTATATGATCTATCTTGGAGAATGTTCCATGTGCACTCGAGAAGAAAGTATATTCTGTTGCTTTGGGATGCAGAGTTCTAAATATATCTGTCAAGTCCATCTGATCCAATGTGTCATTCAGGGCCCTTGTTTCTTTATTGACTGTGTGTCTAGATGATCTATCCATTTCTGTAAGTGGGGTGTTAAAGTCCCCTGCAATTACCACATTCTTATCAATAAGGTTGCTTATGTTTATGAGTAATTGTTTTATATATTTGGGGGCTCCGGTATTCGGCGCATAGACATTTATAATTGTTAGCTCTTCCTGGTGGATAGACCCTGTTATTATTATATAATGCCCTTCTTCATCTCTTGTTACAGCCTTTAATTTAAAGTCTAGTTTGTCTGATACAAGTATGGCTACTCCAGCTTTCTTTTGGCTTCCAGTAGCATGATAAATTGTTCTCCAACCCCTCACTCTCAATCTAAAGGTGTCCTCAGATCTAAAATGAGTCTCTTGTAGACAGCAAATAGATGGGTCTTGTTTTTTTTATCCATTCTGATACCCTATGTCTTTTGGTTGGCGCATTTAATCCATTTACATTCAGTGTTATTATAGAAAGATACGGGTTTAGAGTCATTGTGATGTCTGTATGTTTTATGCTTGTAGTGATGTCTCTTGTACTTTGTCTCACAGGATCCCCCTTAGGATCTCTTGTAGGGCTGGTTTAGTGATGACAAATTCCTTCAGTTTTTGTTTGTTTGGGAAGACCTTTATCTCTCCTTCTATTCTAAATGAAAGACTTGCTGGGTAAAGGATTCTCGGCTGCATATTTTTCCTGTTTAGCACACTGAAAATATCGTGCCAATCCATTCTGGCCTGCCAAGTTTCAAAAGAGAGGTCAGTCACAAGTCTTATAGGTCTCCCTTTATATGTGAGGGCACGTTTACCCCTTGCTGCTTTCAGAATTTTCTCTTTATCCTTGTATTTTGCCAGTTTCACTATGATATGTCATGCAGAAGATTGATTCAAGTTACGTCTGAAGGGAGTTCTCTTTGCCTCTTGGATTTTAATGCCTTTTTCCTTCCCCAGTTCAGGGAAATTCTCAGCTATAATTTCTTCAGGTACCCCTTCAGCACCTTTCCCTCTCTCTTCCTCCTCTGGGATACCAAGTATGCGTATATTATTTCTTTTTAGTGTATCACTTAGTTCTCTAATTTTCCCCTCATACTCCTGGATTTTTTTTTATCTCTCTTTCTCTCAGCTTCCTCTTTTTCCATAACTTTATCTTCTAGTTCACCTATTCTCTCCTCTGCCTCTTCAATCTGAGCTGTCGTCGTTTCCATTTTGTTTTGCATTTCGTTTAAAGCGCTTTTCAGCTCCTCGTGACTGTTCCTTAGTCCCTTGATCTCTGTAGCAAGAGATTCTCTGCTGTCCTCTATACTGTTTTCAAGCCCAGAGATTAATTTTATGACTATCATTCTAAATTCACTTTCTGTTATATTATTTAAATCCTTTTTGATCAGTTCATTAGCTATTGTTATTTCCTGGAGATTCTTCTGAGGGGAATTCTTCCATTTGGTCATTTTGGATAGTCCCTGGTGTGGTGAGGACCTGCAGGGCACTTCCCCTGTGCTGTGGTGTATAACTGGAGTTGGTGGGCGGGGCCGCAGTCAGTTCTGATGTCTGCCCCCAGCCCACCGCTGGGGCCACAGTCAGACTGGTGTGTGCCTTCTCTTCCCCTCTCTTAGGGGTGGGATTCACTGTGGGGTGGCGTGGCCCATCTGGGCTACTTGCACACTGCCAGGCTTGTGGTGCTGGCGATCTGGCGTATTAGCTGGGGTGGGTAGGCAAGGTGCACGGGGGCAGGAGGGGCAGGCTTAGCTTGCTTCTCCTTAGGTGATCCACTTCAGGAGGGGCCCTGTGGCAGCGGGAGGGAGTCAGATCCACTGCCAGAGGTTTGGCTCTGCAGAAGCACAGAGTTGGGTGTTTGTACGGAGCGAGCAAGTTCCCTGGCAGGAACTGGTTCCCTCTGGGATTTTGGCTGGGGGAATGGGCGGGGCAGATGGCGCTGGCGAGCGCCTTTGTTCCCACCAAGCTTAGCTCTGTCGTCCGGGGGCTCAGCAGCTCTCCCTCCCTTTGTCCTCCAGCCTTCCCGCTTTCTGAGCAGAGCTGTTAACTTATGACCTCCCAGACGCTAAGTCACACTTGCTGTCGGAACACACTGCGTCCATCCTGCCCCTCCGCTTTTGCAAGCCAGACTCGGGGGCTCTGCTTGGCCAGCGAGCCGCCCCTCTGCCCCGGCTCCCTCCCGCCCGTCTGTGGAGCGCGCACCGCCTCGCCGCCCTTCCTACCCTCTTCCATGGGCCTCTTGTCTGCGCTTGGCTCCGGTGACTCCGTTCTGCTAATCCTCTGGCGGTTTTCTGGGTTATTTAGCCAGGTGTAGGTGGAATCTAAGTGATCAGCAGGACACACGGTGAGCCCAGCATCCTCCTACGCCGCCATCTTCTTCCCTATTTGCTATTTGCTATTTACTTTAAGGTGAGGCCTGGCAAAGTGATAGATCCTGAGGTTTAGAGTAATCATAATAAGTATCACTGTTGTTACTCATCACTCTTGTCATTGTTACCATTTTTGTAGTTAATTGTGGTTGACTGCATAAAATTTCTCTATCCACTGACAGTGTACAATTTATTGAAGACAGTGCAAGAGGGGGTTTCAGTACATGTAATTTTCTGTATCTTTCAGAATGTGAATTGCTTGCTCCAACCTGAGAAGCCCTAACCCACAACCTGAAGCAACCAGCCTTGGAGTTCCTCTCATTTTTAATCCTGATTCTAAGTTAGGAAAGCTAACTAATCACATAAAATGCCTTCTTCCAGCCAATCTGCTTCCTGCTTCCCCAGTCACAACCTCTGATCAGGCTGCACATTCCTTTTCACCCCAGAAAGCTTTCTACTTCTCCCTATGCCTTTGAGTCTCTTCCAAAAGAGCATATGGTCATGGCTGAGTCCCTTGCTATTTAGAGCAAGCTCTGAATGAACAGTGTGTGTTCTCATTTGGGTGGTCTTTACTGATGTCTAGGGAGGTTAGTAGACAGGGACTAAATAAAGCGCCCAGAATATATATGTTTTATAAGTTAACTTTTTCCCCAAATGAGTTATTTATTTATCCATACAGCTTAAAAAAAACTGAGATATAATTCACATACCACAAAATCTACTCTTTTAAAAGTGTACAATTCAGTTATTTACAGTCTATTCAGGAAGTTATGCAAACCATCACCATTGTTTAATTCCAGAACATTATCACCACCTCAAAAAGAAACCCAGGTTCAGGGCATCTAGTGTGTAGCATGGTGGTCATATTTAACAATACTCTGTTGTATACAAGAAAGTTAACTGTAAAAGTAGAGCTTTAATGTTCTCACCATAATGACAACAACAACAAAATGAGAATTATGTGAAAAAAGGATGCCTTAACTAATCTTACAGTGATAACCATTTCACAATATGTACAC
The DNA here is from genome assembly GCF_014898765.1 of Herpailurus yagouaroundi. Lineage (NCBI taxonomy): Eukaryota > Metazoa > Chordata > Mammalia > Carnivora > Felidae > Herpailurus > Herpailurus yagouaroundi. The sequence continues at coordinate 236,401 of NW_024412445.1, read as the reverse complement.
GTATCAAATCATCACATCGTACATCTTACACTATACAATGTTGTATGTCAACCATATTTCAGTAAAGTTGGAGTGGGGAAGAGAAACCCAGCCCTGATTAAATGATCACTTCCTTTTCCACCCCCCTCCCAACCCCTGGAAATCACCAATATGCTTTTTTTTCCCTCTATGGATTTGCCTATTCTGAATATTTTAAGTAAATGGAATAATAAAATATGTAACCATGTATGTCTGCCTTCTTTCTTATGCTTAGCACCATGTATCTAAGGCTCACCCATGTTTTAACATATACCAGTGCTTTATTACTCACCTTAATATTATATGTACATAATATTAAAAATATATATGCACACAGACATATATATATTCATGTGCCACCAAGTCCCTTATTTTTTAAATTGTGGAAAATATACATAACAAAACACTGGTCGTTGCAACACTCAAAGCCTCTGGGAGCCTGGAAAAAGGAAAGCTCTGAGCCAGAAACTCAGTCCCTGGACTAGGGAGTACGGGGGCTGTCAGTGGTGGGGGTGGTAGACACCACAGGGGGAGCTCTGCTGAGGGGGTAGGTGGTGGCAGCGGTCTGAACTAGCTGTGTGGAATAAAAACAAAGAGAAAGAATCACCAAAAGCAAGGAAAAGTGGAAAAAGTTCAAGACAAGGACAAGACATAATAGAATCAGGGCTGTGCTATTTATGAGTTGGACCTACAGAGCTTGAAATTATTTCTGAAAAATACTGAAGTTTTGGGCCCTTCACTACTTCCTCATAAGGAAGTATGCTAGAGACAACATGGCACACCGAGCATGACGGTTGACAAATCACTGTCAGTTATTTTGCAGGAATACAAATTGAGGCATTTCAGTTCCTCTGAACTTTGAGTTGAGCCTGACTTCTTTATTATTGTTTCTGTCCTTAGTCTTCATCTGAATTCTTCACTGATGGTTCTGTCCACTCACCAGACATGATTGACTCATGCAGGTGCATTAGATGGTCATTACACATTTTTTCCTCTCCTGTATCTCAATGTTACTCTCAACTGGAATATTTTAACCTGAACAATTCAGATTGGTTTGCTGTTCCCATGCTGCTTTTCAGACCAGTTTAATATCACATCATCTTCACAGCTAGTGCTCGCTCAAGTTGGCCTGTGAACTCATCTTTGTTAGGACAGTTGACACATTCAGGGCTACACAGCCTGAGAGATGTGCAGAACAGTTGCCTGTCCTGGGAAGAGTAGCCAGGTTTGGGAAATAATCCCCAGAGAGAAAACATTAGAGAACTTGGCATAGCACTGAGATAGAGATAACCAGTTCAAGAGTGGGAAAGGTCCTTGTACTAAAATCCTGGATGGCTGTTCTAGCCTCACAGAAAACAAAGAGGCAAGTGGCTTGCACTGCAGGACATTTTTTGGATAGAACAAGGGAAATTTGATGGCATGGGGTTTTTAGTAAGATGAAGTCTGGCAGTAAAGGATAGTAAAAGACACAGTGGTAGAGGGAATGAACAGTCTTTCATCCTGGGGGTTATATAATAAAAATGCCGACTCGTGATTGCCATAAACAATGTCATCTAGCTTCTGTGGTCCTACTTCTTCATCGCTAAAAGTAAAAGACTTACAGATTTAGCCATTTTTAACTATGTGAAATAGATTAGGTGTGACACCTCTTGAAAGAAGTTTCCCCTGCAAGATATGTGGCAGAATATATGTTTCAATGTAACAAAATATTATTGAAGGTCATAACTGCTACTGTGCAACTTTAGTCTTTCTCTAGAAATTTCTGCCCCTTGAATTGTGCACATTGTTATATTTTTCTTTCTTTTATGTTTCAAATAGAGTGTTTAAATTTGCCTTGCTTATCCACACAGATCCTGGAAATAAGAGCTTCGGTCCAGCAAAATTAAAAAAAAAAAACCTCAATACAGTGCCATTAAGTACTACATTCCTGCCCTGCCACAACTTGCCCCACCCACTCAAAGACAGCAGCACACTCAGAAGACAGCAGCCCAGCCCTTCTTAGGAACCCACTGTGCCACCTAACCTCTGGTTACCAGAAGGCCAGCAGGGAGCCAGTTCTGGCAGTGCTCTCCTACCCATGGGAGTACCAGGGGCTTCCAACACCCTGCTCTCACATCTGAGACTCTTCAGGCCCACCCCTGGCCTTGCTCCTGAGACTTGCCCAGATCCAGCATATTCAGGAGCAGGGTGTGGCCGGAGGCATCTGGCTGCAAAGCCCAAGGTCATTGGAGCCCTTCCTGGCCCTCATTGCAGCCCAGCCCTGGCCCTAACTGCCCCTTTTGCCCAACCCCAACTTGCCTTAACCAAACCACAACCATCATCACAACCAGAAGAACCAACAAGGCCATGCTGCCCTTCCTGGAGTCCCACGTGCCACCCACCCACCCAAACCAGGACCCAGCTAAAGCTATCCTCTCAACAGCAGCCAAAAATGAGAGCTCCAGAGGGAGGGGGGCTCTGAAGAGGAGTGCAGCTCCTGAAAAAGAGGGTGGTCATGCATGGCCTGGGTCAGGACAGGAGGCAGTGCCCTGGGGCTGGCAGTCACCTGAAGGCCCTGAGAAGTGGCATCTCTTGAGGAGGGTTCCACTCTAATTCCTGCCCAGCCTCAAAGTGCAACTGGGATATGTTTCTGTGTTTCTCTCTTTGCTTTTGAGTTTTGTCTTTATGTCAAGTGACCCTGGGCTTGCTGAGAGTGGCTTGCTGTTTCCTGAGAGCAGCTCCCTGTTTCCTGACAGCAGCAGCAATAAGAGAGACAGTAGGGCCTGAGGTCTGGATCACTCTTGTCTCCTCAAGACTGGACGGGTTTTTACTTGCTCTAGGGGGAATGTGTCTGTCCTTTGGTAAAGCAGCCCGAGTATCATGAAAAGAAGGGCTGTCTCTTCATAAGTTGGAGCCTCATCCCAGGGCTTAGATGGTTGGGGTACCAAGTGAATTGCTTGGGGCTCCCAGGATTCCATCAGGAAGAGGTTATAGGGAGCCCCTGGTTGGCCCTGGGTCTGGGTAAGGTTCAGAGAGGAAAGGCTGGGATGCTGTCTGCCCACCCAGTGGTAGGGGGACAGAGATGGCTACAGGGACTGAAGTGGGTAGGTGAAGTTTGGGGGCTGGAGGTAGGGAGGGAAAGAGGCAGGAGGTGTCTGGAGGGAGCCTCACTTGAAGTGGTGACAGCAGCAGCAGAAAAGGGTGGGAGGCATAAGCCTACAGCACCCTATTTTCCCAGGCAGTCTCCCACCCATGTTCAGGGTTGGGTAGCTGAAGTGTCTGGGAGAAAAGCCAAGTGACTCATTTTCTGTGCTAAACCTGAACTTCTTGCCCTTCTCTTACTCCTTCATGCATTGCTCCACCCAGGCCCTCCTTAAACACTGGTCATACTTCTGGCTTCTGCTCTGTGGATGACACTAACAGGACAGGGTGGAACCACAGTTTCAGCTTCGCAGTGACCAGTGCAGGTGCCTGGCCAGCCCTGCCTCTGATACCACATCTGGCGCAGCATCACTGTGAGGTGGCCACTGGCAGATTCACTTAGGGCTAGGAACTGAGGCTGCAAAGGCCCAAATGACTTGCCTAAGGCCAGTAGAAGGATTAAAACCTAGGTGTGGTGACCCCTAAAGCTGTCTCTAAAGAACAGACCATCTACTACAGAAACGGGTTGTGGAAGAGTAAATGGGTCATTGTGGGGTGGGGGTTGGCTCTTGCCTGGATTGGTCTGTTTCCTCACTTCCTTCCTACTGCCTGGAAGCCCTGTACTTCCATCTCCTTGTAAACATCCTGCACTTTCCTATTGTCCTGTCCAGTCTGAGATAGAACAGAGGGATCTCTGTCTCTGGAGTGAAGATTAAGTTTATTATTCAGATGTAGAGTCATGTAAAAGGCTAACAAAATTAAAATTGAACATAAAAATCATGTAGAATGCTAATGGTTTGGATGAGGTGAAGATGGCAGGAGGTCTCTCAGACTCCTGCTAGTGATTGGGGCTTGGTTCAGGAGGGAGGGAGAAGGGAAAAGAATCTCACCTTTGGTGAACTTGACCCACATAGAGCCTCTGTTTAAAAATTTCATCTATTCAGTGTTTTATCCATAATCACATTTTTCTGAGCCCCTTTCCACATCTGGCCCAGAGTCCTCATAGAGCACACAGGCTGGAGACATCATCAGAGTGTAAACACAGCACTTGGACCTACACAACCTTCCTGACATGCAGCTTTTGATTGCCAAGGTAGCCATTTCAAAGATATCCATTGTAAAATACACCCATTGCCAGCTGTTTGACACAGCTACTGGGGAAACAGCTAGATGAGAAACCAGGTCACCGCAACTATGAAATTCCCCTTTTATTAAGCCCTGGATAACTGACCACTTGAGTGACTCCCTTCTTATACTTTAATCCCTATAATTTTCCAATAAAGAGTGAACCTTGAAACCCTAGACACCCCTCCTGAGACTTCAATAAAGGCACACTCCCAAGTCTGCTTTTCTCTCCCTACCTGAGACCCTAATGTGTGGCCCTTGGGTGTGCTGTGTACCCTCCAGGACCTGTGAGTATTTTTTTTTTCAAAGTTCTTTGGTGGTTGTTGCTGTGGTGCATCTTGCAATCATAATAAGAACCACAAGGGCCAGTCCAGCCTCAACAGTGGCTCTGGATGGGGAAATGCCTGTGGGTGTTCATCACAAGTAGTACATGCCCAGGTGAGTGCCTCAGGCACTCCTAACTGATAGCATCACTATCAATTGACTGAGACTGACACTAAACAGACTAAGGGACCCAAGTGAGACCATAGAGGCCTGCGAGCGAGGCCCAAGATGGTCTTCATGAAGGAAGTGCCATCTGAGTTGGGTCTACAAGATGAGCCAGGGGCAGCCACTGAGCTGGAACAAAAACATGACAAATGGATGAACAAATGAATGAACGAATGAATGGCTATCCATCTAGCAGAGAATGAAGCAGGGAAGCTCACCCATGCTGAGGGCTGAAACACAGTGCACACTGGGTGTGTTAGTCCATTCAGGTTGCTATAACAAAATACAGCAGACTGGATAACTTAGAAAAAGCAACCCTATTTGGAGGCTGAAAGTCAAGATCATGGTACCAGCATGGTTGGGTAAGGGACCTTTTCCTGGTTCATATCTGGTAGCTTCTTGCTATGTCTTCTCAAGGTGGAAGAGACTAGGTGTCTGTGTGGAGTCTTTTTATAGAAGCAAGAGTCTCATTCATGAAAGCTCTGGCCTCATTACCTAAACACGTTCCAAGGACCCCAGCTTCTAAAAATTTCACATTGGGCATTAGGATTTCAACATGTGAATTTGGAGCAGGGGAGGGGACAGGGAATAAACATTCAGATCATAGCACAGACAGAATGGTGGTGAGGCCTATGGTGTAATGCCTGCCTCACTCACTTAGGGAAAGAATGTGGCACTGATGCTTTGGAGTGGAGACAGTGAACATAGCATGTTAGAAGGGGTATGTGCTACAGAGGAAAGATGGGGACTCAGGAAGCTTATAAGTGGGCTGGAGTGGACAGGAGGGGGCTAGGAACAGCAGGAGCAGGGGACAGTCATGTTGAAGAGATTGCATAGGACATCGTGCCCACTGTGAGGACTTTTCCTCCAGGTGGGGCAGCTTGTGCTGAGCAGGGGTGGGGCTCTGAATGCCCTGAAGGTATGAAGTGGGTAATAGCTAGGGAGACTTGGGGTGGGGGAGGCTGTCACTACAGATTGTGTAGGCAGGGAAGCCTTCTCTTAGGAAGTGACATGTGAGCTGATATGTATCTCTTGTATGGACCATGTTTCTAGCTTGCTAAATGTGGTGTTTTAGCATGTGCATCTGCCTACATGTGTACACTGGACACGCCTTGTTGTAAACAACCCATTGGTATGTCTGAGTCACTTCATCTAGGCGTCCAGCCTTCCTGCTCACCATTTCAACTTAGAGGAATCATTCTCCAAGGGGTTTCCTTTTCAAATACAAACCAATCCATCCAGTGTCCACAAGTCCAACCACTTCATCTATCAGACTCTCACACTTGGGGCCATTATCCAACTGCCCTAATAATGCTAGGGCCATGTACCAGAAAACTAGGGACGACCTCTATGTTCCAGAGTCCTGAAAGTATTCAAGCCAGCCAGTCCTAAGCCTGCTTACCTTTTCTACCTGTTCCTTTCTAAGGAAACTACAATAAGGAACTTTCTCACGTTTTCCCACCCACTCCCTCTGCCTCCTGACCATCATGGCACATGTGGCCCTGTACGGTGTGATTTGCCCCCTCCTCTGGGAGCTCTGAGTAAAAACTGTCTTTTCAATAAAAGACCACATCCTGATATGTTTACCTTACTATAAAACATTTATGAATACACTATATTTTAAAATAGTGAATGACAAGAGACCTCCTAGGCAGTTTGAAGAGTGGGCAAACGAGTAAACTATACATCTTTTCATAATATTCTCACGTTTAATACCTTAAAATATATTAGAGTTCCTTTCCCCCATAAAATTTCAGACTTCATAAGAGTGGAGGGCATATAGGAAATTATATGGATCAGACCAGGCATCTGGAGAAGAGACTGGGAATGCACAAGTGATAGAAGAAAGAACAAGATGAATCCCCCTGGAAGATAATAGCTCCAGACTTGTTTATTTGGGAACATCAATCTTCCAGAGAATTTCCAGAGAAGTGCCTGGAGAGGGGATGGCTGGAGCCGAACTTGGCTGTTCACCCTATGGATGGAAGGGCTGAGAATTTCTGAGGGCTGTGGTTCTAGCAGCAGCCTGGCCCAAAGGAACCACACAGAAAACTTCCCCAAGACTGCTGTCCTGGTTAGGATAAGGTTCAGCTGCTGTCAAAGAGGTCCCTCGCATGAGTTTGCATCTCTCTCCTGCTTGGTCTAGAGGCAGACAGTCCAGGGCTGGCCTGGTAGGGCTGCCCCAGGAACCCCTCTCCCTGAAGCCCTGTCATCCCAGAGGAGTTGCCTTTGTCCACACAGGCCAGGATGGAGCTCACATCCCAGCAGCAGGACAGGGAGAGAAGCAGAAAGTGCCTGATTCTCTCTGCTAGGAGACATCCCAGAAGTACAAATCACTTTGCTTCCCATCCAGGGGGGAAATCCTGGTCACACAACTAGCCCTGCCACAGAGGATGCTGGGAAATTTATAGCCTGGGCAGCCATATGCGCAGTTCAAAGTCAGGTGTCTGGTTACTTGCAGTAGTGGATAATGCCACCAGGAGCCACATGGACATGTCTGCCACATCCCTTTAAAAAACGTTCCCTCCCACCACCCAACGACTCCATATCCCAAGTTCATGTTTTATAAGAGATTGTCCATGAAATAAATTGGATTAATTCATAATTCAAGAACCAGCTGAAAATCATAGGCCAGTGGATGCTTTTCATTAGATTTGCTAGCAAATTGCTAGTGTAATCCCATTACGAACTCTGAAGCTTTTTGGCTGGCAAAGGTGACAGGGCCAGAGAGTGGGAGGATAATAGCAAAGTACCAAGTGATAAGATAAGAACCACATGGTCCTGTCAATAGATGCAGAAAAAACATTTGACAAAATACAGCATCCTTTCTTGATGAAAACCCTCAAGAAAGTCGGGATAGAAGGAACATACTTAAACATCACAGAAGCCATTTCTGAAAAACCCACAGCTAATATCATCCTCCATGGGGAAAAACTGAGAGCTTTCCCCTTAGATCAGGAACACTACTGGGATGTCCACTCTCACCTCTATTGTTTAACATAGTATTGGAAGTCCTAGCATCAGCAATCCAGACAACAAAATGAAATAAGAGACATCAAAATTGGCAAAGATGAAGTCAAACTTTCACTTTTCGCAGATGAAATGATACTCTACATGGAAAACCTGACAGACTCCACCAAAAGTCTGCTAGAACTGATACATGAGTTCAGCAAGGTCGCAGGGTACAAAATTAATGTACAGAAATTGGTTGAATTTTTATACACCAATAATGAAGCAACAGAAAGAGAAATAAAGAAACATCCCATTCACAATTGCACCAAGAACCATAAAATACCTAGGAATAAACCTAACCAAAGATGTAAAAGTTCTATATGCTGAAAACTATAGAAAGCTTATGAAGGAAATTGAAGATGATAAAATGAAATGGAAAAACATTCCATGCTCATGGATTGGAAGAATAAATATTGTTAAAATGTCAATAATACCCAAAGCAACTACACATTCAATGCAATACCAATCAAAATTGCACCAGCATTCTTCTCAAAGCTAGAACAAACATTCCTAAAATTTGAATGGAACCACAAAAGACCCTGAATAGCCAAAGTAATATTGAAGAAGAAAACCAAAATGGCAGGCATCACAATCCCAGACTTTAGTCTCTACTACAAAGCTGTAATCATCAAGACAGTATCGTATTGGCACAAAAACAAACACACAGACTAATGGAATAGAATAGAGACCCTAGAATTGGACCCACAAATGTATGGCTAACTAATCTTTGACAAAGCAGGAAAGAGTACCCAATGGAAGAAAACACAGTCTCTTTAACAAATTGTGCTGGGAGAACTGGACAGCAACATGCAGAAGAATGAAACTAGACCACTTTCTTACATCATACATACAAATAAACTCAAAATGGATGAAGGATATGAATGTGAGACAGGAAACCATCAAAACCCTAGAGGAGAAAGCAGGGAAAAAAACCTCTTTTACCTCAGCTGCAGCAATTTCTTGACACATATCCAAAGGCAAGGGAATTAAAAACAAAAATGAACTATTGGGATCTCATCAAGATACAAACTTCTTCACTGCAAGGGAATCAATACAACTAAAAGGCAACTGACAGAATGGGAAAAGATATTTGCAAATGACACATCGAATAAAGGGCTAGTATCTAACATCTATAAAGAACTCACCAAATTCCACACCCAAAAAACAAATAATCTAGTGAAGAAATGGGCAGAAGACATGAATAGACACTTTTCCAAAGAAGATATCCAGATGGCCAACAGAGACATGAAAAGATGCTCAAAGTCACTCATCATCAGGGAAATACAAATCAAAACTACAGTGAGATATCACCCGACACCAGTCAGAGTAGCTAAAATGAACAAATCAAGAGACTATAGATGCTGGAGAGGATGTGGAGAAATAGGAACCCTCTTGCATTGCTGGTGGGACTGCAAACTGGTGCAGCCACTCTGGAAAACAGTGTGGAGGTCTCTTAAAAAATTAAAAATAGAACTACCCTATGACCCAGAAATAGCACAGCTAGGAATCTACCCAAAGGATACAGGAATGCTGATGCATAGGGGCACATGTACCCCAATGTTTACATCAGCAGTATCAACAATAGCCAAAGTATGGAAAGAGCACAAATGTCCATCGATGGATGAATGGATAAAGAAGATGTGGTTTATATATAAGATGGAATACTACTTGGCAATGAGAAAGAATGAAATCTGGCCATTTGAAGCAATGTGGATGGAACTGGAGGGTATTATGCCCTCCAGGGTGAAATAAGCCAGGCAGAGAAAGACAGATACTATATGTTTTCACTTATATGTGGATCTTGAGAAACTTAACAGAAGACCATGGGGGGAGGGGAAGAGGGAAAAAAAAAGTTACAGATTAGGAGGGAGGCAAACCATAATAGACTCTTAAGGACTGAGAACAAGCTTAGAGTAGATGGGGGGTGTGGGAGAGGGGAAAGTTGGTGATGGGCAGGGAGGAGGTCACTTGTTGGGATGAGCAGTGGGTATTGTATAGAAACCAATTTGACAACAAATTATACTTAAAAATAAAAATAAATAAATAAAAGTTTCTCCATTAAAAAAAGACTTACATGTAAGTCAAGAAACCACAAATCTCCTAGAAGAAAACATAAACAGTAAGCTCTTGAACATCAATCTGAACAGTATGTATGTATGTATGTATGTATGTATGTATGTATGTATGTATTTTGGATCTGCCTCCTCACACAAGGGAAACAGAAGCAAAAAATGAACACCCTTGATGACATCAAACTAAAAAGTTTTGCACAGCAAAGGAAACCAATAATGAAATGAAAAGGCAACACACTGAATGGAAGAAGATATTTGCAAATGTTGCAAATACGGGAGTTAACATCCAAAATAGATAAAGAACTCACTCACACAACTCAATAAAAAGTAAACAATCCAGGGGCGCCTGGGTGGCGCAGTCGGTTGAGCGTCCGACTTCAGCCAGGTCGCGATCTCGCGGTCCGTGAGTTCGAGCCCCGCGTCAGGCTCTGGGCTGATGGCTCAGAGCCTGGAGCCTGTTTCTGATTCTGTGTCTCCCTCTCTCTCTGCCCCTCCCCCATTCGTGCTCTGTCTCTCTCTGTCCCAAAAATAAATAAAAATGTTAAAAAAAAAAAAAAGTAAACAATCCAGGGGCGCCTGAGTGGCTCATTCAGTTGAGCATCAGACTTTGATCAGGTCATGATCTCGCGGTCTGTGAGTTTGAGCCCCATGTCGGGCTCTGTGCTGACAGCTCAGAGCCTGGAGTCTGTTTCAGATTCTGTGTCTCCCTCTTTCTCTGCCCCTCCCCACTCATGCTCTGTTTCTCTCTCTCTCTCTCTGTCAAACATAAACATTAAAAAAAGTAAACAATCCAACTTAAAAATGAGCACAGCATCTGAATAGATATTTTTCCAAAGAAGACATACTCATGACCAACATGAAAGATGAAAAGATGGTCAATATCATCAGAGAAATGCAAATCAAATGCACAATGAAATATCACCTCATACCTGTCAGAATGGCTATTATCAAAAAAGATAAGAAAGAGCAGGTATTGGCGAAGATATGGAGAAAAGGGAATGCTCATGCGCTGTTGGTGGGAATGTAAATTGGTGCAGCCACTGTGGAAAACAGTGTGATGGTTCCTCAAAAAAATTAAAAATAGAACTACCATACAATCCATCAATTACACTCTTGGGTATTTATTCTAAGAAAACAAAAATACTACTTCCAAGAGATCTATGTCTCCCAATGTTTATTGCAGCATTATTGACAACAGCCAAGATATGAAAGCAACCCAACTGTCCATCAATAGATGAATGGATAAAGAAGAATGTAATATACATATACACAATGAAGTATTACTTTAAAAAAGAATGAAATCTTTCCATTTGTGACAAATGGGTGGATCTGGAGGACATTATGCCAAGCCGAATAAATCAGTGAAAGACATACCATATGATTTCACTTATATGTGGAATTTCTAAAAAATGAAACAAATAAAACAGAATCTGATTCATAGACACAGAGAATAATCTGGTGGTTGACAGAGGGGAGAGGATGGTCGTAGACAAAATGGGAAAAGGGTTATCTTCCAGTTACAAAGGTACAAACTCCCAGTTATAAAATAAATAAGACGTGGGGATGCAACATACATAATGAGGAATATAGTTAATAATGCGTAACAACTCTGTATGGTGACAGAGGGTAGGTAGTGTTACCATGGTGTTAATTTTGCGTGTATATAAATGTTAAACTACATTTTGTACATTTGAAACTCATATAATATTGTATGTTAACTATACTTCAATAAAAGAATAAAATACACAATTATAAAATAATCAAAGATGCTGACAAAGATTAATGTACAAAATGTTCACTGTGGTGTGTACAATGGCCCAAAATTAGAAGCAATTTAAATGCCTTATCAATAAGATAATCAGGTATGTATTGTACTATATAATAATTACCATACTGCTTAAAAATCATGTTTCTGAAGAAGCTTTGGCACTGTGGGGAGATACAATGAGCTTAGAAATGAGCTTTCTAATGAGGCCTGCTAAACTTCCTAGGTCCCAAAGGGGACTCTCAGTTTGTTCAACAAATCTTATTTCTGCCCCCATCTTCACTCTAAGTAAAAACTACCACTGTCTTCACAGTTTGAGTCAATAATCTAAAAATTGTTCTTGATTGTTTTCTTCCTCTGTCACTGGATAGTCATTTCCTAGGCCAGTTTTGCAGAAACTACCTTTTAAGACCTCCAGGCCACCCTCTCCTTCCTCCTCTAGTCCCCTTCTCTCCCATCCCCTCCACTTCTCCATTCCTCTGTGCCTTGCCCTCCCTAACCCCCAAATTCCCAGTACACTAGGTCTCCTTTTTCAGATGACCACAGTGACCTACTTCTCTTAGGGAGGGGCCCTGGCTCCCACTCTCCCACCCAGAGTCCACAGCAGCCAGATGTGTCTTGCCCAATGGAAGTCGACTATATCAATCCCTGCCGGACCCCCGGCAGGAGTGGATCCCCTGCTCTTCAGAACAAAACCCAAACCCTTTCCTGTGAAACTAAGCTTTGACTAATGAGAGAGATCAGTGGAAACCACTGGCTCAGCAGCCAGGCCCACAGCTCACAGAAGGAGAAAGTTTTATTAGCAGAGCACTTCACCATCAGAGCTGATTGCTTTCCAGGCCCTGAGCTGTGGGATGTTCATTTTTAGAGACACATAGCAAAATGCACCAGTGGGTTGGTCCTATACACAAAGGGTGCTAGTCAAATCCCTCCCTCCCTACTCTCACTCTCTATCTCTGATCCGATTAACCTAACACTCCAGCTTCCTTCTGTCTAGAATGCCCCTTCTCCATTTCTTGTGTCAAACCCATACACCTGGGGCCTACTAGACACCACCTCCTTCAGGAAGCCACCCTGATACCTCAAGCAGTAGATGAACATATGCTGTGCTTTGAATATCCTTCCCCTTGCACCTATGAACAGGTGACTGTACTGTAGTTATGTCCCTGCCTTGTCTTCCCAACTGGCCCATGAATTCTTCAGGTGGGATCTATGTGTGGTTCATCTTGGGGGGGAGCCCAATGTCATTTGGCTGAATGTCCAGCATATGGGCTTCTCAGAGAGGAAGCCACATAGGCAAAGTATCTGTGGGAAAGTGAATGATTCAGTGTGTGCAAGTGCAGGGTGATGGTGAAAAGGTCTTCATGGGGACAGGTAGGAGAGTCCTAAAAGCCCACTAAATGACTGGGACTTGCCCTGAAGGGGAGAAGAGCCATGGATGGATTCTAAGGAGAGCAAAACTGGTTGACCACACATTGAATTGTCCATCATAAAGAAAACCCAAACTCGGTGGGGGGAGCCACAAGACCCCCACCCTGTCCCTAGTACTTTTTCTTGCTTCCCCTGGCCCTGCTGTAAGGGGGGATGGAGCATCTTCTCTGGTCAGATGCAAGGACCATCCCTGGGCAGGGTCACAGCATGTTGAAAAACTGCACACAGTGCAGCTGGGCATCACCAAAGCAGTCAGGGGACCTCTTGGAGATTCCTCGTGTTTCTTAGAAGCCCACAGGGTAGCTCCCTGATAGCTATCTGAAACCACAAATTCACTGCCAAAAAAATGTAAATACCTGTTTTCTGGAAACCAGGCTTTTACAGCCACCTTTCTGGCATCCCCTACATCCCTCCAAGCTGCTGTCTCTTACCATAAATCCCCCAGAATGTCTGGATCCTCATGGAGTGCCCCTTTCAACTTTGAATTGGATAAACAGCCAATACTTCAGGCCTCTTAGAAGGACTGCTCCATGCTACTGTTATAAAAAGGAAAAGCCATCACAGTGGAGAGATCCAACTACTGCATTACAGTCAGGAAACTCAGTTGCAAGCTTCAGTGACCCCTAAGCCACTTTTGGGCCCACCCCCACACCACTTCTGACTCCCACACAGGCTGGTTCATAGGACTTTGTTACCCTGTTGTGAACTCTTGGTCACAATTACCACAGGCACAGGACCCAAATGCTCCCCTTGGTCCTTCTGAAAATGTTGGGCAATGTTAGTGTAGGAAGGTAATACACAATCTCTGCATTTCTGCCCTGCAATCCTCTCGTGATAATTCCCTTAAATCATTTTTCCATTTAGTTGTTCTGGTGACTTCCCAAGTACTACATCACTATACACTCCTCCCACTGGGGCATGCCTCAGCCCTAATTCTGTGTGGGGAGGATGCAAAACAGTATCTGTGATACATCTTTCTGGAGCTTTTATTACAGGATTTGGTAGAACTTCCCCCCTTTTCCTAAACATGGAAGAAAAGACAGAGAAGAGCAGGGGAGGGGAGAAGTGTTCCAAGAAAAAACCCAGTCACGATGGGGACAGAGGGATGAACCTGCAACTAGAGTGACCTCTCCTCTTGTGGGCCATAGATATGGGATACCCTCTTGATTTGAATCCCATGCAGAGAACTCCAGAGCAGTTTGCAAGCCTCTGTCCATGGAACCAAGTTCTCTTGTCTAAGCGCCCTTGCACACCCAGCGTGTACTTCTTGTACCCCTTCCAGCCTCTGACCAATCTCCTGTACCATGTCGCCAGACTCCCTGGAGCTCAGCATCTTTTTTTCTTTCCATTTAAAATGTATAGAGTATGGCTCGACCTCCCCAGTATTTGATCCCTGCCTTGGCCATCCCCCATGAGAGATTAAACTGACTTAACTTTATTTTGCTTGCCATTCTGGTTCTTGCTTGGCAGCCTAAAACACAAGTGTCTTAGAATAAGATATGAGGAACATGATGGCCACTCCATGCCAGCCCTGGCTCTGGCCAAAGGAGGAGGCTGGGGTCATACCATCAAGCTGCCTGGTGTGGAGGAGTTTCGTTTTGAGAACACAGTCCAGGGCTTTATTACTGCTGCTAGTGCCTTGGGTGGAGGAGGTACCAGGGCCACACTGGGGGCTGAACTGGAGGCAGAGGATGCTCCAGGGCCACACTGAGATGCTGTGCTGGAGATGGGGGTCTTTCACTTCAGGCTGGGTGGGGAATGGCAGGCACTATGTGCTTCTGCTCTGTCTCCTGGTCCCCTTCAGGCCTCTGTGTTTCTTTACTGAACAACCAGGCAGGTATAGCTGGCTCATGCCAGCAGCATTTTCTACTGCCTCTGACACCTGCTGAGCCTCCTGGGTTTGGGAATGATTGCAGCTGTTGGAGTCAGCAGAAGGGGAGGGCGTTGCTGTGATGGCATGGCCCTCCATCTTGGGTTTCTCAGAACTCAAAATCCAGGAGGTGGCCATACCACTGTTAAACTTCCAGGCTGTTGATGGGTCCTAGATCTGGTCCCACACATAGCCCATGTTCATTATCACTTGAGTCACCTGGGGGTCCTTGGTGTCATGGAGTGGCTCATTGTGAGGCCTGAGTTCCTTCTCCTGCACCACATTATGGATCTCTCATAATATCTTCTAACATTCTTCTGTCACTGGGGTTGAGGACCATCAGTTTTCTCAAGAGGTTTTCACATTCAAGAGGGAAGAATTTTGGATATGGTATTGTCTCCTCAGGATCTGCTTCCATAGCTGCCAGAAGTCCTCTCCCACAAAAGGCAGGGGCACCAGTGACCATGGTGACAGACTGGTTCCCAGGATCCACACATCCATCACAGGGCCAGAAGAGTTCTGAGGGAGCATAAGTTGGGGGGTGGGGGCTGCCACAGTAGACGTTCAGCTTATGGCTGATGGTGAACGCATTGCTGAGGCCAAAGTCTACAATTTTTATGATCAGGTTAACACCAAAAAGTAGGCTCTCCAGCTTCAGGTCCCTGAAGGCTGATGACACTGGCAGTACTGCACAGTGCATACTAGCTGCTATAATTTGCCTTGAGACTCTTTCTCTGTCATGCAGCCATGGCCCAGTAAATAACCAAATATATCACCCCCACTAATGTACTCTGAGATGAGGAAGAGTGTTTCTGTACTGTCAGTCACCTGGAGCATTTTTATGATATTGGTGTGATCCCAGCCCTTCATGCTATGGACTTCACAGAAAAGTCTTAGGAAGCTGGAGGAGGTCTGCTGACTCTTGTTAATGACCTTACTGAAGGAAGACAGCATTTGTGACATTTACCCCAATAAGATCATCAGCACAGTCTTCTTCAGCAGCCTCAGAGGCCAAATGACAGTGGGTTGATCTATTCAAAATGTTGGGGAAAAAATGCCAACCAACAATCCTACTCTGGCAAAACTGTCTTTCAAAAATGAGAGAGAGATTGTTGATTCATTATATTATACATCTTAAACTAACATAACATCATATGTTTATAAAAGTTCAGAAAGAAAGAGAAAGAGAAAGGGAAGGGAAGGAAGGAGGAAGGGGAGGAAGGGACAAAGGGAGGAAGGGAGGGAGGGAGGGGGTCAAGGAAGGAATGGGAAGGGGAGAAAGGAAAGGAAAGGAAAGGAAAGGAAAGGAAAGGAAAGGAAAGGAAAGGAAAGGAGGAAGGGAAGGAAGGGGAAGAAGGGAAGGAAGGGAACGGAAGGGAAGGGACCAACAGAAAGGATTTGGAGGGAAGAATGGAATGGAAGAAAGGATGGGAGGGAGGGAGGGAAGGAAGGAAGGAAGGAAGGAAGGAAGGAAGGAAGGAAGGAAGGAAGGAGAGAAGAAGGAGGGAGCGAGGAAGGAAGAAAAGGAGGGAGGGAAGGAGAAAGAGAGGGAGGGAGAAAAGGAAGGAAGGATGGAAGGGAGGGAGGGAGGATGGAGGGAGGGATTCTCCCCCCTCCCCAAGAAAAAACGAGGGATAAATTAAGACATTCTCAGATATGCCAAAGCTTAGAACATTGCTACTTCTAGACCAGCCCTGCAATGAAGGGAGTAGTTCAGGCTGAAATTAAAAGGCAATGGAAAGTAACTCAAAGTCTTATGAAGAAATAAAGATCTCTGGTAAAAAGAAATATATGGTTGAGTATAAAAGCTAGTATTACTATAACTTTAGTTTCCATCTCTACTTTTTCCTTTCTACATTAAGAGACTAATGTAGTTTTTTAAAAGAAGTATTACTCTATGTTTTAGACTCAATCCAAAAGTATATAATTTTTTGACATCACTAACTGAAAGGAGGTGGGGTCAGAGCTGTAAAGGAGCAGAGTGTTTCCATGCTATTGAAGTTAAACTAGTATAAATACACATTAGGGTATTATAACTTACTATGTTAAATGTACTTCCCATGATAACCATGAAGAAAGCAGCTGTAGAATATACACAAAAGGAGATGAGAAAATAATGTAAACATTTCACTGGAAAAAATCAACTAAACACAAGAGAAGACAGTAATGCAGGAAATAAGGCACCAAAACAAAACAAAACAAAACAAAACAAAACAAAACAAAAACCCGCTATAAAGCACACAGAAAGCAAACAGCAAAGTGATAGAAACAAATCCCTCCTTACCAGTAATTACTTCAAACAAAAGTGGATTAAACTCTCCAGTCAAAAAGCAGAGATTGGCAGAATGGGTTAAAAAATATGATTGAAGTATTTGCTGTCTACAAGAGACTGATTTTAGATCAGAAGACATAAATAGAGTTAAAGAGAAAGTATGGAAAAGATATTCTATACAAATACCACCCAAAAAGATCAGGGGTGGTTATACTATCAGACAAAATTGATTTTATTTTTTTTTTTTAATTTTTTTTCAACGTTTATTTATTTTTGGGACAGAGAGAGACAGAACATGAACGGGGGAGGGGCAGAGAGAGAGGGAGACACAGAATCGGAAACAGGCTCCAGGCTCGGAGCCATCAGCCCAGAGCCTGACGCGGGGCTCGAACTCACGGACGGCGAGATCGTGACCTGGCTGAAGTCGGACGCTTAACCGACTGCGCCACCCAGGCGCCCCTAGACAAAATTGATTTTAAATAAAATATATCCACGTTCATAGTAGCATAGTAAACAATAGCTAAATGTGGAAGCAACCCAAATGTACATCAATGGATGAATGGATAACCAAAATGTGGTCTATACATACAAAAGAATATTTTCCTGTCTTGAAAAAGAAGTTAGGCTACAACATAGAAGAACCTTGAGAAAAGTATGCTAAGTGAAATAAACCAGTCAAAAAAAGACAAATAATGTATTATTCCACTTCTAGGAAATACTTAGAAGAGTCAAAATCATAAAGACAGAAAGTAGAACACTGTTTGCCAGGGGCTGAGGACTGGGAGGAATAGGTAGTCTTTGTTCAATGGATATGGTGTCTCAGTTTTACAAGGTGAAAAGAGTTCTGGACATGGATGGTGGTGATGGTTGCCCAACGTTGTGAATGGATTTAACACCACTGAACTGTATACTTAAAAATTAAAATGGTAAATTTTGCTGTATTTTAGTCCAATAAGAAAAACTGGGGGAGGGGAATTTTGTCTCTCTCTTACCAGCTCTCTTGTGACTTTCTGTATGTGTACTCAGGTGGGCAGGCAAGAAAGTGAGTAGGAAAAGCTAGCAGAGAGTAACCAGCACAGGCTAAAGATTCCAGACCATATTTCATACTCCTGAGCAAGATAGACTTCGTTTTCCTGCTTTCATTTACATTAATCTCAATTCCTCTTTCCCACAAAACCATATTATCCTATGAAAACTATGAAATTGAGAAGAACAAATTACTGGCACTGGAAAGCGTGAAAGAGGATTAGCAATGGAAATAACTCTGAGCCATTTATTCACCATGAACAGATGATCTCTGTTAGATTAAAATTCCATGTTAATCCAGCTCAACCTTCAACATCTGCTGAGAAAGGACAAAGGGAACTTGAACAGAACATATACTTAAAGTAGTTGAGGACTTTATTTCATAGCCCATCAATTTAACACATCATGCAAGGAAGAAAATCTATTGAGTATTAGACTAACTGGTTAACCTAGGTTTTGTTTGTTAATATAAAATACATCAATATCCTTACCAAGTACATACTGAAGTAGTGAAAATTCACTAAGCACCAAAGAACACAAGTATACTTTATTTCACTTCACTTTATTGCACTTTGCAGATATTGTGTTTTTTTTTTAATTTTAATTTTTTTTTTTTAACAAATTGAACGTTTCTGGCAACCCTGTCAAACAAGTCTATCAGCAGCATTTTTCCCCAACAGCATTTGCTGACTTCATGTCCCTGCTTCACATTTTGGTAATTCTCACAGTATTTCAAACTTCATCATTTATCATATTTGTTATAGTGATCTGTGATCACTGAAAGCTCAGATGATGGTTAGCATTTGTTAGCAATAAAATATTTTTTAATTAAGGCATGTGCATTGTTTTAGACATAACTTTAATATTCTCTAGGAGAACAAAAACACAGTTTGACTTTGCCTTACTGTAATATTAGGTCTATTGCAATGGTCGGGAACAAAACCTGCAATATCTCCAAGGTATGCCTGTATTTTTGATATGTGAAAAAGACTGGAGAAGCATTGAGACCTCACTCTGAATCCAACAAAATAAATATAAAGGGGGAATTGGAAATGTTAAAAGCATCTGTACCAGTCAGTGTTCTCTAGAGAAACAGGACCAATAGGATATATATAGATATACAGAAAAAGATTTATTAGGTGGGATTGGTTAACACAATAATGGAAGCTGAGAAGGAAGTCCCACAATCTGCCATCTGCAAGCTGGAGGCTCACGAAAGCCAGTGGTATGGTTCTAGTCCCAACTTTCACACCTGACAACCAGGGGAGCCAGTGGTGTTAAGTCCCAGTCTGAGTACAAAGGCCTGAAAAACAGCAGCATAAATGTCCAAGAGTAGGAGTAGATGGATACCCCAGCTCAAGCACAGGACAAATTTGCCCTTCCTCTGCTGTTTTCTTCTATTAAGGTCCTCAATGGATTGGATGATGCCCAGTCTCATGAGGAATGGCGATCTTCTTTCTCAATCTACTGCTCCAACTGCTAATCTCTTCTGGAAACATTCTCACAGATACACTCAGAATTAAAGTGTTATCGGCTATCTGGGTACCCCTTAACCCAAGTAAGCTGACATATAAAATTAACCATCACAGCATATAATGAATTTGGATCTACCCTTTTTAAAAAATTATTTATTTATTTATTTTTATTTATTTATTTTTTGAGTTGCAGGTGGTTTATTTGCAAGATAATTACAGAGATAGAGTAGGAAGTTGGCAGAGTGATACAGAGAAAAGCAAAACTAATGGTGCACTATTGAAATATTTGCTTTGAATAGTTAGGGTTAAATTTTTCTAGGATCATAAAGATGTGCATAAAATCATCTCCAACATTGTCTTTCCCAAACACAAGAGGCTGGGGCATTCATCCACCAGGCACTTTTGCTCATTGATTGAGGGTTACCCCCAGCACTGTTATCTTTCCCCATCAATTCTGGGCTTCTCTTGGGTAATGGATGAATGGTATCCTGTGGTTTTGGAGAAAGCCCTGAGGAAAAAACTGGAAAACTCCATGGTGCTCATTTTAGTTTGGAAGAACCCAGGATTACAGGATCAGCTGCAACTGCAGCTGAACTCACTGGTAAGCTGATGTTATAGGCACACCTGCCATAGTCCGTGCTTCCATGAACAAATCTCTCATTAGGCCTTCAAGATGCTGGAATCTCTAAGAGGCAAATTTAATTACCAGGTTTATTGGAACAAACTATAATAGTTGTTATTGCAACTAATCTTAAAGCCCTATTAAGTACTCATCATCTCTTTCTTGGAATTTAATTGTTCTAGTACTTCAGCTAGACTAAGCTATATGGTCCAAACTCCTGGTTACCTTGTCCATGCCAGGTCATTATTATCACCAGGAAAAGAGGAATGGAGACACTTCTTTTTGTTTTATTTTTTTAAATTATTTTTTATTTTTTTATTCTTTTTTTTCAACGTTTATTTATTTTTGGGACAGAGAGAGACAGAACATGAACGGGGGAGGGGCAGAGAGAGAGGGAGACACAGAATCGGAAACAGGCTCCAGGCTCTGAGCCATCAGCCCAGAGCCTGACGCGGGGCTCGAACTCACGGACCGCGAGATCGTGACCTGGCTGAAGTCGGACGCTTAACCCACTGTGCCACCCAGGCGCCCCTATTTTTTAAAATTTACATCCAAATTAGTTGCATATAGTGAAACAATGATTTCAGGAGTAGATTCCTTAAGGCCCCTTACCCATTTAGCCCATCCCTCCTCCCACAACCCCTCCAGGAACTCTCAGTTTGTTCTCCATATTTATGAGTGTCTTCTGTTTTGTCCCCCTCTCTGTTTTTATATTATCTTTGTTTCCCTTCCCTTATGTCCATCTGTTTTGACTCTTAAAACTTCATATGAGTGAAGTCATATGATTTTTGTCTTTCTCTGACTAATTTCACTTAGAATAATACCCTCCAGTTCCATCCACGTAGTTGCAAATGGCAAGATTTCATTCTTTTGGATTGAAGTAATACTCCAATGTATATATATGCCACATTTTCTTTATCCATTCATCCATCGATGGACATTTGGGCTCTTTCCATAATTTGGCTATTGTTCATAGTGCTGCTATAAACAAGGGGGTGCATGTGTCCCTTCGAAACAGCACACCTGTATCCCATGGATAAATGCCTAGTAGTGCAATTGCTGGGTTGTAGGGTAGTTCTATTTTTGTTTTTTTGAGGAACCTCCATACTGTTTTCCAGAGTGGCTGCACGAGCTTGCATTGCCACCAGCAATGCAAAAGAGATCCTCTTTCTCTGCATCCTCGCCAGCATCTGTTGTGGCCTGAATTGTTAATGTTAGCCATTCTGACAGGTGTCAGGTGGTATCTCATTGTGGTTTTGATTTGTATTTCCCTGATGATGAGTGGTGTTGAGCCTTTTTTCATGTGTTAGTTGGCCATCTGGATGTCTTCCTTGGAGAAGTGTCTTTTCATGTCTTTTGCCCATTTCTTCATTGGATTGTTTTTTGGGTGTTGAGTTTGATAAGTACTTTGTAGATTTCGGATACTAACCCTTTATCTGATATGTCATTTGCAAATATCTTCTCCCATTCTGTCGGTTGCCTTTTAGTTTTGCTGATTGTTTCCTTCGCTGTGCACAAGCTTTTTATTTTGATGAGGTCCCAGTTCATTTTTGCTTTTATTTCCCTTGCCTCTGGAGACGTGTTGAGTAAGAAGTTGCTGTGGGTAAGATCAAAGAGGTTTTTGCCTGCTTTCTCCTTGAGGATTTTGATGGCTTCCTGTCTTACATTGAGGTCTTTCATCCATTTTGAGTTTACTTTTGTGTATGGTGTAAGAAAGTGGTCCAGGTTCATTCTTCTGCATGTCGCTGTCCAGTTTTCCCAGCACCACTTGCTGAAAAGACTATCTTTATTCCATTGGATATTCTTTCCTGCTTTGTCAAAGATTAGTTGGTCATACGTTTGTGGGTCCATTTCTGGGTTCTTTATTCTGTTCCATTGATCTGAGTGTCTGTTCCTGTGCCAGTACCATACTGTCTTGATGATTACAGCTTTGTAGTATAGCTTGAAGTCTGGGATTGTGATGCCTCCTGCTTTGGTTTTTGTTTTCAAGATTGCTTTGACTATTCACGGTCTTTTCTGGTTCCATACAAATTTTAGGATTATTTGTTCTAGCTCTGTTAAGAATGCTGGTGTTAGTTACTTTGATCGGGATTGCATTGAATATGTAGATTGCTTTGGTAGATATCAACATTTTAACAATATTTGTTCTTTCTATCCAGGAGCATGGAATCTTTTTCCATTTTTTGGTGTCTTCTTCAATTTCTTTCATAAGCTTTCTATAGTTTTCAGTGTATAGATTTTTCACCTCTTTGGTTAGATTTATTCCTAGGTATTTTATGGTTTTTGGTCCAACTGTAAATGGGATCGATTCCTTGATTTCTCTTTCTGTCGCTTCATTGTTGGTGTATAGGAATGCAACTGATTTCTGTGCGTTGATTTTATATCCTGCAACTTTGCTGAATTCATGGGTCAGTTCTAGCAGTTTTTTGGTGGAACATTTTGGGTTTTCCATATAGAGTATCATGTCGCCTGCAAAGAGTGAAAGTTTGACCTCCTCCTGGCCAATTTGGATGCATTTTATTTCTTTGTGTTGTCTGATTGCAGAGTCGAAGACTTCCAATACTATGTTGAATAACAGTGGCGAGAGTGGACATCCCTGTCTTGTTCCTGACCTTAGGGGGAAAGCTCTCAGTTTTTCTCCATTGAGGATGATATTAGCATTGGGTCATTCATATATGGCTTTTATGATCTCGAGGTATGATTGGATCTACCCTTCTATTGCCCACATTGTTACTGATGGTCAGGGCCCCCTTCTCTATTCTGCCTCCCTCCCTCTCTCTGCTGATTTGTCTATTTTCATTTCTCCCTCTGCTTCTTTCCCAGGTCATCTTCTGTCATGCTTACTGGGCGTTTCCAAGTCATCTGCACCCAACCCATCCCCCATCCTCTATTTTACCATCTGTTTGGAACCCAGCTCTCCCTTACTCAACTCCATTTCCCTTGTTCTTCTTTGTCTCTTTTTTCATCTCCCACCCTTTCTGGGCCTTAGCAGAGATGGAAGAAAGATGGCCCTTACCCAGGAAGGCCAATGGGAATATAAATACACCCTGGTAGGTACAGCCAGGTGAACGGGATTGGGGACAGAACACACACTGTCATGGGACAGAAACCACTCATCTTCCCCTGTCCAGGGTTAAGGGCCCTCTCTGTGGGATGGCAGTGAAGGGGTACACCAGGTATCAGCAGCACCTGGCTGAGGAAGGAGGTGGGGTGCGGTCTTAGGAGAGAACTGGGGTCAGCAGAATCCCAGCAAGGGAGAGGGCTCAGCAGCCTCCTATTGCCCTCCAGAGCCATGAGGGAATAGGCTGGGACCAGGGAGGGAATACACCTCCAGAGTGAGGATTTGAGAGTAAAGTGGGAAGGATGGGTCAATGGATTTTATATATATGTATGTATGTATATATATATATATATATATATATATATATATATATCATCAGTCAATGGACACTTGGGGTGTGGCCATAATTTGACTATTGTAGATAACGTTTCTATAAACATCAGGGTGTATGTGTCCCTTTGAAATAGCATGTTAAACTAACTGGAATTTAAATAAAAACTTAAAAAAATAAGTATTAAAAAACTAATCTTTGAATACTAGTTTTGCACCATCCATATTCTACTCATTCTAAACACATTCTGTTTACTGTCTTTGCATACTCATACACACACTGACTCCCCAATTCATAGCAAATTGTGTATAATTCAATCTCTCTGCACATTTCTTTTGCTCTATTCAAATGTCACTCTTTAACCTCCTATTTTTCATTTGACAATCATCTCTTGCACACTGTGTGCTATTTAATACCTTCTTTGTGCACAATTGCCTGCAGTTCAAGAGTCGCTCTTCACACACTCACTATGGGTTTTCCAACAGACATTATTTCCACCTCCAATCTAACCTTCACTCCAGGCTACTCATTCAGTGCCATTTAGCTCTACCTGCCTGCACATTCAGTGTCTGTGACTCACAAAATTATGTGTGCAAATGACCAACCTTTCATATATAATCCTTTTGCACAATCCAACTTCCACTCATTAAAACCAACATCATGGTATCCAATACTCACTCTTGGCACACTCACTATCTGCAATAAATACTCTATGTATGTTCGTTCTGTTCCATCCAACTTACAATACCTGCCCACTGATTTTGAGCTATTCAAATATCTCTCACACACTGACTGTACTTTATTTAACAATTACACTGGATTACTCACCACCACTTGTGATTTAACATCCACTCCTCCCACACTCATTATTGCTATTCCAATGCCACTCCTTGCACTCACATTGTATGCTTTTCAAGAACAACCTCATACACATTATACTCATTCTGTACCATCCAAATTCCATTCACTACACCCATTGCATGCCATTGGACAATCATCCCTTACATACTCCGTGTGAAATTCCAAAAGTATATGTATTCTTGGCAGGTCCCACCAACCTCCATTCCTTGCAAACCTATTATTTTCCAATTAATAATTGCTATTCACACTGTATACCATTCAACATCCTCTCTGTGCACATTTAGTGTTTCAATAACCACTCTTTCCACACTCACTGTGATTTGCAAACCACTCTTTGGATAATCACAGTGTGCAATTCAACAACTATTCTTTGCACATGCATTATGTACAGCCCAATCCCTTTCCTAGAACACTCACTGTTTGCTATTCAACAATCTCTCTTAATGCACTCCATCTTCTCCATCCAGTACCACTCCTCTGCCATTCAACAATCACTTCCTGCACACTTGCTCCTTGCGAATCAATAGGCACTCTTTTTTAACTCATTCTGCACTTTGCAGTTTCCATTCTTTGCACACTGTGCCATTCAACAATAAATCCTTGCAAACTCACTGCGCTATTCTACTTCCACTCATTGTGTGCTCATGTGTAATCTAGCAATCACTCTACAAGTATTCCCTACCACCCAACTTCCACTCCGTGCACACTAAACTTTGTGCATTCAACAACCACTCCATGCTCACTCACTGTATGATACAACCACCATTCTTTTCACACCCATTCCCCACCATCTAAATGCCATTTCTTTCACACTCAGTCTTGGGTAGTCTACAACTGCTCCTTGAATACTATGTGCTATTATTGAGCTTAACCTTGATTTTTATTTTTCTTTAGATTTTTCTTTCTTGACATTGGTCTTGATCTTCTCTTTAATGCTAACTTTGAATGTTCCTTGGCCTTGTTTTGATTCCAACTCAGACAAACTTAACATTTCTTTACTTTTAGCCTTGATTTTAGCTTTGATTATGATCTTGACCTTGAGCTTTCTTGTGACTCACTCATTCTTTCCTATAAAATGTCTAGACAATGTATAGCCCTGAATGTGAAGTTGCATTTAACCTTGAACTTCACCTAAAACTTGATTTTGGCATCAATGTTGGTTTTTATTTTTGATCTGTTAAAAATAAGTACAACTTAAAGTAAGTACAAGCTTAAAGATGACCTGTACTTTTTTTTTAAATTAAAGTTAGTTAACATACAGTGTAGTCTTGGCTTCAGGAGTCGAACCCAGTGATTCATCTCATACATATGACACCCATTGCTCATCCCAACAAGTGCCCTCCTCAATGCCTATCATCAATTTAGCCCATGCATCCCAACCAACACCCCTGCAGTAACCCTCAGTTTGTTCTCTGTATTTAAGAGTCTCTTATGATTTGCCTCCCTCTCTGTTTTTATCTTATTTTTCCTTCCATCGCTTTAGGTTCATCTGTTGAGTTTCTTAAATTGCACATATGCGTGAAATCAGGTATCTTTCTCTGACTGACTTCACTTAGCATACTGCCCTCCAGTCCATCCACATTGTTGCAAATGACAAGATGTTATTCTTTCTTATCACCAAATGCTATTCCATTGTGTGTGTGTGTGTGTGTGTGTGTGTGTGTGTACCACATCTTTATCAATTCATCAGCCAATGGACATTTGGGCTTTTTTTACAATTTTGATATTTTTGATAACATTGCTATAAACACTGGGATGAATGTGTTTCAAATCAGCATTTTTGTATCCTTTGGATAAATTCCTAGTAGTGCAACTGCTGGGTAGTAGGGTATTTCTATTTTTATTTTTTTGAGGAACATCCATACTATTCTCCAGAGTGACTGAGCCAGTTTGCATTCCCACCAAATGTTCAAAAGGGTTCCTCTTTCTTCACATCCTCACCAACATCTGTTGTTGCCTGAATTGTTCATTTTTTCCCATTCTGAGAGGTGTTAGGTGGTATCCCATTGCTGTTTTGATTTGTATTTCTCTGATGATGGGTGATGTTGAGCATCTTTTCATGTGTTTGTTACCCATCTGGATGTCTTCTTTGGAAAAGTGTCTGTTCATGTCTTTTGCACATTTCTTCACTGGATTGTTTTTGGGTGTTCTTTGTAGATTTTGGATACTAACCCTTTATCTGATGTTATTTGCAAACATCTCCCATTCCATAAGTTGCCTTTTTTTTTGTTTCCTTTGCTGTGCAGAAGTTTTTGTCTTGATGAGGTCTCCATAGTTCATTTTTTGCTTTTATTTCCCTTGCTTCCAGAGACATGTCAAGTAAGAAGTTGCTGCCTGTTTTCTCCTGTAGGATTTTGATGGTTTCTCATTTCACATTTACATCTTTCATCCATTTTGAATTTATTTTTGTGTATCGTGTAAGAAAGTGGTAGTTTCATTCTTCTGCATGTCCCTGTCCAGTTCTCCCAGCACCATTTGCTAAAGATGTTCTCTATTTTCCATTGGATGCTCTTTCCTGCTTTGTCAAAGAGGAGTTAATTAAAAAATACATGGAAGCAAATGAAAATAAAAACACAAGAGTCCAAACCCTTTCAGTTGCAGCAAAGGCAGTCCTTACAGGAAAATACATTGCAACTCAGGCCTATCTCAAGAAGCAAGAAAGGTCCCAAATACACAACCTAACCTTACACTTAAGAAGCTAGAAAAGGAGCAGCAAATAAAGCTCAAAGCCAGTAGAAAAAGGGAAATAATAAATAGAGCAGAAATAAATAATATAGAATAAAAAAAACACACATTAAAAAAAACAGATCAATGAAACTAAGAGTTGACTTTTTGAAAGACTAAACAAAATTGATAAACCACTAGAAAGATACTTGAAAAGAGGGCCAAATATATAAAATCACAAATGAAAAAGAGAAGACCACAACCAATACTATAGAAAAATAAATAATTATAAGAGAATACTATGAAAATTATGTACTGACAAGCTGGACAATCTGGAAGAAATGGACAATTCCTAGACATTCACACACTACCAAAACTCAAACAGGGAAGAAACAGAAAATTTGAATAGGCCCATAACAAGGAAAGAAATGAAGCCAGTTATCAAAAATCTCTCAACAATTAAGAGTCTTGGGCTAGATGGCTTCCCAGAGAAATTCTGCTAGACATTTAAAAAACGGTTAATACTGGGGCACCTGGGTGGCTTGGTTGGTTGAGTGTCCAACTGTGGCTTAGGTCATGATCTCACAGTTTGTGGGTTCAAGCCCCGTGTCAGGCTTTGTGCTGACAGCTCAAGCCTGAAGCCTGCTTCAGATTCTGTGTGTGTGTCTCTCTCTGCCCCTCCCCTGTTCATACTCTGTCTGTCAACGATAAATAAATGTTAATAACAATTACAAAAAAAAAGAGTTAACATCTATTCTCAAACTGTTCCAAACAATAGAAATTGAAGGAAAGCTTCTAAACTCATTCTATGAAGGGAGCATTACCTTGATTCCAGAACCAGACAATGACCCCACTAAACAGGAGAATTACAGGCCAATATCCCTGATGAACTTGGATGCAGAAATTCTCAACAAGATGCTAGCAAATTGAATTCAACAGTACATTAACAGAATTATTCACTATGATTGAGTGAGGTTCATTTCTGGGCTGCAGGGCTGGTTCAATATTTGCAAGTCAATCAATGTGATACACCACATGAGTAGATAGGATAAGAACCATATGATCCTTAAAATAGATGCAGAAAAAGCATTTGACAAAATACAGCATCATTTCTTGATAAAAATCCTCAAGGAAGTAGGGGTAGAAGGAACATACTTCAATATCATAAAAGCCATATATGAAAGGCCCACAGCTAATATCATGCTCAATGGGGAAAAACTGAGAGATTCCCCTAAGATCAGGAACACGACAGGGATGTCCACTCTCACCACTGCTCTTCAACATACTGCTGGAAGTCCTAGCTGGAGCAATCAGACAACAAAAAAGAAATAAAAGGTATCCAAATTGGCAAAGAAGAAGTCAAACTTTCACTCTTCGCAGATGACATGATACTCCACATGGAAAACCTGAAAGACTCTGCCAAAAAACTGTTAGAGCTGATCCATGAATTCAGCAAAGGCACAGGATATAAAATCAATATATAGAAGTTTATACACCAATAATGAAGTAGCAGAAAGAGAAACCAAGGAATCTATTCCATTTACAATTGCACCTAAACCATAAAATACTTAGGAATAAACCTAACCAAAGAGGTAAAGATCTGTCTGATGAAAACTATAGAAAGCTTATGAAAGAAATTGAAGAAGACACAAAGAAATGGCAAAACATTTTACGCTCGTGGATTGGAGAAACAAATATTGTTAAAATGTCAATACTATGCAAAGCAATTGACACATTCAATGGAATTCCTATCAAAATTCTTCACAGAGCTAGAAAAAAAAATCCTAAAATTTGTATAAAATCACAAAAGACTCTGAAAAGAAAAGTAATCTTGAAAAAGAAAACCAAAGCTGGAGGCATCACAATTCCAGACTTTAAGCTGTATTATAAAGTGTAATCATCAAGCAAGTAAGGTATTGGCACAAAAACAAGACACATAGATCAATGGAATATAATAGAGAACCCAGAAATGGACCCACAAATATATGGCCAACTAATTTTTGACAAGGCAGGAAAATGTGTTTTTTTTAAGTTTACTTATTTATTTTGAGAGAGAGAGAGATAGAGATTGAGAGAGAGATTGAGAGAGTGAGCGCAGGAGAGTGGAAGAGAGGGAGAGAGAGAATCTCAACAGACTCCATGCTGTGAGCAGAGCCAGAAGCAGTCTCAGTCTCACAAACAGAGAGATTATGACCTGAGCCGAAACCAAGAGTCAGAAGCTTAATCAATTTAGCCACCCAGGTGCCTCAAGGATGACCTGTACTTTAAATGTCTCCTTGATTTTTTCTCATTGCCACGTAGTATTCCATTGTGGATGGAACTGGAGAGTGTGATGCTAAGTGAAATAAGCCATACAGAGAAAGACAGATACCGTATGGTTTCACTCTTATGTGGATGCTGAGAAACTTAACAGGAACCCATGGGGGAGGGGAAGAAAAAAAAAAAAAGAGGTTAGAGTGGGAGAGAGCCAAAGCATAAGAGACTGTTGAGAACTGAGAACAAACTAAGGGTTGATGGGGGGTGGGAGGGAGGAGAGGGTGGGTGATGGGTATTGAGGAGGGCACCTTTTGGGATGAGCACTGGGTGTTGTATGGAAACCAATTTGACAATAAATTTCATATATAAATAAAAAAAAATAAATGTCTCCTTGACTTTCATGTAAACCCTGATTCAAAGCCACTTTATCATGCGTAGCCCAGGCTGTGAACTACAACTTGAACTGGACTTGGACTTTGACCTTATTGTAATATTGACCCTGATGTGAAGTTTAGTTTGATTTGTCTTTTTAACTGATCTTAGTCTTGAACTTGGCCCAGACTTTGAATCTGAGCTTGAATTTTACTTTGATCTTGACCTTGACACTAAATCAGATTTACTTTTTGCTCCTGATTATAATCCATACTATGTGTTGCCCAAGTCCTCCTGTCTTTCACCTTTAACATGACCTTAGCACATTGAAATCTGCCTTTACCTCGACCCTGGTTTAGAACACATTCTGACCCAGATTATCATCCAGACCTTCTAAATATAAATTTGATTTTAACCCCGATCTTGACTTTGAATTGGAACTTAACCTTGACTTTTGATCCTGAACTTGAATTTTATCATGATTTTGTTCATAATTCAGACCACCACCTGTTTCAGACTCTCATGTATAGGTCTACTCCAGAATATGAACTTGAAATTGACCTTGATATTAACCTTGAACTATGTCTAGGTCTTAACACATGACCTTAACCTTAACCTTATACTTGACCTTGATGCTGACCTCAATGAAAATCTGTCCCTAATATGTTAATCAAGTTTCCCTTCAAACACAAACTTGACCCCTTGATCCTTAACCCATAAGGACTTTGACCTTAAAGTGACCATGAAATTGACCTTGACCTTGATTCAGTTCCTCATCGGGTTCCTGATTGTTGTTCAAGGTAATATCTAGATCAAACTACGAATTTGACCTTGATCTAGACCTTGTCCATGATTCACACCCAATTCTTTGTCTAATCATCGAGGACATGTGTAGCCATGATTGTGAACTTAAATACAGATCCTCCTCAGTTTATGATGGGGTTACATCCCAATAAACCCATTTTAAGTCAAACATAAGTGAAAAATGCATCGAATACACCTAACCTATCAAACATCAGAGTTTAATGGTTTCCCACAAAGCCTATTAGATAACAAAGTATTGACTATCTCCTATAATTTCAATACTCTTCTGAAAGTGACAAACAGAATGGCTGTAAGGATAGTAATTGTTAGCCCCCACAATTGCTTGGCTGACAGAGAGTTGCAGCTGTTCCTAACTGCCCCACATCACCAGAGAGTATCATACCATACCAATAGCCCAGTAAAAGATCAAAACTCAAAATGTGAAGTACGGTTTCCATTGAATGCAGATTGTTTTCACATCACTGTAAAGTTGAAAAATCAGAAGTCAAATCGTCATACATCAGGGATGATCTGTATGTTCCTGGTCTTGGAACTGATCTTGACCTTAACTATAAATTGACCTTAAACTTGATACTGATGTTGAATTTGACCTTGACTTTCACCTTGATTCAAATCCTCATCGTCTTCCTGTCTATTGTCCAGACCATATCTACATCTGTGAATTAAGTTGGATCTAAACAACCATGACTTTGACCAAGGAATTGACTTTATCTTTCTGCCTGATTCAGGCCCTTGACACTATCACAGAGCATGTACAGCTTTGGGATGTGAGGTTTAACCGAACCTTGAGTTTGGCTTCAATCTTAAATTTATATTCACCTTGACCCACTTCCTGCCCCTTACTCTTATCAAAACTCCATAGATAAAATTAACCCAGTTACTAACTTCAGTCCCATAGCCGGATTCATCCCAACTAAGATATTCAGCTCCACAACCATATTTATACCCAATAATTCCTCAGCTTTGTGTGTGGATTTAATCCTGATGGCCACTTCAACACTGTAGCCAGATTCAGCCAGATGTTGACCTCAGTACTGAAGCTGCAGCAGGACTGTCCTTATGAGAACCACCTGGATTTATCCCTGATGGTGCCCTCAGTTCTGCAGCTGGGTTCATCACCTATGATGACCTTACCCCATAGGAAAATTCATCCCAGATGCTGACTTCAGCCCCGCATTAGGGATCATTTCCAATGATAACCTTACCTCATCTGGGTTCATCTCTGATGATGATCTCAGACCTGCACATGGATACATCTGTGATGATTTCAATGTGAAAGCTGTATTCAATCCTCATGTTTACCTCCTCTGTACAGAAAAATTCCTCCCCAATGTTGACCTCAACCTGGCAGAAAAACTCATACCATAAATTTCCCTCATTCTAGCAAGAGGGTATATACCTGGTGATGTCCTCAGTCAAGGAACTATATGCATCTCCAGTGTTGACCTGTCTCACACATGTCTTCATCCAAGATGACATGAATAAGTAAATACCTATTTCACCATATGAAGATAATAATCCTCAACCCAAATCATGGCTAAAGTTGTTATGATGAGTGAATAAGAAACAGGAAGTAAACATCTATTTTAAAAAGTGAGGACATTCTGGGGCAGTGCTTCTCAAATGTAAGAGTGCATCAGAACAACATGGGGCTTGTTAAACCCACCTTGCTGACCCCACCCCAAGACAGGCTGATTGGCAGGCCCAGGGGAAGGAGGATTAACAACTTCCATGTCTAACAAGTTTCCCTGACTTTGATGCTTCTCTGCTAGAGACCACAGTTTGAGAAATAGACACTAGAGAAATGCCAGAGGTATTTGTTACTTACAGACCCCAAGTCTCATGGTTGCATTAACTACCTTTAAAGACACAAAAGGCCAAGTACAATATAATCTATGTTTTATTTTATACTTTTGTGATCACTAAAATCTAAACAGAAGTTTGGATTCAACATAAAAAAAGAAAAAGAAAAATAGCGACAGGATTAAATACCAAGAGCAGATGACAAGGGTATGCAAGGAAGGGCTGTCCTGGGAAGGGTTGCACATTTGCAGGCATATCAGCAAAATAGCCCATGAAGCTTGGATCTAGTCAGCCTGTGGGTAAGCCACAGCACAGTCCTGAGGTATAGAAACAGAAAGTGTTTCCTTCCTGCTCCTTCCAAGTACAGGCTGTGTGGACACAGAACACTGCCCACACATCCCCCCAGTGCACTGGACATGCCTCTTCCTTCAGCGTCTTCAGGCCAGAGTCCCCTGCTCTCCACACACACACACATGCACTTATTTGCACTCACCCAGCACATGAGTACACACTCAAGCCCAGGAGCATGCAGTCACATGTACACAAACACTGCCTCTGATTTCAGGTCTCCTTCACCTTTACAGACTCAGCTTCCAACTCCAGAGTCAAGATGTGTGAGTGTCCCTGGAAGACTGACAAAGGGTCACTGCAGAATCAGGGTGTTAACCATCCTTCCTGAGGACCTAGTCAGGGAGAAACTGTATTCTGTACCTTGCTGGTGGGAAGGAAAATTCTACTGAGCAAATATGGCTGCCTGGGTTCATTAGGGAGGCCCGGATGCTGGGTCTGAGATGCCATCCAGCCCTGCTTCACTCTTCAATAACCAGTTGATAAGGAAGCAGAGTGTCAGGAGGCCAGTCCCTAGCAGGTCCCCCAGCCCTGTGAGGTAGGGGATGCAGTGGCTGTCTGGATCCAGAGCCTGGTGCCATGTGAGCCGAACCATTACTTCTGCCAGGTACAGCAGAATTGTCACCTGTCATAAGAGCAAGCAGACACAAAAGATGACAACTAAGTCAGAAAGCCAAATGTCACCAAGAAACACTAGATTTCAAAGGCAGATACTAAGGTGGACATGTCAACCCCAGGGAGTCAACCCCATGTCAACCCCAGCTGGACTTCCTCCAGCTTCTCTTGGGGTCAATGCCTAGCTCTGAGCTCATGCAGAGGCCAGAAAGTCCACCCTCATCCACACTTGCCTAGTCTCCCTCCTGTCGTCAGGACCTGCTTGCAGCATCCTGAGGTGGCAGACAGATCGTCTCTGCTACACAGGCTCCTCTCACCTTCCTTAGAAACTCAAGACACAGACTTCAGATAGGGTTCCCTAGAGGGCCTCACTTGAGCAGTTTTGGAGAGTAACCCTTCCCTGGAAGCACCACAGTGCTGGTCTCACTTCAGAGCTCCTCAGTGTCTTGTGACAGGCTGACCACAGCCCCTCTGTCCCCCTCGGGACAGTTTCTCAAAGTACCCCACCCTATCCTTCATGATCAGGGACATGCTGCAATTGCAAATGCCCTAATTCAGAGGATTTGAAAACATCAGTCCCTAGTTCTAGCATTGCCCTCCTAGAACGGTGCCCATCAAGGACCACCGTTATCCCTGTGGACACCCTAGGCCCACCAGGGGCATCCAACAACTAGTCTGGGCAGATAGTCTGCTGAGTACTAGCCACAGGCAGGCACCAGCCTAACCTTTCATCATGCCCTTATCACCACCCAGCACTGACTAAAAGTCCTTGCATGTGTTTTAGCAACATCCCAGCAGGGACCTGGCCCTGCCCACCCTGTCTGTGATGAATGATGTGCATGGCCCAGTTGACCAGCCAGAACCACACATCAGCTTGCTTCATGGCAACTTGCTGTATCTTCAGGACCATCCTCTGATCTCCTGGTGATAATTGAGCAGTGTGATATATGCAGTATGGATGGTGCCTTGTGGGAAGTGGAGATTAACGAGTGTGCAGTGTAAAGTGTGTCATGTGCAGTGTGCTGTGTGTACTGTGGAGCATGCTGCTTGTAGTATGAAATGTGCCCTGTGCAGTATGCAATGTGGAATGCATGCAATGCAGTGTGGTGTGACTTCTGTGTCTGGTTCACACCCTTGAGCTTGAATATGTTGATTCTTGGAAGATGGGGGCCATGCCCTGCCATGTCCAGGAACCCCCCAACCTCACCCCCTCAGCATCTTTCCCAGCTCAGGGAGATAAATCTTGCTGGATGACTAAGCACTGAATGCTGCTTTGATGCTACTAATAGTCATCCTTACCTGCATCAGACTTGCTAGCAGATAGAACACCACAAACATCTTACTTTGTGGGACCAAATGGCCTTCCACCAAGTAAATGATATAGAAGAAAATCAGATGGCCTGGAACCACCAGGGAGAGCAGGACTCGAGCTGATACAGAATTAATTTCTGGAAAAGACAACCATAGAGGTGTGACTTGACAGGCAGCAGGGACCACCTTGGCATGTTTAGTTTCCCGTGAGGCATCTGCATTCATTTATCTACTACACGAGTGTTTCCTGAGCACCTACTATACTGCAGGCATGTTCTAGCAGATGAGGATATAGCTCTGTCCCTTCCTTCAAGGAACTGACATTTTAGGGAAGAGAAAAAAAAAACAGACTTGAGTAGCAGAAGCAAACAAGAAAGGTCATTTCAAAGGGTGACCAGTGCTAGGAAGCATGGGTCTTTGTTTTAGAGAACCAGGTGTGTACTAGCAAGATGAGTTACTGGATACTAAAAGCTCTCTCAAGAAGAGGACAACTAGGCTGAGACACGCATCTGGAGGAGAGTATTCTG
This sequence comes from Herpailurus yagouaroundi, assembly GCF_014898765.1. Classification (NCBI taxonomy): domain Eukaryota; kingdom Metazoa; phylum Chordata; class Mammalia; order Carnivora; family Felidae; genus Herpailurus; species Herpailurus yagouaroundi. The sequence goes on along the minus strand of NW_024412445.1, from coordinate 201,130 downwards.
GGCAGAGAAAAGAGGATTTGCAAGGGGCTGAAGGTAGAAGAGAGCTCTGGAATGTGGGGGGAATGAAGGCTCAGCATGTGAAGTCTGATCCAGGGAGGGCTGGCACACTCATAGGGGGCCTCAGACAGCCCCTTCCTCACGCTAAGCCTGAGAGATCCATTCAGCACATTCTCTTTTGGCTTCAGCCCTCCAGGAATCTGAGACTCTGCAAGAAGTGTGACTTCCCCGCCCCAACCACACACACTTTTAAGAGCGTCACATGTAAACGCAAATGACTCTTCAAACAGAAATAGTTTCTGTAAAAAGCCTCCATTTGCCTCTGAGTTAATATATTTCATCAAATTCCTAAGAAAGAGGGGGGAAATCATATAGCTTAGAAGCCAAAAACACTACCATAAAATAATATGTAGAGAGGGTGAGAAAACACAAGAGCTCCAAAGTCTATTCGTGATGAAAAATTAGACAAGGTATGAGAAGATTATTTTAAAAAAAGAAAAAGTAGGGGTGCCTGGGTGGCTCAGTTGGTTAAGCGGCCGACTTCGGCTCAGGTCATGATCTCACGGTCCGTGAGTTCAAGCCCCACGTCGGGCTCTGTGCTGCCAGCTCAGAGCCTGGAGCCTGTTTCAGATTCTGTGTCTTCCTCTCTCTGACCCTCCCCTGCTCATGCTCTGTCTCTCCCTGTCTCAAAAATAAATAAAATGTTAAAAAAATTAAAAAAAAAATAAAAAAGAACAAGTAGAAGCAAAATAAATAATTACTAATGGCAGCTGGCACTAAAACTCAAGACAATCTTGAGAGTAAGAATTCAGTAAAATATTTAGGTGCTGCTATACATTGGATGTTTGTCCGTATCCCCCTTGCTTTCACCACCCAGATCCCCATGTTGTAACTTAACCCTGAGTGTGATGGTATTTGGAGGTGATTAAGTCATAAGGGTAGGGTACAGCACTCATGTATGGCATTAGTGCTTATAACTTATAAGCTATAAGAGACTTCAGAAAGCCTCTTCACCTTTTCCGTCATGTGAGCACATAGTGAGAAGACAGCTGTGAAGGAGGAACAGGCCATCACCACAGAATTTGCTAGTGCCTTGATCTTGAACTTCCACCCACCACAACTATAGAAAACAAGTTTCTTGTGGTTATGAGCCAATCATTTTATGCTTGCATTATAGCAGTCTGAACCAGGAAAGGTACAAAAATACAGAAATTGAAATAGATTTTCCAAACACAAGTGACAAATCAGAAAATATAATAGGTACAATCCATCAAATGCACTATTAGGTAGTTACCCAAAGGATACAAAAATAAAGATCCAAAGGGGTACATGCACCCAAATGTTTATAGCAACATTATCAACAACAGCCAAACTACAAAGAGAGCCCAAATGTCCATAGACTGGATGGATGAAGATGTGGTATGTATATATACATATGTATACACACACACACACACACACACATATACACACCATATATACATATGGTGTGTGTGTGTGTATGTGTGTGTGTTTTCATATATATACACACACAGTGGATTATTCAGCCATCAAAAATGAAATCTTGCCATTTATAATGATGTGGATGGAGCTAGAATGTATTATGCTAAGCAAAATAAGTCAGTCAGAGAAAGACAAATACCATACAATTTCACTCATATGTGGAATGTAAGAAACAATACAGATGAACATATGGGAAGGGGGTGTGGAAAGAGAAGACAGGGAGACAAAGCATAAGAGACTCTTAATGACAGAGAACAAACTGAGGGTTGCTGGAGGCAAGGGGGGTGGGGGTATGGGCTAAATGAGAGATGGGTATTAAGGAGGGCACTTGTTGTGATGAGTACTGGGTGCTGTATGTAAATGGTGAATCACTGAATTCTACTCCTGAAACCAACATTGCATTGATGTTAACTAAAATTAAAATTAAAGAAAAAAAAGATAAAATGTGGTTCCCAGTACTAGAAAAAATAACAGGAATTTCCACGTTAAGACAAGATGGGGTAGACACATTTCTTCCTAATCCTCTCACTAAATCCAACTAAAAATGCTGGACATTATATATAAAATAAACATAAGATTTTAAAAGGTGGAGAGAAAAATGGCTGGCCAGGGACCTCAGGATTCAACAAACAACACAGAGGTAAGTTACCTGAGTTGTTGTTTTTGGTGTTTTGGTGGGTGGTGCTGGTTTATTTCATATATCCCAGACAGGATGCTGGAGAAGTCAGCAAGCCAGAAATGTCAATCAATGGGCAAGATTCAAAAGAAAAGACTCAACAAAAGCCTGCTCTGTCTAGCCAAAGTTCCAGAAGAGGGACAGCCTAGCAAAGCACAGAACTTCTAGACAACAGCTGCTCTATTCCAGACAAACATCACAGGAAAGACTGCAGCCCCACTTTCATCAGCAAAGGCTAAGTGGGGAGCCTGGACTCTGACCTAATCTATGTGGAATGTGGTGCTCACCCCTTCTGGCTGACGTGGGATAAGAGAAGAGTAAGTGGTACTCTGCCTGGTGGTAATGAGCTCCCCACTTCATGTTGATGAAGGCCATGTGAGGAGCAGTAATAAGGCATCCCTCTCCCTCTCAGACAAGGTGGGATCAGAAGAACACAGACTCCCTGCCAGTCCACCAGCAATGAGGTGCTCCTCTTCGCCCAGTGTGTGAATAGAGATAGGGGAATCCTGGGCTTCCAGCCCTACCTGGCAGTAAGCAAGCAATGCATTATTCCCTTTCCTTCAGTGGTGCACTGTCAGAGAAGGTGCCTAAAAAAGACTTAAATAAGATCCAGAATTTAATAACCTATACCCCAAATGCCTGGGATTTAATCTAAAATCACTTCTTACAAAAGAAATCTCCTATAACCAGTAAAGAAATAGAATTAGTAATCAAAAATCTCCCAAAAAAACCAAGAGTCCAGGGCTGGGTAACTTTCCAAGGGAATTATACCAAACATTTAAAGAAGAGTTAACACCTATTCTTTTGAAGCTGTTCCAAAAATTAGAAATGGAAGGAAAGCTTCCAAACTCATTCTAGGAAGTCAGTATTACCTTGATTTCAAAACCAGACCAAGACCCCACGAAAAAAGGAGAACTCCAGACCAATTTCCCTGATGAACACCGATGTGAAATTACTCAACAGGAAACTGACCAACCAGATACAATACATTAAAAGAATTGTTCACCACGACCAAGTGGGATATATACGCAGGATGCAGGGCTGGTTCAATATCTGCAAAACAATCAATGTGATATATCACGTTAGTAAAAGAAAGGACAAGAACCACATGATCCTCTCGATAGATGCAGAGAAAGCATTTGACAAAATACAGCATCATTTCTTGATAAAAACCATCAAGAATGTAGGGATAAGAGGATCGTACCTCAAGATCATAAAAAGCCATACGTGATATCATCCTTAATGGGGAAAAACTGAGAGCTTACCCCTAAGGTCAGGAACATGACAGGGATGTCTACTCTCGCCACTGTTACTCAATATAGTATTAAAAGTCTTAGCCTCAGCAATCAGACAACACAAAGGAGTAAAAGGCATCCAAATTGACAAGGAGGAAGTCAAACTTTTCACTCTTCGCAGATGACATGATACTTTATATGGAAAACACAAAAGATTCCACCAAAAAACTGCTAGAACTGATCCATGAATTCAGCAAAGTTGCAGGATATAAAATCAACGCACAGAAATCCGTTGCATTCCTATACACCAACAATGAAGCAACAGAAAGAGAAATCAAGGAATCGATCCCATTTACAGTTGGACCAAAAACCATAAAATACCTAGGAATAAATCTAACCAAAGAGGTGAAAAATCTATACACTGAAAACTATAGGAAGCTTATGAAAGAAATTGAAGACACAAAAAAATGGAAAAATATTCCTTGCTCCTGGATTGCAAGAACACATATTATTAAAATGTCAATACTACCCAAAGCAATCTACATATTCAATACAATGCTTATCAAAATAACACCAGCATTCTTCATAGCGTTAGAATAAACAATCCTAAAATTTGTATGGAATGATAAAAGACCCCAAATAGCCAAAGATATCCTGAAAAAGAAAACCAAATCTGGAGGCATCACAATTCTGGACTTCAAGCTGTATTACAAAGCTGTAATCATCAAGACAGTATGGAAATCGCACAAAACCAGACACTCAGATCAATGGAATAGATTAGAGAACCCAGAAATGGACTCACAAATATATGGCCATTTAATCATTGACAAAGCAGGAAAGAAAATCCAATGGAATAAAGACAGTCTCTTCAGCAATTATGCTGGGAAAACTGGACAGCAACATGCAGAAAAATGAACCTGGATCATTTACTTATACCATACACAAAAATAAACTCAAATGGATGAAAGACCTAAGTATAAGACAGGAGGCCATCAAAATCCTCGAAGAGAAAGCAGGGAAACACCTCCTTGACCTTGGCTGCAGCAACTTCTTACTCAACACATATCCAGAGGCAAAGGAAATAAAAGAAAAAATGAATTATTGGGACCTCATCAAGATAAAAAGCATCTGCACAGCAAAAGAAACAATCAGCAAAACTAAAAGGCAACCAACAGAATGGGAGAAGATATTTGCAAACGACATATCAGATAATGGGTTAGCATCCAAAATTTATAAAGAATTTATCAAACTCAACACCCAAAAAACAAACAATCCAGTGAAGAAATGGGCAAAAGACATGAATAGACATTTCTCCAAAGAAGACATCCAGATGGCCAACTGACACATGAAAAAAGGCTCAACACCGCTCATCATCAGGGAAATACAAATTAAAACCACAATGAGATACCACCTGACACCTGTCAGAATGGCTAACATTAACAACTCAGGCCACAACAGATGTTGGCAAAGATGCAGAGAAAGAGGATCTCTTTTGCACTGCTGGTAGGAATGCAAACTGGTGAGCCACTCTGGAAACAGTATGGAGGTTCCTCAAAAAATTAAAAATAGAACTACTGGGTGACTCAGCAACTATACTACTAGGTATTTATCCAAGGGATACAGGTATGCTGTTTCAAAGGGGGCACATACACCCCAATGTTTATAGCAGCACTAACAACAATAGCCAAAGTATGGAAAAAGCCCAAATGTCTGATGGATGAATGGATAAAGAACATGTGGTATATATACACAATGGAGTATTACTCAGCAATCAAAAAGAATGAAATTTTGCCATTTGCAACTATATGAATGGAACTAGAGGGTATTATACTAAGTGAAATTAGTCAGCCAGAGAAAGACAAATATCATATGACTTCACTCATATGAGGAACTTAAGACACAAAACAGATGAGCAAAAGGGAAGGGAAGCAAAAATAATATAAAAACAAGGAGGGGAAGAAAACATAAGAGACAAATACCGAGAACAAACTGAGGGTTGCTGGAGGGGTTGTGGCTGGGGGGATGGACTAAATGGGTAAGGGGCTTTAGGGAGGACACTTGTTGGGATGAGCACTGAGTGTTATACACAGGGGATGAATCACTGCAATTGACAACTGAAATCATTACAGCACTAGAGGCTAACTTGGATGTAAATTTTAAAAAAATGGAAAAAGAAAAAAGTCTCAACATGATGAGAAAATACAACTAACAGACACTAAGAATGAGATAAGAAGGTAGAATTATATGAAAGCAATTTTAATGAATCTATTATAAAAGTGCTTCAACCACGAATTACAAACACACTTGAAACAAATGATAAAAATAGAAAGTTTTGATAAAAAAACAGAAAGTCTCAGAAAAGAAACAAAGATACAAAGAAGAACCATGTTGAAATTTTAGAATGGAAAAAACACATAATGGCCAAAAACCCCAAACAACTCAATGAAAGGAATGAATAGCAGAATGGAGAGAACAGAAGAAAAATCTGTGAACTTGAAGGGAAAAACTATGGAAATTAGCCTATCTGAACAAGAGAGGGTAAAATAGGCTGGCACGGGGTAATTGAACAGAGACTCAGGGGCTTATGGGACTAGAACAAAAGATCTATCATTCATGTCATCAGAGTCCTAAGGGAAAAGAAGAAGAGAGTGGGACTGAAAGTGTATTTGAAGAAATAATGGCTTACAATTTCCCAAATTTGAAAAAATTTAAATCTATTTTTTCAAAGAGGTGAATGGACCTCAAATGTGGAAAATCCCTAAGAAATAGACATCAAAGGGGGCGCCTGGGTGGCGCAGTTGGTTAAGCGTCCGACTTCGGCCAGGTCACGATCTCGCGGTCCATGAGTTCGAGCCCCGCGTCGGGCTCTGGGCTGATGGCTCAGAGCCTGGAGCCTGTTTCCGATTCTGTCTCCCTCTCTCTCTGCCCCTCCCCGGTTCATGCTCTGTCTCTCTCTGTCCCAAAAATAAATAAATGTTGAAAAAAAAATTAAAAAAAAAAAAGAAATAGACTTCAAAGTATATCATAACTCATAGTGTAAAACGTAAAGTAAAATTCTTGAAATAAACAAAAGACAAATGACACCTTATGTATACAATAGAAACAATTCAAATGACAGTAATTTCTCATCAGAAGGAAGTGGCACTTTTTCAAATGCTGAAAAGTGAAAAAATACAATACTATATTGAATACTGAAAAAATATAATACTAGATTTTTTGCATTTATGTAAATTTTTTCAAATTCTATTTTACTTCCATCATTTTATTTTAGTCTACTACAGTGTATTCACTTTTTCAAATTTTCAAATGATTTCTTTTTTCCTTTTTTTAATCCTTTTTCTCTTTTTTGTTTCTTTCCCTTTTTCTTAAATACAGAAAAATAAAAATTTATATTTATTTTTAATTTTTATTAAAAATATTTTTCTTTAATTTTTTCTACTATATTCTTTACTTTTGTATATATTTATTCAAATTCTATTTTACCCCATAATCTCATTTTAGTCTACTTCAGTGTATTCATTTTTGCAAATTCTCACACAATTTCCTTTTTTTGTCACCCACCCCCCCTCTTTTTTTTTCCCCTCTAATCTGTCACACCACTTTCAACACCAAGACCAAAACACACCTAGGATCTAGCATCATCTATTCATTCGATTTTATGTGTGTGTTTTTAATTCTTAATTTTAATATTTTTTAATTTTAATTTTAATTTCAATTTTTATACCTCATTAATTCCTTTCCTCCCTTCAAAATGACAAAATGAAGGAATTCACCCCAAAGGAAAGACCACGAAGAAATGACAGCCAGGGATTTAACCAACACAGATACAAGCAAGATGTCTGAACCGGGATTTAGAATCACGATAATACGAATACTAGCTGGAGTCAAAAATAGAAGTAAAAATTAGCCAGAATGATTTTAAAAATGCTATAACTGAGCTGCAATCATGGATGGATGCAGCGGCAGCAAGGATGGATGAGGCAGAACAGAGAATCAGCGATATAGAGGACAAACTTATAGAGAATAACGAAGTAGAAAAAAAGAGGGAGATAGAGGCAAAAGAGCACGATTTAAGAATTAGAGAAATCAGCGACTCAATAAAAAGGAACAACATCAGAATCATAGGGGTCCCAGAGGAGGGAGAGAGAGAGAAACAGGGGTAGAACGGTTATGTGAGCAAATCATAGTGGAAAACTTTCCTAACCTCAGGAAAGACACAGACATCAAAATCCAGGAAGCACAGAGTACCCCCATTAGATTCAACAAAAACCGACCATCAACAAGGCATATCATAGTCAAATTCACAAAATACTCAGGCAAGCATAGACTCATGAAAGCAGCAAGGGAAAAAAAGTCCCTAACCTACAAGGGAGGGCAGATCAGGTTTGCAGCAGACCTATCCACAGAAACTTGGCAGGCCAGAAAGGAGTGGTGGGATATATTCAGTGTGCTGAATCAGAAAAATATGCAGCCAAGAATGCTTTATCCAGCAAGGCTGTCATTAAAAATAGGAGAGAGAAAAAGTTTCCCAGACAAACAAAAATTAAAGGAGTTTGTGACCACTAAAGCAGCCCTGCAAAAAATTTTAAAGGGAATCTCTGAGGGTAGAAAAGATGAAAATATATAATATACACACGTGTATATACACATGTGTATGTATGTATATATATGTATATATATATATACATACATACACACATAAATATATATATACATATATATATACACATATATATACATATATATATACATATATATATATATATACATATATACATATATATATATATGCAACCAGGTTAGAAAGATTAGAAAGCACCAGAGACCACCAGAAACTCCAACTCTACAAGCATCATAATCCAATAAATTCATATCTTTTAGTACTCACTCTAAATGTCATTGGACTCAATGCTCCAATCAAAAGACATAGGGTAACAGAATGGATAAGAAAACAAGATCCATCTATATGTTGTTTACAAGAGTACCACTTTAGACCTAAAGACACCTTCAGATTGAAAAAAAGGGGATGGGGAACCATCTATCATGCTAATGGTCAACAAAAGAAAGCCAGAGTAGCCATACTTATATCAGACAATCTAGACTTTAAAATAAAGACTGTATCAAGAGATGCAGAAGGGCATTATATCATAATCAAGGGGTCTATAGACCAAGAAGACCTAACAACTGTAAACATTTATGTGCCAAATGTGGTAGCACCCAAATGTATAAATCAATTAATCACAAACATAAAGAAACTCATCGACAGTAATACCATAACAGTAGGAGACTTCAACACCCACTCACCACAATAGACAGATCATCTAATCAAAAAATCAACAAGGAAACAATGGCTTTGAATGACACACTGGACCAGATGGACATAACAGATATATTCAGAACATTTCAGCCTAATATACATTCTTCTCTAGTGCACATGGAACGTTCTCCAGAATAGACCATATACTGGGACATAAATCAGTCCTTAGTAAGTACAAAAAGATCGAGATCATACTGTGCATGTTTTCACACCGCAACACTATGAAACTCGAAATCAACCACAAGAAACAATTTGGAAAGGTAACAAATACTTGGAGACTGAAGAACATCCTACTAAAGAATGAATGGGCTAACCAAGCAGTTAAAGAGGAAATTAAAAAGTATACGGAAGTCAATGAAAATGATAACACCACAACCCCAAGCCTCTGGGAGGCACCAAAGGCGGTCATAAGAGGAAAGTATATAGCAATCCAGGCCTTCCTAAAGAAGGAAGAAAGATCTCCAATACACAACCTAAACTTATGCCTTAAGGAGCTGGAAAGAGAACAGCAAATAAAATCCAAAACCAGAAGAAGACAGGAAATAATAAAGATTAGAGCAGAAATTAATGCTATCGAAACCAAAAAACAGTAGAACAGATCAATGAAACCAGAGCTGGTTCTTTGAAAGAATTAACAAAATTGACAAACCAAGAGCCAGTTTAATCCAGAAGATAAAGGAAAGGACCCAAATAAATAAAATCAAGAATGAAAGAGGAGAGATTACAACTAACACACCAGAAATAAAAACAATAAGATATTATGAAAAATTATATGCCAATAAAATGGGTAATCTGGAAGAAATGGAAAAATTCCTAGAAACATATACACTACCAAAACAAACAGGAAGAAATAGAGAATTTGAACGGACCCATAACCAGTAAGGAAATCGAATTAGTAATCAAAAATCTACCAAAGAACAAGAGTCCAGGGACAGATGGCTTTCCAGGGGAATTCTAGCAAACATTTAAGGAAGAGTTAACACCTATTCTCCTGAAACTGTTTCAAAAAATAGAAATGGAAGGAAAACTTCCAAACTCTTTCTGTGAAGTCACCATTACCTTGATTCCAAAATGAGACAATAGACCACACTAAAAAGGAGAACTGTAGACCAATTTCCCTAATGAACATGGATGCAAAAATCCTCAAAAAGATATTAGCTAACTGGCTCCAAGAATACATTAAAAAAAATATTCACCACAACCAAGCGGGATTTATACCTGGAATGCAGGGCTGGTTCAATATCCGCAAAACAATTAATGTGATTCATCACATCAATAAAAGAAAGGACAAGAACCATATGATCCTCTCAATAGATGCAGAGAAAGCATTTGACAAAACACAGCATCCTTTCTTGATAAAAACCCTCAAGAAAGTAGGGATAGAAGCATACCTCGAGATCACAAAAGCCATATATGAACGACTCAATGCTACTATTATCCTCAATGGGGAACTACTGAGAGCTTTCCCCCTTAGGTCAGGAACACGACAGGGATATCCACTCTCGCCACTGTTATTCAACATAGTATTGGAAGTCTTAGCCTCAGCAATCAGACAATGCAAAGAAATAAAATGCATCCAAATCAGCAAGGAGGAGGTCAAATTTTCACTCTTTGCAGGTGACATGATATTCTATATGGAAAACCCATAAGATTCCACCAAAATACTGCTAGAACTGATCCATAAATTCAGCAAAGTTGCAGGATATAAAATCAATGCACAGAATTCGGTTGCATTCCTATACACCAAAAATGAAGCGACAGAAAGAGAAATCAAGGAATCTATCCCATTTACAGTTGCACCAAAAAGCATAAAATACCTAGGAATAAATCTAACCAAAGAGGTGAAAAATCTATACACTGAAAACTATAGGAAGCTTATGAAAGAAATTGAAGACACAAAGAAATGGAAAAAGATTCCATGCTCCTGGATAGGAAGAACAAATATTGTTAAAATGTCGATACTACCCAAAGCAATCTACCTATTTTTTTCAATATATGGAATTTATTGTCAAATTGGTTTCCATACAACACCCAGTGCTCATCCCAAAAGGTGCCCTCCTCAATACCCATCACCCACCCTCCCCTCCCTCCCACCCCCCATCAAGCCTCAGTTTGTTCTCAGTTGTTAAGAGTCTCTTATGCTTTGGCTCTCTCCCACTCTAACCTCTTTTTTTTTTTTTCCTTCCCCTCCTCCATGGGTTTCTGTTAAGTTTCTCAGGATCCACATAAGAGTGAAAACATATGGTATCTGTCTTTCTCTGTATGGCTTATTTCACTTAGCATCACACTCTCCAGTTCCATCCACGTTGCTACAAAGGGCCATATTTCGTTCTTTCTCATTGCCATGTAGTACTCCATTGTGTATATAAACCACAATTTCTTTATCCATTCATCAGTTGATGGACATTTAGGCTCTTTCCATAATTTGGCTATTGTTGACAGTGCTGCTATAAACATTGGGGTACAAGTACCCCTATGCATCAGTACTCCTGTATCCCTTGGGTAAATTCCTAGCAGTGCTATTGCTGGGTCATAGGGTAGGTCTATTTTTAATTTTCTGAGGAACCTCCACACTGCTTTCCAGAGCGGCTGCACCAATTTGCATTCCCACCAACAGTGCAAGAGGGTTCCCGTTTCTCCACATCCTCGCCAGCATCTATAGTCTCCTGATTTGTTGATTTTGGCCACTCTGACTGGCGTGAGGTGATATCTGAGTGTGGTTTTGATTTGTATTTCCCTGATGAGGAGCAATGTTGAGCATCTTTTCATGTGCCTGTTGGCCATCCGGATCTCTTCTTTAGAGAAGTGTCTATTCATGTTTTCTGCCCATTTCTTCACTGGGTTATTTGCTTTTCGGGTGTGGAGTTTGGTGAGCTCTTTATAGATTTTGGATACTAGCCCTTTGTCCGATATGTCATTTGCAAATATCTTTTCCCATTCCGTTGGTTGCCTTTTAGTTTTGTTGGTTGTTTCCTTTGCTGTGCAGAAGCTTTTTATCTTCATAAGGTCCCAGTAATTCATTTTTGCTTTTAATTCCCTTGCCTTTGGGGATGTGTCAAATAAGAAATTGCTATGACTGAGGTCAGAGAGGTCTTTTCTTGCTTTCTCCTCTAGGGTTCTGATGGTTTCCTGTCTCACATTCGGGTCCTTTACCCATTTTGAGTTTATTTTTGTGAATGGTGTGAGGAAGTGGTCTAGTTTCAACCTTCTGCATGTTGCTGTCCAGTTCTCCCAGCACCATTTGTTAAAGAGACTGTCTTTTTTCCATTGGATGTTCTTTCCTGCTTTGTCAAAGATTAGTTGGCCATAAGTTTGTGGGTCTAATTCTGGGGTTTCTATTCTATTCCATTGGTCTATGTGTCTGTTTTTGTGCCAATACCATGCTGTCTTGATGATTACAGCTTTGTAGTAGAGGCTAAAGTCTGGGATTGTGATGCCTCCTGCTTTGGTCTTCTTCTTCAAAATGACTTTGGTTATTCGGGGCTTTTTGTGGTTCCATATGAATTTTAGGATTGCTTGTTCTAGCTTCGAGCAGAATGCTGGTGCAATTTGGATTGGGATTGCATTGAATATGTAGATAGCTTTGGGTAGTATTGACATTTTGACAGTATTTATTCTTCCAATCCATGAGCATGGAATGTCTTTCCATTTCTTTATATCTTCTTCAATTTCCTTCATAAGCTTTCTATACTTTTCAGCATACAGATCTTTTACATCTTTGGTTAGATTTGTCCCTAGGTATTTTAGGCTTCTTGGTGCAATTGTGAATCGGATCAGTTTCTTTATCTTTCTGTTGCTTCATTATTAGTGTATAAGAATGCAACTGATTTCTGTACATTGATTTTGTATCCTGCAACTTTGCTACATTCATGTATCAGTTCTAACAGACTTCTGGTGGAGTCTATTGGATCTTCCATGTATAATATCATGTCATCTGCAAAAAGCGAAAGCTTGACTTCATCTTTGCCAATTTGGATGCCTTTGATTTCCTTTTGTTGTCTGATTGCTGATGCTAGCACTTCCAACACTATGTTAAACAACAGTGGTGAGAGTAGACATGCCTGTCGTGTTTCTGATCTCAGGGAAAAAGCTCTCAGTTTTTCCCCATTGAGGATGATGTTAGCTGTGGGCTTTTCATAAATGGCTTTTATGATGTTTAAGTATGTTCCTTCTATCCAGACTTTCTGAAGTGTTTTTATTAAGAAAGTCGCTGAATTTTGTCAGATGTCTTTTCTGCATCGATTGACAGGATCATATGGTTCTTATCTTTTCTTTTATTAATGTGATGTATCACGTTGATTGATTTGCGAATGTTGAACCAGCCCTGCATCCCAGGAATGAATCCCACTCGATCATGGTGAATAATTCTTTTTATATGCTGTTGAATTCGATTTGCTAGTATCTTATTGAGAATTTTTGCATCCATATTCATCAGCGATATTGGCCTGTAGTTCTCTTTTTTTACTGGGTCTCTGTCTGGTTTAGGAATCAAAGTAATACTGGCTTCATGAAATGAGTCTGGAAGTTTTCCTTCCCTTTCTACTTCTTGGAATAGCTTGAGAAGGATAGGTATTATCTCTGCTTTAAACGTCTGGTAGAACTCCCCTGGGAAGCCATCTGGTCCTGGACACTTATTTGTTGGGAGATTTTTGATAACCGATTCAATTTCTTCGCTGGTTATGGGTCTGTTCAAGCTTTCTATTTCCTCCTGATTGAGTTTTAGAAGTGTGTGGGTGTTTAGGAATTTGTCCATTTCTTCCAGGTTGTCCAGTTTGTTGGCATATAATTTTTCATAGTATTCCCTGATAATTGCTTGTATTTCTGCGGGATTGGTTGTAATAATTCCATTTTCATTCATGATTTTATCTATTTGGGTCATCTCCCGTTTCTTTTTGAGAAGCCTGGCTAGAGGTTTATCAATTTTGTTTATTTTTTCAAAGAACCAACTCTTGGTTTCATTGATCTGCTCTACAGTTTTTTTTAGATTCTATATTGTTTATTTCTGCTCTGATCTTTATTATTTCTCTTCTTCTGCTGGGTTTGGGGTGTCTTTGCTGCTCTGCTTCTTTTTCCTTTAGGTGTGCTGTTAGATTTTGTATTTGGGATTTTTTTTGTTTCTTGAGATAGGCCTGGATTGCAATGTATTTTCCTTTCAGGATTGCCTTTGCTGCATCCCAAAGCGTTTGGATTGTTGTATTTTCATTTTCGTTTCTGCCCATATATTTTTTAATTCCGTCTCTAATTGCCTGGTTGACCCATTCATTCTTTAGTAGGGTGTTCTTTAACCTTCATGCTTTTGGAGGTTTTCCAGACTTTTTCCTGTGGTTGATTTCAAGCTTCATAGCATTGTGGTCTGAAAGTATGCATGGTATGATCTCAATTCTTGTATACTTATGAAGGGCTGTTTTGGGACCCAGTATGTGATCTTGGAGAATGTTCCATGTGCACTCGAGAAGAAAGTATATTGTTGCTTTGGGATGCAGAGTTCTAAATATATCTGTCAAGTCCATCTGATCCAATGTATCATTCAGGGCCCTTGTTTCTTTATTGACCATATGTGTAGATGATCTATCCATTTCTGTAAGTGGAGTGTTAAAGTCCCCTGCAATTACAACATTCTTATCAATAAGGTTGCTTATGTTTGTTAGTAATTGTTTTATATATTTGGGGGCTCCCATATTCGGCTCATAGACATTTATAATCATTAGCTCTTCCTGATGGATAGACCCTGTAATTATTATAAAATGCCCTTCTTCATGTCTTGTTACAGCCTTTAATTTAAAGTCTAGTTTGTCTGATATAAGTATGGGTACTCCAGCTTTCTTTTGACTTCCAGTAGCCTGATAAATAGTTCTCCATCCCCTCAGCAATCTACATATTCAATGCAATCCCGATCAAAATAACACCAGCTTTCTTAACAGAGCTAAAACAAATAATCCTAAAATTTGTATAGAACCAGAAAAGACCATGAATAGTCAAAGCAATCTTGAAAATGAAAACCAAAGCAGGTGGCATCACAATCCCAGACTTTAAGCTATACTACAAAGCTGTAATCATCAAGACAGTATGGTAGTGGCACAAGAACAGACCCTCGGATCAATGGAACAGAATAGAGAACCCAGAAATGAACCCACAAATATATGGCCAACTAATCTTTGACAAAGCAGGAAAGAATATCCAATGGAATAAAGACAGTCTCTTCCGCAAGTGGTGCTGGGAAAACTGGACAGCGACATGCAGAAAAATGAACCTGGACCACTTTCTTACACCACACACAAAAATAAACTCAAAATGGATGAAAGACCTCAATGTAAGACAGGAAGCCACCAAAATCCTCGAGGAGAAAGCAGGCAAAAATCTCTTTCATCTTGCCCGTAGCAACTTCTTACTCAACACGTCTCCAGAGGCAAGGGAAACAAAAGCAAAAATGAATTACTGGGACCTCATCAAAATAAAAAACTTGTGCACAGCAAAGGAAACAATCAGCAAAACTAAAAGGCAACCAACAGAATGGGAGAAGATATTTGCAAATGACATATCAGATAAAGGGTTAGTATCCAAAATCTACAAAGTACTTATCAAACTCAACACCCAAAAAACAAATAATCCAGTGAACAAATGGGCAAAAGACATGAATAGACACTTTTCCAAGGAAGACAAACTGATGGCCAACTAACACATGAAAAAAGTCTCAACACCACTCATCATTAGGGAAATCCAAATCAAAACCACAATGAGATACCACCTGACACCTGTCAGAATGGCTAACATTAACAACTCAGGCCACAACAGATGTTGGCAAGGATGTGGAGAAAGAGGGTCTCTTTTGCATTGTTGGTGGCAATGCAAGCTTGTGCAGCCACTCTAGGAAACAGTATGGAGGTTCCTCAAAAGACTAAAAATATAACTATGCTAAGACCCAGCAATTGCACTACTAGGCATTTATCCAAGGGATATAGGTGTGCTGTTTCGAAGGGATACATGCACCCCATGTTGATAGCAGCACTATCATCAATAGCCAAAGTATGGAAAGAGCCCAAATGTCCTATCGATGGATGAATGGATAAAGAAAATGTGGCATATATATACAATGGAGTATTATTCAGCAATCACAAAGAATGAAATCTTGCCATTCCACTACGTGGATAGAACTGGAGGGTATTATTCTAAGTGAAATTAGTCAGAGAAAGACAAATATCATATGACTTCACTCATATGAGGACTTCAAGTGACAAAACAGATGAACATAAGGGAAGGGAAACAAAAATAATAAAAAACAGGGAGGGGACAAAACAGAAGAGACTCATAAATATGGAGAACAAACTGAGGGTTGATCGAGGGGTTGTGGGAGGGGGGATGGGCTAAATGCATAAGGGGCATTAAGGAATCTACTCCTGAAATCATTGTTTCACTATATGCTAATTTGGATGTAAATTTTAAAAAATAAATATAAAATTTAAAAAAATAAACAAAGAAACAAACCCTAAAAACCATACCACAATATGTAGTCAAGAGCTCCATTTTTGGTGTGTTTATCTGCTCTTCTGTTTGTTTTTGCTTTTAGAGAGGGAGAGAGTACTGTGGGGCAGAGGGAGGGAGGAAGAGGGGGAGAGGGAGAGTGGGAGAGTGGGAGAGAGGGAGAGAGAGAGAGAGAGAGACTTTCCCATGACCTTGGGGTCATGACCTAAGCCAAAAATAAAAAGTTGGGACGATCAACCAACTGAGCCACACTGGCTCCCTGTATCTGCTTTTCTGGACCATGTATATACATGGGGACAAGACTCAGCTTTCCCTGACTCATCACAATAATGTGACATCTAGTACCTGGCAGACCTTCAATGAATATTTGAATGTTTGAATATTTGAATATTTAAATGAATGAATGAATGAATCAATCAATCAACTAAAGGCAAGGGTGGGAATCAGGTCTCTGGGAGAAGGACTCATGACCTTGAAGATGATCTCTGTTGAAGTCAGCACTGGCCTTAGACCTCTGTTGCTACAGACACCAGATTCCACTAATGGTAAATTTTACTTGTTGAAAGAAATGGCCATGTGGCTTCCAGAAGATACCAGACTCACCTGAGGTGCAGAAAGTGGAGCATGGATTAGGCCAGTATTGTTCCATCCAGAGGGGTAGGACACCAGGTGTGCTCCACATGTGCAGGTAGGTGGAGATCCGGCTGGTCTGAATTGCCACCAGATTGCCACCAACACCTGGGAGGAGAAAAAGAATGTGGTTTCCCCCTTTTTATGCCAGTCTCTCAGTTCTGGCCCTTATTTTAAGTCTACTTCCTCCAGAAGCCTCCCTTGATTGATGTAGCACTTGGTCTCTTTTCCTTCCCTCCCACTTTACAACAGATTTTAAGGGTAAGCAAGGGTAAACTGCAAGCAAGGGTAAACTCGACCTTGTGAGTTTAGTGCCAGGGTAGTAACTGTATCACCTTGACAGCTACCTCTTATGGTGAAGGAAATGTGACTGCAAAGTAGGTTTACAATACAGATTTGTCAAGTAGAGGGAGGGAGGGAGAGTGATGGAAAGGTCTATGGGAAGATATTTTGATAAGGACCTCAAGGCCGTGGGAAGTGACAGGGATCAGATTACAGACTGGAACATCTGAGAAAATGAAAAGATTTTTTCACCTAAGGTGGAAAGGAGATGGAAGAGAAGGTGGGCAACAGCAGCAAGGGAAGAGGGGATAGCATATGCAACAGGCCTGGGGCTTATGGCTGAGACTCCCAGCTTCCACAGAGAATGGACCATGCCAAGATGACAAAGGCCATGCTGAGCTGTCTTTGCAGGGACAGGATTACAGGCTGACAGAGAAGAGCGCCTGTTCAGGACCATCTTCTTTAGAGAGTGGGAAGGCTGCCTCCATCCTGTTTCCTCAGCCCATTGGGGAATAACCCCTCATTGGGCCAGATGTGCCCCAGTGATCTCCAGAGGTAGAGACCAACAACCCTGGATGCAAAGGTCTGTGGGCAGAGGATGGCTGCAGATCTATTTTGCTCAATCCACATGATTTAAAAATCATGTGGGGAAGAGTGGATTTAAAAATGTAACTCAAATTAATTGTTAGCATTTACATAAATTGCTGGCTTCTCCTAACAAGTCAGTTCTGGCAACTCTGGACCTCCAAACTTGCCAGGCAGCAATTGGCTGGAGCTAAGCAGGCCCCTCTCCCTCCATACCAGGAACACTTTCTGCAGCATGACCTATTCCCTGCTGCTCCTTACTGCCCAGCTATTGTCATACTGGCTGAACTCATTCAACATTCTCATGTTGCCCCACAGTCATCTGAGTTGGTGACATCCAAGGAAATCTTTCCAAGCTTTAGTCTGCCTTAGCAGTTGTTGTCTTCCACATGGCCAACTCCTTGTATGACGGGCAAGCCCTGCCTCTACTGGGACAGACGTGCTGTGTGGCCCACTGATATTCAAGGAATAGTCACCTGTGTTCCCATGGAAATGGGGAGAGGGGGTGCCCAAAGGCCTCTGTAGCCTGTTTCTGCAGCCCCAGAACACCAGGGTCTGGGACCAAGCAAAGTGTGCAAAAAGCTATCATATTTGGTTCCCTCCCTGACTGGTCAGTCCCATTTACAGATCCTTATCAGAAGCCAGACACAAACCAAGCTTTGGTTAAAAGAGCCCATAGCATCTAAGCCTAGAAGGGAGATCAATGAAGGGTTGGGTGGAAGACAACAAGGAATGGAGGGGATTCAGGCAAACCGGACAAACACAAGTCCTGAGTGGCAGCTGATTGTTTCCTCACCCAGAATGTAAACTCAGTATTGTCACAGTCTTGCTTTTGAAGAAGGCAGAAATCCAGATTTTTATGTGCAAAATTCTTAGTTTTAAATGTCATCAATGAATCTAAATTTAAGAAATTAGCAAACAAACATACAAACAAACCATGAGAAGCCAACACCCCAGTTCTGAAGGCCACGATCAGGTGCCAGTGAATCCTGGCTTAGATGTGCCTTCAAGGCATGAGATTTAGCTCTGTGGGACAGTTCAAGCCTCTGTGGTGACTGTGAGGAAGAGTGTGAGCTGGTGGAGCAGTGGTCAGGGCTTTCTCCCTGAGGGTCTCCTTCCATATGAGAAAAACCAGCCTGGTAGTCCCTGCCCAGCAGAAACACAGCCATGGCTCAGTTTCCAGATTCTGCCTTTGAGGGCCTGGGGCTGGAGCTCTGAAGTCACTGCTTTTCAGGTCCCACTGCCCAAGCCCTGGGGGCTAACACAGCCCAGGGGTCCCAGGTGATGGTGACTGCCAATACCTACCACATATGATGGGAGTAAATATGGCCATGCCTTGGAATTGCTGTTTAGAAATGGTTTTGTTCAAGATGAGCCCTCCAAAACTGGGGAGAGAGCAGAGGGCAAATGATTAGTTTATCCTTGTAGGGGACCTGGTACACCTCTATACAAAATGTCTTATCAGAGGCACCTGGGTGGCTCAGTCGGTTGAGAGTCTGACTTCAGCTCAGGTCGTGATCTCATTATTCTGGAGTTCGAGCCCCACGTCGGGCTATATACTGACAGCTCAGAGCCCGGAGCCTGTTTAGGATTTTCTCTCTCTCTCTCTGCCCCTGCCCCAGTCATGCTCGCTGGCTCGCTTGCTCTCGCAAAAATAAACAAATATTTAAAAAAAATTTTTTTTTCAAAATGTCTTACCAGTTTCCTTTCTCAGTGTAGCAAACACTTTCCTGACCCCTACACAAAGTATCTGATATAGACAGGCTGGTATCCACAGTGTCCTCTCCACCACGCACATGGTTCTCCACCTCTATTCTGAGCCTCAGCTGTTCCAGAAGGCCCATCAGATAATGTTAGCCCATTAAAAACAAGTTACAAACTCTCTGAGGCCACGTAGCTGGCTGGACTCTCCCATGTGACAGCTCATGTACCACAACTAACTGCTACTTTCCTGAGCAGTAAATGGAACCTGCATGAGAATCCACTTCTGCTCCTTGTTCTCAGAGATGCTGCAATAAGACCTTGCTCCTACCAGCCCCTGGAGTTCAGCAAAGACTGCCCTGCTCCTACAGTCCTGGCAAAGTTGGATCAGTTCGTAAGAGGAGCCCAGGAGCTTTCTGGAATCAAAGACACCTGGACCATAACCACTTCTCCCTAAGATTCAAAGTTTGGAAAGCACCCCAGAAAGCACTGGGGTGGTGACCATCCAGGTCTACTAACAGAAAGGGCTCTGGAGAGTGAGGTTCAAGGGTGGAAGACCTGAGCTCAGCTGAAGGCCCAAGGGCCCAGGGGGACGAATCCCTCAGCCCCACTAGGTCCCACCAGCAGCCATGCTGTGGAAATGGTATCCACAGAGCCATCACTGTAGGGCCAGGTGAGGGACCCTCTGAAGCCTAAACAGGGGAACTCTGGCAGCAGGGATGGGGGAGACAGGTGTCCTGCAGTGCCACGAGGGGACAAGAGGTCCTGGCATCAGTGTGTTCATCTGATGTTTCCAGGTTCAGTTCTTCCTGGCTCTGATACTCCTGCAGTGGTAAACAGGACTGCCTCTCAGAATAAGGCCTAAGGTTCTTGGTGAGAGGGAAAGAGATGAAGAACAAAGAGGTATGACTCAACAACCGGCACCAGGACTCAGTGAAGGAGCCCACAGCAATGATTCCCTCCAACCATGATCAGCCAGAAAATGATTTAAACCCACATGATTTACATCCTCACCCTGGAGGCTTGGTGGCCTCAGGCCACTCTCCCTGTCTGCAGAGGCCAGACAGGGGTGGCATGGAGAGCAAAGGGGTGGTGGCAGCCCTCACTCA
Source organism: Herpailurus yagouaroundi (assembly GCF_014898765.1). NCBI lineage: Eukaryota > Metazoa > Chordata > Mammalia > Carnivora > Felidae > Herpailurus > Herpailurus yagouaroundi. The sequence continues at coordinate 180,616 of NW_024412445.1, read as the reverse complement.
TGCGCACCTGCTGATGACCATCGCTAGAATGATTGGGAACCACCCGAACTTCAGGATCCTCATGATGGGCGGGTTCTGCTTGACAATGAGGACCCACAAGGGGATCAGGGCCGTGAAGCTGATACAGACCAGTAGCGTCAGGTATCGATTATCTGGGAGGGAGGGAGGGAGGGAGAGAGAGAGAGAGAGAGAGAGAGAGAGAGACAGACAGAGTGAGTGCCAGGGCACATGAGCATGGACTGTGGGGCCACAGTCTGGGCTGCAATGATTAGAGGTGGGCTTGGAGCTGAGGAGATGCTTCTGTCTCCGGTAGTTTAGGGTGGACAACCTACCATACTTCTAAAGATTTTGTCCATCTTATTAAGCAACTGGAAAAGCTCCTCTTTATCCTCAATTCCTGTCACAAGCCCCTTTACTTCTCTTTTTTGCTATTTTCCTGACATACATAACCTCTCCCATCTCCTTCCACCTCAACCTTATTATTATTATTATTATTAATGGTTACATTTATGGGATTGTGTCCACAGGCCAGCACTGTGCCCAGCACCTTCTGAGCACAAACTCATGTCATGTTCTCCATTCCCCCTCAGATGGGCATAGGAGAGACTACAGCATGAAGAGGTGGCCCACCAGCACCTGAGCCAGCATGCAGACATCAGGGCTACAGCCAGAGTTGGTTAATGATGCCAATCTGCTCCTGGCTGAGGCCAGCCTAAGGTGGCCTCCCCAGCATCTATGGGTCCCTCAGGGCTCAGACCACACCCAGCTTTGCAGCTACTTATGCCCCTGTGTCATCTTCTCTGCTGGTTGGAGCCAGCAGAACTCTGACGGTTCTGGGACACCTGACTGTTCCTGGAGCCAGGTCAGGGCCCCACATACCATCATTCTCACTCACTCCCTTCTTCCCTTATATTTTGTGTGTCACCTTCCCAATCACTCCAAACAAGACACCAGCTTTCTCTAGAGCTATCCTCTCACCCCCATCCCCACCTCTAAAGGACAGGCTCAGGTGGTGCACAGTCCTCTGCCAAGTGGACCCCAGCATGCAGAGGAATGCAGGTAGGTCTGTGCCCCACATCCCATTTCTCTGAGCAGCATCATTAGGAGGACTCCTCCCCTCTTGTCTTTCTCTGCACTAAACAATCATGGTTCATTCCTCTGCCATAGGGAGGCCGGTCTCCTTGGGCAGCTACATGGAAGCACAGGCCACAGTTGCTCAACTTGGACTACAGACAAAGTAACTCATCATGGAAGGGGCCAGCCTTTCGCCATCCCAGGAGGAGGGAAACAGGCCCAGGAAGCTCTAAGCAAGTCTCAAAAGCTCTAGGAAGCAGCAGCCTACAGGAGTGCTGCTTTTAGGACATTTTTTTCAGTCTGATTTTTCTAGAATGATTCAGGAGCCCTGGCAGAGGATCCACTTCATATTTTCCCACCACCATGATGAATACTTCCCCCACACATGGCTTGTCTTCCCAACTACACTGACAGGTGACACAGCCAACAGCTCATTCTTCATCAGTGAAGATTTATCTCACATGTGCCAGGCCCAGTGAACCTGTAAGTGCACCCAAGATAAATTCAGTCTAATTTGAGGGACGGACAACCCAACAATGATTCAACAGCTACTAAGTCATGTGTTGCAACATGCACAGTAGGGTAGAGAAGAAGGGTCTGGAAACACCAGTGACCCAAATTTGTTTTATAAGTAAAACTCGATTAACCAACCCACACACAAGTCTTGTTTTAAATTCACTATGGTTTAAAGATAAAATTAGGTCATCTTATCACTAGATCTTCATTGCCACTTACAGGAATTTTGAGGATCTCCCAACCATCAAACAGTATTGGTGGCAGGCAGTTCCTGGGGTGACAAGGAGCTGGTCCCAGAGCTGAGAGGGAGAGGGTCTCAATGCCCAGACACACTAAATCACAGGTATTCTGTCAGTCTGCTTCAGCTGCCAGCATGTAAGCACTGGGTGATTTCTCTTGCTCCGGAGTCTGAGTTCCCACAGGGCAACGATAAGCCAGAGCTTCGCTGTGTCTGTGCCTGTGTCTAGGTATTTCCTCCAAATAAGTGTCACCACATTCCCCACTGCTGTCCACCATCTTCTTCACTGTTCACTCCACTCACTGATGCCACCTGCCCCCAGGTACTTGGGGTTATGACCATGCACAGAATCAACACTTACTAGATCCAAACAACTGTGGGCAGCCAGCTTAGGTGGAAAGCAAAAACTGTGATGCTCAGAGGGGAGTAGTCAGCAGGTGAGAACCATCTGGGGAAGGGAGATGCTACCTGTCCACAATGCCCAGGGCAGAACATGTTCAGTGTGCCCCCGGGGCAGATCTAGGGAGACCCCTGGTGGAGTCAGAGCCTCTGGCCACAAGGGTCTGTCATACAAGAGGTGTGAATGCCTTCCTTGGCTGATGACCAGGGCACTGGGCCACCTTCTGAGGAGACCTGGGCTTTTCCTGCCTCACACCAGCAGGGAGAGCATATGCTGCTGCCCATGGCTATGACATGCCTCCTTGGGAGTCCCTTCCCAGCTGGTTTGTATGTGTCTGGTGTGACACATGCCTTACCCATGGAGGGTCTGTTAACCTATGAGGGCGCACTGAAGTGGCAAGGCCATCCTCTGGTCCTCCCTGGTCTCCTTGCATACCCCTGCCCTAAGGTGGAGACTGAACTTATCTGCTGACCTGAGTGGATGGGAGAGCTTGCTGTTTGCCGACATTGGACCCAGCCTTGTTTGTGTGCCCCACCTCAAGGGGTACCTCTTACCTTTGTGTTTATAGAAGAAGCTGCTAACAAAGGCCAGGATGGACAACGTGATGAGGTCTCCCAGGCTGGCAGCAATGGGCGTGGCAATGTTGTCTGGATTGACCCCAAGCTTCCGAGCACCAATTACTATGCAGACCATCAGCATTCCTGCAGGGAGGTGGCAGAAGAAACTCAAAGCACAGGATGAGAAAGTGGTCGGGAGGCTGCTCAGTAACTTGCTTCTATCCACACAGCCCTCCCCTGGAGCCAGGCTGCCCTAACACTCAGTTTCCCCACTATGCTGAAGTCTGAGAAGGCTGCAGTAGGGTGGACCCTGCGACTTGCGGGCGTGGTGTTCAGCAGCCTGAAAGATTTGATGATACACTCAAACCCATGGGGGAGACAGCAGGGAGGTGGTTCCTGCTCCCAAACCAGAAACTACAGATGTGAAGCTCACAGCTGCTCCCTGACAGGAAGAAGACTCCAAAACCGCTCTGAGCAACAGAGCCCCAGGGGCAGAGCACAGCCTCTTGTGTCTGTCGGGGTCCCTGGGGACACAGGTGCCCCAGTGGGATTAGCCATGTGAGAGGTTTGTTAGGGACAAAGCCTGTGAGGAGGAATGGGGGGCCACAGGGGTGTTGGGAGAGCCATGAGATGGCATGTAGGCCACCCGCAGTGGGAGACAGGAAGGCAGGCAGGGGAAGCACATGCAGACTACAGCACAGCATTGTCAGCGGGTCCACATCTCTGGGGAACAGGCCCATCTCAGGATCCTGGCAGGGCCACCACTGGGCAAAGGCAGCAGGTAACCTCTAACAGCGGGGAGTGGGGGTAAATTTTTGGGTATAGCACTGGAAACCCGAGAGACACATTCTTGTGGCCTCTATACCTCCCTGGGTCCTATTTTGTGTTCTGACTCTGTTCTGAGATGACTGTCACATGCACTCTTCCAGCCCTCATCTACTGCCTAGGACTTAATCCAACAGCATTGGGGGCTCCCGGGTGGCTCAGTCAAGCGTCCAACTCTTGGTTTTGACTCAGGTCGTGATCTCATGGTTTGTGGGGTCAAGCCCCATGTCAGGCTCTGTGATGACAGCATGGAGCCTGCCTGGGATTCTCTCTCTTTCTCCCTCTCCCTCTACCCCTCCCCTGCTTAAGCTTGTAACACTCACTCTTTCTTTCTCTCAAAATAAATAAATAAATATTTTTTAAATTTTTTTTTAACGTTTATTTATTTTTTTGGGACAGAGAGAGACAGAGCATGAACGGGGGAGGGACAGAGAGAGAGGGAGACACAGAATCAGAAACAGGCTCCAGGCTCTGAGCCATCAGCCCAGAGCCCGACGCGGGGCTCGAACTCACGGACCGTGAGATCGCGACCTGGCTGAAGTCGGACGCTTAACCGACTGCGCCACCCAGGCGCCCCAATAAACATTTTTTAAAAAGACACATTTTATCTTGGCTCTTGGTGTTTTAATACTTTACTCACTACTCTGTAACTCTAAATATAATTAGAATTATCACCTCAAGGCCTACTAACACTGCTGCCACTGGCCACAGTTTGTGCCCTATTTTGTGACCAGGTCATAGCTACCTTATCTCTTTTGAAATGCCAGTTCTAAGTGAGGTTGAGTCTGTGTGGCTGGTGGTCTGGTGAAAAATAGGGACTACATAGAAACCACGAGTTTGAGAGCACTTATTAAAAACCACCACCACCACCTGGCTTTATAGCAGTCATGCTTAGGTCACACTATGAGCCACCAGCCATGCTCCTCAACTTCTACACATCTTTGGACAACCCAGTTTATGTCCATGCTGCTGAACTTCACCCCTCATCTGTGTTTCACTTTCCTCATCTGGAAAATGGGGAGCTAGGAATGACATCCTCTACAAGACTCCACAGGAACAGGGCTGGCCTCTGGAATCATCAGATTGTGTTGTTTTCAGAGACTTCATATCAAGTATCTCTTGGGCTCTATTTCTCCACAAGGTGTGGCATACTCATTCTTCTCTTCCCTTGGATAGACTGAGTGATGGCGTCCTAGCCCCTGCCCCATGTGCACAGGCACAGGTACATGACCAGGAGCTGTCTGCCCAGGGAAGTGCACTTTATGAATTTGCTCCTGGGTTTCTGCACTCTTACCCTCCATCCCGATTATATACACTAGCACAGGAAGGAAGAGAAACCACTAAATAACCCGCCACATTATCTTTACAGAGAGCTGAGCTCAAAGGTGTTTCATGAGCAGATGAAGAAGAGTAAATGCAAATCCAATTCCCAGTTAGCACTTATTCTTTCTTATACGTGCACATTGTTTGCGAGAGACACTCAGACATGCAGTCCAGAAGAGAACCAAAATGAAGTCCACTCATTCAGCAAACATTTGGCAGCTGGTAATATGCCTATTTTAGGTGTTGAAAATAGCCATCAGGCTCTGGGCTCATACAGTAAATGCTTGTTGGGTAGAGGGACAGCACACAAGTAAGTGAACAAGCATTTGAAGTAAAAAACAGGATATGAAAAGAAAGCAGGACTATGAATGGGGGCGTGATGCTAGAGAGCTGATCAGAGAGGCTTCAAAAAGGAGACACTTGCACTTAGCTAAAATTTGCTATGTGCAACTTTCGGGGAAGATGGTGGCATAGGAGGACGCTGGGCTCACTGCGTGTCCTGCTGATCACTTAGATTCCACCTACACCTGCCTAACTAACCCAGAAAACCACCAGAAGACTAGCAGAGCGGAGTATCTGGAGCCCAGCGCAGACGAGAGGCCCACGGAAGAGGGTAGGAAGGGCGGCAAGGAGGTGCGCCTGCACGGACTGGCGGGAGGGAGCCGGGGAAGAAGGGCGGCCCGCCGGCCAAGCAGAGCCCCCAAAGTCTGGCTGGCAAAAGCTGAGGGGCCAGACGAGTGTGTTCCAACAGCAAGTGGGACTTAGCACCTGGGAGGTCATAAGTTAACAACTTTGCTCAGAAAGTGGGAAGGCTGGAGGACAAAGGGAGGGAGAGTTGCTGAGCCCCAGGACGACAGAGCTCAGTTTGACGGGGGAAAAAAGGTGCTCGCCAGCGCCATCTCCCTTGCCCATCCCCCAGCCAAAATCCCAAAGGGAACCAGTTCCTGCCGGGAACTTGCTCGCTCCGTGCAAATACCCAACACTGTGCTTCTGCGGAGCCACCCCTCCAGCAGCGGGTCTGACTCCCTCTGGCTGCCACAGGGCCCCTCCTGAAGTGGATCACCTAAGGAGAAGCGAGCTAAGCCTGCCCCTCCTGCCCCCGTGCACCTTGCCTACCCACCCCAGCTAATACGCCAGATCCCCAGCACCACAAGCCTGGCAGTGTGCAAGTAGCCCAAACGGGCTTTGCCACCCCACAGTGAATCCCGCCCCTAGGAGAGGGGAAGAGAAGGCACGCACCAGTCTGACTGTGGCCCCAGCAGTGCACTGGGGGCAGACATCAGGTCTGACTGTGGCCCCGCCCACCAAATCCAGTTATACACCACAGCACAGGGGAAGTGCCCTGCAGGTCCTCACCACGCCAGGGACTATCCAAAATGACCAAGCGGAAGAATTCCCCTCAGAAGAATCTCCAGGAAATAACAACGCCAATGAACTGATCAAAAAGGATTTAAATAATATAACAGAAAGTGAATTTAGAATAATAGTCATAAAATTAATCGCTGGGCTTGAAAACAGTATAGCTGACAGTAGAGAATCTCTTGCTACAGAGATCAAGGGACTCAGGAACAGTCACGAGGAGCTGAAAAACGCTTTAAACGAAATGCAAAACAAAATGGAAACCATGACGGCTCGGATTGAAGAGGCAGAGGAGAGAATAGGTGAACTAGAAGATAAAGTTATGGAAAAAGAGGAAGCTGAGAAAAAGATAAAAAAATCCAGGAGTATGAGGGGAAAATTAGAGAACTAAGTGATACACTAAAAAGAAATATATACGCATAATAGGTATCTCAGAGGAGGAAGAGAGAGGGAAAGGTGCTGAAGGGGTACTTGAAGAAATAATAGCTGAGAACTTCCCTGAAGTGGGGAAGGAAAAAGGCATTGAAATCCAAGAGGCACAGAGAACTCCCTTCAGACGTAACTTGAATCGATCTTCTGCACGACATATCATAGTGAAACTGGCAAAATACAAGGATAAAGAGAAAATTCTGAAAGCAGCAAGGGGTAAACTTGCCCTAACATATAAAGGGAGACCTATATGACTCGTGACTGATCTCTCTTTTGAAACTTCGCAGGCCAGAAAGGATTGGCATGAGATCTTTAATTTGCTGAACAGGAAAAATATGCAGCTGAGAATCCTTTATCCAGCAAGTCTGTCACTTAGAATAGAAGGAGAGATAAAGGTCTTCCTAAACAAACAAAAACTGAAGGAATTTGTCACTACTAAACCAGCCCTACAAGAGATCCTAAGGGGCATCCTGTGAGACAAAGTACCAGAGACATCACTACAAGCATAAATCATACAGACATCACAATGACTCTAAACCCATATCTTTCTATAATAACACTGAATGTAAATGGATTAAATGCACCAACCAAAAGACATAGGGTATCAGAATGGATAAAAAAACAAGACCCATCTATTTGCTGTCTACAAGAGACTCATTTTAGATCTGAGGACACCTTTAGATTGAGAGTGAGGGGATGGAGAACTATTTATCATCCTACCGGAAGCCAAAAGAAAGCTGGAGTAGCCATACTTGTATCAGACAAACTAGACTTTAAATTAAAGGCTGTAACAAGAGATGAAGAAGGGCATTATATAATAATAACAGGGTCTATCCACCAGGAAGAGCTAACAATTATAAATGTCTATGCGCCGAATACCGGAGCCCCCAAATATATAAAACAATTACTCATAAACATAAGCAACCTTATTGATAAGAATGTGGTAATTGCAGGGGACTTTAACACTCCACTTACAGAAATGGACAGATCATCTAGACACATGGTCAATAAAGAAACAAGGGCCCTGAATGATACATTGGATCAGATGGACTTGACAGATATATTTAGAACTCTGCATCCCAAAGCAACCGAATATACTTTCTTCTCGAGTGCACATGGAACATTCTCCAAGATAGATCATATACTGGGTCACAAAACAGCCCTTCATAAGTATACAAGAATTGAGATCATACCATGCATACTTTCAGACCACAATGCTATGAAGCTTGAAATCAACCACAGGAAAAAGTATGGAAAACATCCAAAAGCATGGAGGTTAAAGAACACCCTACTAACGAATGAGTGGGTCAACCAGGCAATTAGAGAAGAAATCAAAAAATATATGGAAACAAACGAAAATGAAAATACAACAATCCAAACGCTTTGGGATGCAGTGAAGGCAGTCCTGAGAGGAAAATACATCGCAATCCAGGCCTATCTCAAGAAACAAGAAAAATCCCAAATACAAAATTTAACAGCACACCTAAAGGAAATAGAAGCAGAATAGCAAAGGCAGCCTAAATCCAGCAGAATAAGAGAAATAATAAAGATCAGAGCAGAAATAAATAATATAGAATCTAAAAAAACTGTAGAGCAGATTAATGAAACCAAGAGTTGGTTTTTTGAAAAAATTAAAAATTGACAAACCTCTAGCCAGGCTTCTCAAAAAGAAAAGGGAGATGACCCAAATAGATAAAATAATGAATGAAAATGGAATTATTACAACCAATCCCTCAGAGATACAAACAATTATCAGGGAATACTATGAAAAATTATATGCCAACAAATTGGACAACCTGGAAGAAATGGACAAATTCCTAAACACCCACACTCTTCCGAAACTCAATCAGGAGGAAATAGAAAGCTTGAACAAACACATAACCAGCAAAGAAATTGAAACGGTTATCAAAAATCTCCCAACAAATAAGAGTCCAGGACCAGATGGCTTCCCAGGGGAGTTCTACCAGACATTTAAAGCAGAGATAATACCTATCCTTCTCAAGCTATTCCAAGAAGTAGAAAGGGAAGGAAAACTTCCAGACTCATTCTATGAAGCCAGTATTACTTTGATTCCTAAACCAGACAGAGACCCAGTAAAAAAAGAGAACTACAGGCCAATATCCCTGATGAATATGGATGCAAAAATGCTCAATAAGATACTAGCAAATCGAATTCAACAGCATATAAAAAGAATTATTCACCATGATCAAGTGGGATTCATTCCTGGAATGCAGGGCTGGTTCAACATTCACAAATCAATCAACGTGATACATCACATTAATAAAAGAAAAGATAAGAACCATATGATCCTGTCAATCAATGCAGAAAAGGCCTTTGACAAAATCCAGCACCCTTTCTTAATAAAAACCTTGAGAAAGTTGGGCTAGAAGGAACATACTTAAACATCATAAAAGCCATTTATGAAAAGCCCACAGCTAACATCATCCTCAATGGGGAAAAACTGAGAGCTTTTTCCCTGAGATCAGGAACATGACAGGGATGCCCACTCTCACTACTGTTGTTTAACGTAGTGTTGGAATTTCTAGCATCAGCAATCAGACAACAAAAGGAAATCAAAGGCATCCAAATTGGCAAAGATGAAGTCAAGCTTTCGCTTTTTGCAGATGACATGATATTATACATGGAAAATCCGATAGACTACACCAAAAGTCTGCTAGAACTGATACATGAATGTAGCAAAGTTGCAGGATACAAAATCAATGTACAGAAATCAGTTGCATTCTTATACACTAACAATGAAGCAACAGAAAGACAAATAAAGAAACTGATCCCATTCACAATTGCACCAAGAAACATAAAATACCTAGGGACAAATCTAACCAAAGATGTAAAAGATCTGTATGCTGAAAACTATAGAAAGCTTATGAAGGAAATTGAAGAAGATATAAAGAAATGGGAAGACATTCCCTGCTCATGGATTGGAAGAATAAATATTGTCAAAATGTCAATACTACCCAAAGCTATCTACACATTCAATGCAATCCCAATCCAAATTGCACCAGCATTCTGCTCGAAACTAGAAGAAGCAATCCTAAAATTCATGTGGAAACACAAAAGGCCCCGAATAGCCAAAGTAATTTTGAAGAAGACCAAAGCAGGAGGCATCACAATCCCAGACTTTAGCCTCTACTACAAAGCTGTAATCATCAAGACAGCATGGTATTGGCACAGAAACAGACACACAGACCAATGGAATAGAATAGAAACCCCAGAACTAGACCCACAAATTTATGGCCAACTAATCTTTGACAAAGCAGGAAAGAACATCCAATGGAAAAAAGACAGTCTCTTTAACAAATGGTGCTGGGAGAACTGGACAGCAACATGCAGAAGGGTGAAACTAGACCACTTCCTCACACCATTCACAAAAATAAACTCAAAATGGATAAAGGACCTGAATGTGAGACAGGAAACCATCAAAACCTTAGAGGAGAAAGCAGGAAAAGACCTCTCTGACCTCAGCCGTAACAGTCTCTTACTCGACACATCCCCAAAGGCAAGGGAATTAAAAGCAAAAATGAATTACTGGGACCTTATGAAGATAAAAAGCTTCTGCACAGCAAAGGAAACAACCAACAAAACTAAAAGGCAACCAACGGAATGGGAAAAGATATTTGCAAATGACATATCGGACAAAGGGCTAGTATCCAAAATCTATAAAGAGCTAACCAAACTCCACACCCAAAAAACAAATAACCCAGTGAAGAAATGGGCAGAAAACATGAATAGACACTTCTCTAAAGAAGAGATCCGGATGGCCAACAGGCACATGAAAAGATGCTCAACATTGCTCCTCATCAGGGAAATACAAATCAAAACCACACTCAGATATCACCTCACGCCAGTCAGAGTGGCCAAAATCAACAAATCAGGAGACTATAGATGCTGGCGAGGATGTGGAGAAACGGGAACCCTCTTGCACTGTTGGTGGGAATGCAAATTGGTGCAGCCGCTCTGGAAAGCAGTGTGGAGGTTCCTCAGAAAATTAAAAATAGACCTACCCTATGACCCAGCAATAGCACTGCTAGGAATTTACCCAAGGGATACAGGAGTACTGATGCATAGGGGTACTTGTACCCCAATGTTTATAGCAGCACTGTCAACAATAGCCAAATTATGGAAAGAGCCTAAATGTCCATCAACTGATGAATGGATAAAGAAATTGTGGTTTATATACACAATGGAGTACTACATGGCAATGAGAAAGAACGAAATATGGCCCTTTGTAGCAACGTGGATGGAACTGGAGAGTGTGATGCTAAGTGAAATAAGCCATACAGAGAAAGACAGATACCATATGGTTTCATTCTTATGTGGATCCTGAGAAACTTAACAGAAACCCATGGAGGAGGGGAAGGAAAAAAAAAAAAAAGAGGTTAGAGTGGGAGAGAGCCAAAGCATAAGAGACTCTTAACAACTGAGAACAAACTGAGGCTTGATGGGGGGTGGGAGGGAGGGGAGGGTGGGTGATGGGTATTGAGGAGGGCACCTTTTGGGATGAGCACTGGGTGTTGTATGGAAACCAATTTGACAATAAATTTCATATATTGGAGAACAAACAAACAAACAAACAAACAAAAAATTTGCTATGTGCTTACATACTGATGTCTCACCCCAAACCAGAACATACACATCACAAAACAGTACAGTTACTCACCAGTGCATCCCCTACACCTCACCAGTGCCTGGTACACAGTAGACACTCAGTAAGTACTGAGTAAGGAATGAATGGGGGGACATTCTATGGTAATTTCATGGCAACCGTGGTTGCCCCTGAAATGGGTGAGCTCCCTGAAGACAGGGTTGTTTGTCACTCCTTGTGTGTTCCACCTTCTGCAGACATGGAGGAAGCGTCTGATGCATGGCAGGCGGTGTGACAGGAGCAGAATAGGAGAAGCCCTATTCTAACGGGGCACCTCTCTGAGGAGCTGACATTCTAGCAAAGGGGTGAGACAGAAAAGAATGAAGAAAATGAAGTGAACAATTGCAGATGTTTATAAGTGCTCAATAAGGAAAAGAGGTGCAGAGTGCAGAAGAGCATGTCAGCAGCTGGGAAGAAGGACGGAGGGCAGAACTTGAGTGAGTCAGAAAAGACCTCTCTGCAGAGATGAAATTGAGGCTAATGCTAGAGTCTTGCTCCCTACAGGACTGCAGATGCCAGAATCTTCCACAGGCCCATTTGCAAGCTATGCTCAAATAACATTTAAAGACTGACTGACTGAATGAGTGAATGAATGGATGGAGAATAGATGAACAGATGAATGTGTCCACTGAGCAAAGGCCAGTTCTCTGAACAAGCAGAGGGAAGAGAAATGGAGTCAGCAGCTCACTCCTGCACACATACATTGCCTAGGAAAGGACTCATTGTCCTCCTTGCCCATCCATAACGTGGGGCTTGGAGATTTAACTAACAGGCTCTCCCCCACCCTCTGGCAGGACATGTGAGGCCCCACCATTAGTGCACCCATCTTCCACATCTCAAGGAACTGAAACACAAAGAGTTGAGAGCAGAGTACTGAGGAATGGAGGACAGAGAGAGCTAGGAGGGGGTGGTAACTGGGGTGGGGGCACAGCTCACCTAAGGCAAATGCAGCGAGAAAGGCGGTGATGACACTGCTGGCACACAGCAACTCCACCTTCACAAAGTCCAACTCCTCCCTAGACATAGCACCCAACAGCAGGGCAGCCACAGCAGCCAGGAACCCCACAACAGTGGCCTGCACCTGTCAGGGCAGAAGTCAGAAACATGAGGAAAGGTGTCTCTGACCATCATTGTTCCTCCCTGCCTTTCCCTCCGCCTCCTCTCTGACCTTGAGGTCACCCAACCTCCTTTCCTCACCCTAAAATTTGCCAACAGCCCCTCCAACCTGGAAAAAACAAACACCTTGCTTCAATCCAACTCCCTTGAAAACTATTGTTTTCTTGTTCTGCAACTTGTTTGATGCCATTTTCCATCACAAAATCTTCACCTCCTACTCAGCCCTTGGCCAAAGGCCACCAGTCTCTTGCTCATGGCTCCTCTCACTGGTCTGGGCAAAAGTGCTCTGTAGCCCCCAGCTGCTCAGACAAGCAACTTCCCCTGCAATGTGGAAATCCACGATCCACAGCTACGCCTTGGAAGTCGCTGTGCACACTGTCTCTCTCCCAGACTTTCCTTCCTTGGCAATTGCCCTTCATGCTGGTGGCCCTCTTTCTCTCCATTCTCCCCCATCCCGGCTGCAATTCCCATCTCATCTCAGTGGCGTCACACCTCTGCTGCTCATGCAGGCCAGTACCATGAGGTGCCCAGCTCTCAGTATCAATACTGGCATGTTATCAGTACAGTTGACCCTTGACCAACACTGGCACTAGGGGCACCAACACTGTGTAAAGTTGAAAACCTGTGTATAACTTGTCACTCCCTCAAAACTTCACTACTAACAGCCTACTGCTGATCAGAAGCATTACCCATAACACAAACTTGATTCACACATATTTTGTATGCTATATTATATACTGTATTCTCATAATAAAGTAAGCTGGAGGAAAAAAATTAAGAATATCATAAGGAATCATACATTTATAGTACTGTATTTATGAAAACAAATCTGCCTATAAGTGGACCCATGCAGTTCAAACCCATATTGTTCAACTGTAATTCAAATGTCTCAATGGAAACATGCTGTATTATTAAAGAAGCCTAAAAAAAAAAGAACTCTACCATATATATGGATGAAAATGTTCCCCAAGTTAACCCACATGATTCCAGTGAAAGTCCCAACAAGACTTTTCATGGCACTTGACAATTTATATTAAGTTCCACAAAGATGAGTAGATGTGCAAGAACAGCCAAGACACCTTGAGAAAAAAGATCAAGAGGGAGTTTGGCACATTCATTATCAATATTTAGTTTTAAGGCTACTGTAATTAAAACAGGGTGGTACTGGCAGAAAAATAGACAAATAGATCAGCAGGACAGACTGGAGTCCAGGAATACCATCAAGAATAGATGAAAATTTATATATGGAAATTTAATATGATAAAGGTGGCATTTCTAATCAGTATGGAATGGGTGGGTACTGAATAAATGGGGTAAGGAAAAGTGGATACCTAGGGGAAAAAAAAGGATTCCTACATTATACCATTCATACACACACCCCACTAAACATAAAACCTAATGTATGAAAAGAAAAAATATAGGATAATGTGTTTCAGATTTTGGATTAAATACTCCTTCTGAAGATGTGTAAAATCTCTGAAGAAAAATGAAATAAGCTGTATATAAATCCAAGTATGACTTCTATGTGATACCACAAACTTCAAAGACAGAAACTGAGTAGGAGAAAATATCTCCATTTATAAGTAATAAAGGGTTAGTGATCAAAATCATGAAGTCCATTTTACAAAGCAATGCCAACTTTTGTCTTTTTAATGTTTATTTATTTTTGAAGGGGAGAGAGATAGAACATGAGCAGGAGAAGAGCAGAGAGAGAGGGAGACACAGAATCTGAAGCAGGCTCCAGGCTCTGAGCTGTCAGCACAGAGGCCGACGTGGGGCTCGAACTCATGGACCGCGAGATCATGACCTGAGCCAAAGTTGGCCGCTTAACCGACTGAGCCACCCAGGCGCCCAGACGCCAACTTTTTAAAAAAGATAACCCAACAGAAAAATGTACAAGGAGTATAAATTGACAAGATACAGAAAAGGAAATACAAATGGCTAAAAAGCAAACAAAAATGTGACCAGCTTCCCAAGTAATAGGAAAAAAAATTTAATCCCAATTTGAAAGTAGGTATCTTATTTCTTTGTAATTGATGTTGGTGTTCCTCTACGAAAAGGTCAGTGCCCTCTCAGTTTTGGCGGGGGTGGGTGGGGAACTCAGCAGGTGCTAAGCCCTTGTCTGTGCTTATCCAATTAATGAATCAATCAATGAGTGCATGGGTACACTATATTTATCCCCCAGACTAGGTAAAATTAAAATTTAAAAGGTTTAGGGGCACCTGGGTGGCTTAGTCGGTTAAGCATCTGACTCTTGCTTTCAGCTCAGTTCATGATCTCAAGGTTCATGGGTTCGAGTCCTGCAGTGGGTTCTGTGCCATCTATGCGGAGCCTGCTTGGGATTCTTTCTCTCCCTCCCTCTCTGCCCCTCCCCTGCTCTCTCTCTCTCTCTCCCTCAGAAATAAATAAACATTAGATAAATTTTTAAAAATTTAAAAGGTTGATAATATAAAATACACATTGACAAATATGTGGGAAAATGGTTCTCTTACATATAGATGGTGGTAAAATTGGTACAGGAATTCTGGGAGGAAACTTGGCTACAATTTACCCATGTACCTTATGATCTAGCATTTTCTCAGTACAACATTTGCACATGTGAACAAAGAACCACGTAATAATGAGAATAATGACTGGAGCTGACATTTCCTGAGTGCTATCTGCTATTCTAAGTGATTTTCATTCATTAAGTCATTCTTAAAAGTACAAGTTACAGAATTATATGTACAGCATAATACTTTTTGTGCTTAAAAAAAAAAAAAAACAACACAGAAAGACAGGGACACCTAGCTGGCTCAGCTGGAAGAGCATGTGACTCTTGACTTTGGGTCATGAGTTTAAGCCCCAGGTTGGGTGTAGACATTACTTAAATAAAACAATATTAAAAAAAAACCACAGGAAGCCATAGCATATATTGTCTATGGCCACATATACCTATATGGCAAATACAAACTAGTTTAGAAGAATACTTTCAATGCTGGTGAGGTTATGGAAAAGCTAATAATTAAAACATTAACACTGGTGCTATTACTTAATACTAAGCACTGAAATGTTTTATAATCCTTTTTGGAAAAATCTAGATCTTTAAATTGTTCATACCTTGTGAACTTGTGGGAAGTTATCTTCAGAAATTCGTGCAAAAAGAGAACAATGTCATTGTGGTGTAATTTATTGAGCAGAAGCCTACAAACAATTTTATGTGCACCCATGTGATGAAGGTCGAATGAGGTGGCATAGGGCTGAATTTGGACAGTTTGCAACGGCCCTGTTGGACCAGCTCTTAGTGGCTGCACTTCAGTCTTACTAGTTGAGTTCCTGGGTCCTACCAGTTGTTAAAAATCACTCATGGGTATATTTTAAATATTACTGTCGGGTGTATTTGTGATAGAATATGAAGTTACTAAAAGTTCAATTATGAAATTTATTGGACCATGTGTGACTCAATGTTAAGCTCCTTAACAAACAGAAGAGACAAACTTATATCCATGCTATGAACCAGAATGTGCCAAGCCAGTGTCTGGCCCAGGTCAGCACTTAATGAATGTTGGTTGAGAATCAATCATGTGGAAATGTGCATGCATATGGACAAGGATTTGGAAACTTGTAGCTCAGGCACTTATTACCTGCCCCTTGCCAGCCTCTCTGTTAAGGGCATCACGAGCATCTCATTTAATATCCAAAGCTCTTCAGCCATAGGCCATGGTCCTGGCACAGGTGACTTGGCTCAAGTGGAGAAGGCAGACATCTACACACAGAATTGCAACCAGGTCAGCTGCAGTTGCATGTGCAAGGCCCCAAAGAGTACCTGGTGTCGGGCTAGAACTGAGACCTGAATGGAACTTCATTGCCAGAAGAACAAGAAGAGACAGGACATTCCAAGGAAAGGCAACCACACACACAAAGGCAGCAGGTGTGGGGTACATGAGGCTGTGGAAGGGAAAGGACCATACCAGGAGTACCTTTGGGCCAGGCCTACACTTTGACAAGTAGAACCAACAAAGGAGCTTCAGGAGGAGGCAGTTTGATCAGCTCTAGGATTTAGAAAAGGTCACTCAGGTGTCCAAGCAGAGAGGAGCCAGAGGGGAAGGAACCTGGGGCAATGAAGAGGTTTGATGTCAGTGATGCAGGAGACCAAGAGGCCAAGGCAAGGAAGAAAAGAAGCAGGGCTGGATTCAAATACAGCTCAGAGGCAGACTCCTCCGCGAGTGGTCATAAAGTTGAGGTGCAGAGATGCTGAGAGAGACTCGGTCTCAGGCTTGATTAATGGGAAGACTCCTCACTAGGCACAGCTACCATGATTGGGAGTTTACCACATGTGGCCAGGTGCCATGGCCTTACATGATTGAAACCTCACAACAGACCATCTTACAGATAAGGTGAGGTGATTTGCCCAAGGGTCTACCCCCAAAATGAACTTTCAACCATCAAACTCTTAGGGATTGGGGACTTCACAAGAGGTAAGTGTGAGGAGATAAGGTGATGATGCCAGATCTGGCTAAGGTGTTTCAGGGATGCTTCGGGGAGGGGCAAATGGAGATGCCCCGTAGACAGCCAGAAACAGTGGCTCTAGAACACAGGTGAGAGGTAAAGCGGATATCCACCTACTCTGATGGACAGGGAGATACAGCTAAGCAAGTCTTGTGTGGTCTGCCCAAGGCCAACCTGTTGATAAATGATAGCCTTAACACCAGACTGTCTGATCTTAGAGTCCAGGTGCTTTGTGCAGCCTCAGGCTGCCCCCAGCCAAAGAAGCCCAGAAGGTTCTGGATAAAACTACTTCCTCTCTTGTCCTGAGCCAATCTCTTCCCAGTCTCCCCCTGCCCTAGGCTTCCTGATTTTGTAATACTCTGAGACTCCTCGGATGAAAACTTAGCCCAATTAGGGTCTATTAGAAGGAGGTTCAAGTTTGAACAAGCATGAAACATTTAAGGGACAAAGGTGTGGGGATTGGAGGATATCCTGCAAAAGCTGAGAAGGCACAGGGTGAGAGGCAGGAGTGGGGCCAAGGAGGAACTTCCAGACAGGAAGAATCTCCAGAAACTATAAGCAGGATCATATGCACGAGGCAGTCAGAGGGTACACCAATTAGGATGTCAGTGACTTTGGCAAGCATAGCTTAAATCAAGACAGTGGGAAGAGAAGGCAGTTAGCCCTGTCCATGCTATGAGAAACAGGAGTAAGTAAGTATAGGTGAATCTTTCAATAAGTCTGTCTTGGAAAGAAGGAGGTAAAGAAGCTGGAGGGAACTTGGGTTCCAAGAAGAGGCATCTACAGTGCCAGTGCCTGTAGTTGGGCTGATCCTCCAGCTGCCACATGAGTGTGGTCTGGTGGTTACAGAATGGATGAGGGGCCCATTCCCAAAGCTCAGTCTGGAGTACAGGGACAAGGGCTCACTTAGTCTTTGCTCTTCCTACCTGGAGCAGGCCTGACTGCAGATTCAAAGCAGGAAGGAGATTCATCAAATGGACAAAGGGGAGAGTCACCTGAATGAGGGCGAGGTTACTGCTGATAACTCTGTGCTGCTCTTGGGTGTCATCAATTTGTCCAGTGTTGGCCTAGGATGAAAAGAAAAGGGCAAAGGGTAAGTCTGGCTGGTCAAAAAGCCATGTGAAGCCTTCCTGGAAAACGCAATCTCTCAGGAAAGAAACCAGCAAATACCATTTCATTAACACCAGAACAAATTATTCTGCCCAACTTTCAAAACTGATGTGGGATGGGAAGGTAAGACACAAATCCCTTTGAGAATAAGATGGTGTCATGAACCATCTCTCCCATACTCGAGTATTCAAGCACACACAGAGGTAAGCATCACCAACAATTTCAGAGCCACCTCTCAAACTCATCCATGGGCAGCAGGGGGATGACCCCTGCTGAGAAGCTGGTTTGCATCCTTAGCTAGGTCTTCAGCTATGTTCTCCTCAGCACCTGCAATCCCTTTTCCCACTAACAGCAAATCACATCTCAGCTGACCACTAACCTCCTCAATCTCACTTCTGCAAATCATCCCATTTAAGAAATGTTTAAGTCCTTCTTAGGATAAAAAAACATGATCAGAAATACAATTTTCTCCTTTAAAAAATGGTAGTCGGCTTCTAATTTCATAGCATTTTACTGCAAAATTCAAGATGTAGATAAGAAAAGGTTTCAAGCAAATATACTTTTCTAGCTCCTTTGAAATTAGTTCATTATGTTCCTGAACTCCAAAGAAAAAATAAAATTACTTTTCATTTTCAAATAATGGGAGGCTTTTCTTTTCAGCATGATGGAAACCTCAGGTGTAGCACACGCCATGGAGCCAGGTGACTTTTACTTCACACAGGTAGATTAATATGCATCTTGGGAGTACCCACCGGGACAAGGGACTAAGGTGGAACAGAACACAGCTACACAGCTTGCCACACACCAAACATGCAAGGCCAACAGGCTCATTTCCCTTCTCTGCTCCATGCTATGCTGGGTGCTTGCTGGACTCAACCAGTGCATTTACTGTGTCCTATCAATCCACCAACTCTAACCCTGTACTCATCAGATAAGGGGGAGCTACCAGCCCATGACACCTGAGTATTAATTAGAAGGGCATTCCTTCCTCAATGGCTGAACCGGAAAGGGAGTGATGCCAAGAGGTGCAGCAGGAGGACAGGAGGACTGGAGGGCTGGGGAGCTTGCAGAACTCATACAAATAAGGAAGGAGGAGGACCTGAGGGAAAGAAGCTGTGAGAAGGGGTGAGATGGTAAGGAAATAGGATTTCAGAGCATGTGGAATGGATGGCCCATTTTCCAGTGGGGAACAGACCAAGGCAGCAAAAGTAGGGAAGGAAGCAGGGCAGAACCAGACTAGCAGGATAACCCACAGGGAGGGGGCACTTGGGAGCAGGTCTCCATCAAGGTAGATGGATACTGCTTTACCCTGGAATGGTGGTCCCAGAAATGTCCGGGTAAGAGCTGGAGAGACAAAGCCAGTCCAAGCACAGGCTCAGTGGCTTTTTGCTAAGAATGTAAAGAGAAAATCAGTGGGAATTTGGGACATCTATTATGGAGACTGACCTAGATTCATCTCAGTGGGAGACGTTTAGGGAGGCCGTTCCCAAATGTTCATTTGGATCACACAGACTTGAACATTTTAAAATGTCTTTTAATGTCTTACAAGTCTAAATTGCTATGTGAAATCCTATGGGGTCCTATATCAGTTCTAGATTTTCTAAATCTTTTCTTATTGGCTACATCATAACAGGTTGCTTTAACGGATTCAGACCATGAAGATGACATATCCTCCGGGAACCTCTCTGGGTCTGGATTGTACCTGGAAGGCTGACCCATATAGATGCATATACAAGCTCCCTTGCCCTGTTGCTTCTGGTTGGTTTTGGTCAGTGGGGAGTCACGGAAAGTCACTGGAGGGACAGCAAGAGTGAGGGTGCGGTATAAGCATCTCTGTGCCCTTCCCACTGCCCCAGGGGCTGCGCTCCTCCACACAGACCTGCAGCACCAGCCAGATGGCCCTTTCCTACAGCTATCCCAGGTTCTGAGAATCATCCCTACCTCTACCCATCCTCTTGCCCCTTTCAGCTTAGACTGATCATCACTTCCTCTTATTGCCAGTCTTAGGGTGATTCACTGCCTTTTTGCAGTTTCCCATAATCCTGCCCACAATGTGGTCAACTCTTCATTAAACCCTGCTCAGCTCCCATCTGTATGTGCCACCTCTCTCCTGCCAGGATCCTGACTTATCCACTGAGTTTTATCTTCATAAGGACACTTAGCTTATTCACAATAAAAAAAAACCCAATCTGTCATTATTTTGTATATTTTTTCCCAATAACAAATATACCAATTTTTTCCAATAACAAAAAAAAGACTTACTGGATTAAGATGGAGGACTGAATGTTTTACTATCCTTCCTAACCAAACTGAAGGATAGGGAAAGACAATCTTTTTATTTTGAATTAATTTTAGACTTCAAAGGAGTTCCAAAGTTAATATACTTTCCTATATATCCTTCACTCAGCTTCTCCTGATTTTAACACCTTATATAACCACAGGACAATTATCAACTGAGACATTAAGGCTAGTACAACTCTATTAACTAAATGACACAACATATTCAGATGCCTCCAGTTTCTTCACTAGTGTCCTATTTCTGTCCCAGGCTGCCCATGTAGCTAGTCATCATGTCTCCTTGGTTTTTTTCAATATGTGGCAGTTCCTCACCTTTCATTGTCTTTCATGACCTTGACACTCTTGAAGAGTACTTGATTAGATATTTTGTACAATGTCTCTCAAATGGGTTTGTCTGGTGTTTCCTCATGATTACACTGAGATTATTGGGTTTTGAGGGAAATCAGGCTATAGAGGTATAGTGCTTTTCTCTTCACATGGTATCTGGAAAGCTGTCATACCAACATGGCTGATGAGATGTGGCCTTAACCTTGGTCCTTGGTTCAGGTGGTGTCTGCCAGGATTCTCCACTATAAACTTACTGTGTTTCCCTTCCAATACTGTTATTTACTAGTGAGTCATTAGGCCCATTCCATATTCAAGGCAAGGGAATCCAGCTTCACCTCCTAGAGAACAACGTATCAAAGATTTGAGGACATCTACAAACTACTATAGTGATTCACAAGTATTTGGGGAGATAGTTTGGGGCCAAGCAAAGACCCTATTTCTCCTTCAAGTGCCACCTACTAATTCATTAGTGGATTTTGCCTGTGATCAGTATGGTATTCTTCTAATGGTGATTTTATATTCCTTCATTCTTTGCACATAAAATTTTCTCTGAGATACAGAGGTCCCTTCTCCCCCTCTTAAATCATTTATTTACATAGTATGATTGGACTCATGGGTATTTATTTTATTCTTGAGGTCATAATACTATTATATTTATTTTGTCACTAACACTGCTCCCACTGTGGCCATTTGGGAGCTCATTAAGGTTGTCTTTCTGACATGCACCCACATGCTGTTTAGTACTTCCTTACTTTCTGGCACTATCTGATACTCCAGGTACATCTTGTATTTTCTCTGCCCCAGTTCTAAGATGAGTCATTTTCCCAAGAATGTTGGCTTCTTTTATTGAAGAATGGTATCAGAAATCAAGACCTAGATGGCAGATGTGTTAGGTGCCACTGGGATGGTACTGCTTCTAGGTTCTGTTAGTGGGAGAGCTAGGAAATGTATGTATGGATCCTAACCCATGTATGTACACATACCCATGTCTATTGTTGTACCTATCTGCATACATATTAAAACAAATGTGAGTCCATATTCATATTTCTGAGTCAAACCCAGGATCATAGGGTTAATTCTAGCATTGAGGAAATGATTTTTAAAATGGACACAAGTTGTGGAAAATAAAAAGAGGTATCTATAGTTTAACACAGCTGAAGAGGGCATCCCTAAATAATGTAAAGCAGGAGTTAGGTTGGAGGAAGGACCCATAACCAATAGGTCTACTGCACAAAGCAGAGGCAGCCCTGGGGATGATGGGAGCAGAAGGGAGCCTGGGACAACTGAAAGGGCTTTGGCACAGAGAGCAGAGCAGGAACATCCAGAACAGTTGGCCTCTTCCCTTGTCTGCCAACAATGAGACACCTGGCCATTGGGCTCTAAGCAGAAGTAGTGTGTGTGTGTGTGTGTGTGTGTGTGTGTGTGTGTGTGTGTGTGTGTTGGGGTTAAAAAGGCAAAGCAGTGCCCAGAGTGGCCATGATAAGATGGACAAAGAGTCTCTAGACCCATAAGCCCAGTTACTGGCACATACTTCCAGGTAACCTATTTTGACTCACCCCCCCCCCCCAACCCCAATCACTACAAGTATCCTCCTCTAAAGGACAGCATTCAGAGATTCATAGAGTAAGAGAAAAGCTAAAATAAAATGATGCTCAACGAACCAAAAATCACTGTTCATGAAAGGAAGGTCACAATCATGAAAGAGATTCATCAGACTCAACAAATGGAAGCACAAAAATCTAAGGAAACAGTCAAAACAGGAAACTGAATAAGACTCTAGGGCAAGCAAATTAACAGATGTGGGAGAATGGTGCTTCCATAAGTGAAAAGACAATTTTAAATTCTAGAAAGTACAAACGTGATCTCTGAATTTAAAAGAGAGGATTTAAAAAAAAAAAGACAGAAACAAACAAAAGCTCTTCATTAGATGACCTCAATAACACAATGGTCAGAGAGATGGAAAGTGATTTAGTGAAATAAAACATCAAGCAGAAGTATTCCCCCAGACCAGACACAAATACAAGAAATGTGAAAAGAAAGTTAAGGAACTCAGAAGGTAGATTCAGAAGTTGAATTGTGCACCCAATAGTAGTAGTAGGGGGTAGGGGGTGGGGTGACAGAAAGAATGAATACCAAAATATTATAAGTAACAGCAGCAACAAGGTTTCCATAGAACTGAAGACAGGCATAACCCTTTAGATAGAAAAATCTAAGATATATGTAAGGTAATGAGGAAAGGCCCTTGCCAGAGACATGATGAACATAGCTGATAAAGAGAAATATACCAAAAAGTCCAGATAGAAAGGTGAACAAATAATCTAAAAGAAATTAGATTCTAAAACTAATGGGGCTTCCAGGGGGGCATGGCTGGCTCAGTCAGTAGAGCATGTAACTCTCGATATGAGAGTTGTGCGTTTGAGCCCCCCAATGGGTATAGACATTACTTAAAAATAAAATTTTATTTTTAAAAGTTATGAGGCTTCCATCAGCCACACTGACCACAAGAAGACCCTGAAAATATGCCTCAGTACTGACGGAAAATAATTGTGAACCATGCATTCTTTACCCTTCCAGGTTGGCATCCAATTGTGAAGATAAAATATTGTCATACTGCAAATGTCCAAAAAGTTCACTTCCAACAAATCCTATCTGATTACTAGAAGACACACTAAAGTAAAACAAAAAAACAAATTTAAAAGAAAAGTGAGGGAGAATGTCAGCAAGATGGAAGGCTAGGAAGCTCCAGGCCTCATTCCCCCCATGCAAATACCAAGTAAAACAAGAGACTGACCGAAACAGCTTTGTGAGAGCTCTAGAAACCAGCCAAGGATTTGCAAAATCAAGTGACCACTCACCAAGAAAAACCCCCACTTAGAACAGTAGAAAATCCAACAGTGTCTTTGCTTATCCTTGAACCACTTCCTCCTTGGTACAGAGTAGTGCAGTGCATGGTGCCTTCCTCAGGATAGAAGGAAAACAGTGGACCAGTTTGCAACATCCTGGCCTTCCTGGAGGATACCTGAGGGTGTAGTTTCCATTTTGCCGGACTTGGAGATCAAAGGAAAAGGTGGCATAGTTTGGATATCAGTTTCCAGGCTGCTGAAACCCTGTATCCGGGGTGCTGGATACAGTACAGCTGCAGGGAATTGCAGGCCCATGCATGCCTGGGGCAAAGACTATAGACGGAAAAGTACAATAAAGCATGTAAGTCCCCAAGGAGAAGCAATGTTGAGTTTTTTAGGGTAATTAAAAGGTTTTTAAAGAAAATTTTCAATGTTTATTTACTTTGAGAGGGAGAGAGAGAACAAGCTGGATAGGGACAGAGAGGGAGACACAGAATGCAAAGCCAGCTCCAGGCTCTGACCTGTCAGCACAGAGACTGACACAGGGCTCAAACTCACTAACCGTGAGATCATGACCTGAGCCAAAGTTGGACTGAGCCACCCAAGTGCCCAAGGTAATTAAAACATTTAATAGCAGCCATGTGTGGTGAATTGGAATGGAAAAAAAAGTACATATACAGGCCCAGGGAAGACACATGCCCACAAAAAGCCTGAAAAGACTTTAAGCCTTCACACCAGACTGACTAGTGAAGGTCCTCCCTTTCATGAGCAAGTCTGCAAAGACTGGGAGAGGTAGCTATTTTCTCAAATGCCAATTTTTCGACAAAAGATGAGAAGGCAGGGAGTGCCTGGGTAGCTCAGTTGGATAGGCATCTGACTTCAGCTCAGGTCATGATCTCATGGTAGATGAGCTTGAGCCCTCTTTGGGTGAGCACAAACCCCACTTTGGGTGAGCCCCACTTTTCTCACTCTCTTATTTAATAAAGACTTTTAAATAACTGTCTTACATATGTTCAAAGAACTAAAGGAGGACATGGATAGAGATCTAGGGAAATGATGATAACAAAATGAGAATATCTACAAAGAGAAACTTTTACAAAGGAACCAAGAAAAATATGCAGCTGGAAAATATAGTCACTGAATTGAAAAATTCACTAGAGGGGTTCAATAGCAGACTCAAACAGGAAGAAGAATGAATCAGTGAATTTGAAGATAATGTCATTTGAAATTATCAAGTCTCAGAAACAACAACAAAAAAAAAAAATGAAGGAAAGTGAACAGAGAGCCTACAGGACTTATAGGGCACCATCAATCAGATCCATCCATCCATCCACCCATCCATCCATCTCATGTGTTTCCCAGCAGAAAGGGAAGAGAGACAAAAAGGGGCAGAGAGCTTATTTGAATAAATAATGGCCAAATTTCCCCAAATTTGAGGAAATCCATGCATATCCAAATGCAAAAAGGTCAACAAACCCAAGGAGGACAAACTCAAAGAGGCCCACACCAAGAAACATTATAACCAAACCACTGAAAGTCAGAGTCAAAGAGATAATCTTGAAAGATACAAGAGAAAAGACTCCTTACAAATACAGGATCTTCAGTAAGATATCAGATTTCTCAGGGGAAACCATGCAGGTCAGAAGGTAGTGGGATAATATATTTAAGTATATTTTTTGCTGGAAGAAAAAATAAAATTCACCAAAAGTTCTATATACAGCAGAACTGTACTGCAAAAAAAAAAACCCCACACAAAACAAAACAAACAAAAAAACAACAACAGAGAGAGAGAGAGAGAGAGAGAGAGAGAGAGAGAGAGAGAGAAACGAGAGCATTCCTAGATGAATAAAAGCTGAGGGAGAGTTCAATACCACTAGACCTGCCCTAGAAGAAGTCCTTCAAGTTAAAATGACAGGACTTCAGACATGCTAAAATGAGCCCTTAAAGTTAAAATGAAAGGACACTCAAGACAGGAACTCAAAGCTGTATGGAAATATAAAGTTATCCAGTACAGGTAAATATTTGGATAAATATAAAAACCTGTATTATTTTAATTGTGCTTTGTAACTCCATTTTTTATTCTTTTATATAATTTAAAAAGCAAAAGCATAAAAATAATGAAACTATGCTAATGGATACTCTAATAAAAATAGATATTTTGTGACATCAGTAACATAAAATCAAGGGGTAGAAGAGAGCAGAGGTATAAAGGAGTAGACTTTATGTGATTGAACTTAACTATTATCAGTTTAAAGTACATTGTTGTAATTTTAGGATGCTATATGTCATCACTATGGTAATCACAAAGAAAATAACTATAGAATACAAACAAACAAAAAAACAAAACGACAAGAGAATCAAAATGTATTGCTATAAAAAATCACCTAATCATACAGAAAGACATTAAGGAAAGAAATATGGGACAAAAATAAAGCTGTAAGACATATAGAAAACCAATTTTAAAAATGGCAATAATAAGTCCTTACCTATCTGTAATTACTTCATTATAAATAGGTTAAACTCCCCAATCAGAAGACATAGACTGGCAGAATTAAGAAAAAAAATGGGTCCAAATACATGCTTTCTACAAAACACTCCCTTTAGATTTGGGAGATGCCTAGGTTGAAAATGAAAGGATGGAAATACCTCATGCAAAGAGCAACCCAGAGAGCAGGAGTTGCTATATTATTAGCAGACAAAATAGACTTTCCATTTAAAACTGTTGTAAGAAACAAATAAGGATATTATTTGATGGTAAAGGGGTCAAATCATCAAGAAGATATAACAATTATAAATGCACCAAATATCAGAGCTCTTAAACAAATGCAAACACTGACAGACATGAAAGGAGAAATGGACAGCTCTACTATGATAGTTGAAGACTTTCAATAATGGACAGAACAACCAGGCAGAAGACAAATAAGGAAATAGAGTATATGACTAACAATATGGAATGACTGGACCAAACAGGCATAGATAGAACACTCCACCCAAAAATAGAACGCAATTTTTTCTTAAGTAGCCTTGAAACATTCTCCTAGATGAACCATATGTTACCCCACAAAACAGGTTTCAATAAATTTTTAAACACTGAAATCATATAAAATATCTTTTCCAGTCACATTAGAATGAAACTAGAAATCAATAGCATGACAACTGGAAAATCAGCAAATACATGAAGATCAAAAAAAATTACTCTTCACAACCAATGGATCAAATAAGAAATCACAACAGAAATAGGAAATATATTCAGATAATTAAAATGGAAACACAACATACCAAAACTTAAGAGATACACTTAACACAGTACTAAGCTGGATATTTCTAGCTGTAAACAGTCTTAAATTAAAAAAAATAATAATCTCAGTCAACCACCAAAAATGACAACTTAAATGTAAAAGAGAAGGGGTGCCTGGGTGGCTCAGGTGGCTAAGCAGCTGACTTCAGCTCACATCATGATCTCATGGTTTGTGAGTTCGAGCCTCACATCGGGCTTTGTGTTGACAGCTTGGAGCCTGGAGCCTGCTTCAGATTCTGTGTCTCCCTCTCTCTCTGTTCCTCCCCTGATCTCACTCTATCTCTCTTTCAAAAATAAATAAAGATTAAAAAAAATTTTTTTAATGTGAAAGAGAAGAACAAACTAACCGCAAAGCTAGTAGGAGCGAGGAAATAATAATGACTAGATCACAGATACAGAATGGAAAAACAAACGAGAAGATTAATGAAACCATGAGTTGGTTCTTTGAAAAGATGAACAAAATTCACAAAACTGTAACTGCATTGATTAGAAAAAAGAGAGGACTCAAAATCAGAAATTAAAGAGGTACATTACTACTGCTTCCATCAAAATCAAATGGTATTTTTTTTAATTCCAAAACCAGAAAAACACCTCACTAAAAAGGAGAAGTATAGACCATATCCCTCATGAACATGGATGCAAAAATTCTCAACAAGATACTAGCCAAATGGGTCCAAAAATACATTAAAACAATTATTCACCACAACCAAGTGGGATTTATACTGGGGATGCAGGTCTGGTTCAATATCTGCAACTCAATCAATGTGATACATCAAATTAATAAAAGAAAGGAAAAGAACCACATGATCCTCTCGATAGATACAGAGAAAGCATTTGGCAAAATACATCATTCTTTCTTGATGAAAACCCTCAAGAAAGAAGGGACAGAGGGATCATACCTCAAGATCATAAAAGCCATATACAAAAAAACCCACTGCTAATATCATCCTAGATGAAGAAAAACTGAGACTGTTCCCCCTAGAGTCAGGAACACCTCAGGGATGTCCACTCCTGCCACTGCTATTCAACATAGTGTTAGATGTATTAGCCTCAGCAATCAGACAACACAAAGGAATAACAGACACCAAATCAGCAAGGAGGATGCAAACTTTCAATCTTCACAGATGACATGATACTCTATATGGAATACACAAAAGATTCCACCAAAAAACTGCTAGAACTGATCCATGAATTCAGCAAAGTTGCAGGATATAAAATCAAACCACAGAAATCAGTTGCATTCCTATATGCCAATAATGAAACAACAGAAAGAGGAATCAAGGAATTGATTCCATTTACACTTGTACCAAAAACTATTAAATACCAAGGTATAAACCTAACCAAAGAAATGAAAAACCTCTACACTGTAAACTTTAGAAAGGTTATGAAAGAAATTGAAGAAAATACAAAAAAAAAAAAAAAAAGAAAAATATTCCATGCTCATAGTTTGGAACAACAAATATTGTTAAAATGTCAATACCAGGGCACCTGGGTGGCTCAGTCGGTTGAATGTCTGACTTCAGCTCAGGTCATGATCTCACAGTCTGTGGGCTCGAGCCCCGCGTCAGGCTCTGTGCTGACAGTTCAGAGCCTGGAGCCTGCTTCTGACCCTCTGTCTCCCTCTCTCTCTGCTCCTCCCCCGCTTTCACTTTGTCTCACCCTGTCTCTCAAAAATAAATAAATGTAAAAAAAAAATGTCAATACCACACAAAGCAATCTACATATTCAATCCAATGCCTATCAAAATAACACCAGCATTCTTCACAGAGCTAGAACAAATAATCCTAAAATTTGTATGAAGCCAGAAATGACCCCAAATAGCCAAAGCAATCTTGCAAAAGAAAACCAAAGCTGGAAGCATCAAAATCCCCGGCTTCAAGTGTATTACAAAGCTGTACTTATCAAGAAAGTATGGTACTGGCACAAGAACAGACACTCAGATCAATGGAACAGAATAGAGAACCCAGAAATGGACCCACAAACATATGGCCAACTAATCTTTGACAAAGCAGGAAAGAATATCCAATGGAATAAAGACAGTCTCTTCAGCAAGTACTGCTCAGAAAGATGGACAGCGACATGCAGAAGAATGAACCTGGACCACTTTCTTACACCGTACACAAAAATAAACTGAAAATGGATGAAAGACCTCAATGTAAGACAGGAAGCCATCAAAATCCTCGAGGAGAAAGCAGGCAAAAATCTCTTTCATCTTACCTGCAGCAACTTCTTACTCAACATGTCTCCAGAGGCAAGGGAAACAAAAGCAAAAATGAACTACTGGGACCTCACCAAAATAAAAAGCTTCTGCACAGCGAAGGAAACAATCAGCAAAACTAAAAGGCAACCAACAGAATGGGAGATGATATTTGCAAATGACATATCAGATAAAGGGTTAGTATCCAAAATCTACAAAGAACTTATCAAACTCAACACCCAAAAAACAAATAATCCAGTGAACAAATGGGCAAAAGACATGAATAGACACTTCTCCAAGGAAGACCTCCAGAGGGCTAACCGACACATGAAAAAATGCTCCACATCACTCATCATCAGGGAAATCCAAACCAAAACCACAATCAGATACCACCTGACACCTGTCAGAATAGCTAACATTAACAACTCAGGCAACAACAGGTGTTGGCAAGGATGCGGAGAAAGAGGATCTCTTTTGCATTGTTGGTGGCAATGCAAGCTGGTGCAGCCACTCTGGAAAATAGTATTGAGGTTCCTCAAAAAACTAAAAATAGAACTATCCTACGACCCAGCAATTGCACTACTAGGCATTTATCCAAGGGATATAGGTGTTCTGTTTTGAAGGGACACATGCACCCCCATGTTTATAGCAGCACTATTACCAAAAACTAAAGTATGGAAAGAGCCCAAAATGTCCATCGATGGATGAATGGATAAAGAAGATGTGGTATATATATACAATGGAGTATTACTCAGAAACCAGAAAGAATGAAATCTTGTCATTTGCAACTACGTGGATGGAACTGGAAGGTATTATGCTAAGTGAAATTAGAGAAAGACAAAAATCGTATGACTTCACTCATATGAGGACTTCAAGTGACAAAACAGATGAACATAAGGGAAGGGAAACAAAAATAATAAAAAACAGGGAGGGGGACAAAACAGAAGAGACTCATAAATATGGAGAACAAACTGAGGGTTGATCGAGGGGTTGTGGGAGGGGGGATGGGCTAAATGGGTAAGGGGCATTAAGGAATCTACTCCTGAAATCATTGCTTCACTATATGCTAACTAATTTGGATGTAAATTTTAAAAAATAAAAAATAAAGTTAAAAAAATTTTACCATATATTTCCAATCAGGACCTGTTCTCAAAGAACTCTGCTCAATATTATGCCATTCTCTCTTAATTAGTATAATAGTACTCTTGATTAATGGTTGTTTAATAAACAATTTATGTCTGTCAAAGGAAATTAGATTTTTGGTTAAATAATTTATATGATTTCCTTAAAAAAAACAATGTGACTATACTTAATGTGAATATACTTAATAATATACAGAACTAGACACTCAGAAATGGTTAATTTGTAAGTCTTCTTTTATGTGCATTTATCACAATTAAAAATTATTTAAAAAGGACCATGTTGGGGCACCTGAGTGCCTCAGTCACTTAAATATTCAACTTCAGCTCAGGTCATAATCTCACAGCTCCTGAGTTCGAGCCCCGCATGGGGCTCTGTGCTGACCTGGAGCCTGCTTTGGATTCTGTGTCTCCCTCCCTTCCTGCCCCTCCCCCACTCAGGCTCTGTCTCTCTTTCCTTCAAGAATAAATAAACATTAAAAAAATGTAAACATAGAGTTGCTGCAGCGGCCACCGCCATATTCAACAGACAGCAGTGCTGCGGTCTGGCCCCCAGCAGAGTGAGCGACCATCAGTCTGTCTTCAGTCCACAGACCCTGTCCTGACCTGGGGACTCTGGCCTGCCGTCCAGCCTGAGCAGCGAACCTGAAAGAGCCTAGAGCTTGATGGATCCGTGAAGTCAGAAGTCAACTTTGGGGCTCGTGCTTCCACTCCGTCGCACCTTCCTCCTGTATTCGTGGGCTCAAGGCACCAATGTCGCCCCTCCAAATCTCGGACCAGCTCTTAGTGCCCCCTCCTGGTTGGCTCTCCCGCGGCTGGGGGACGGGTGGGCTCACCATGGCTGAAGCGCCCCGCCCTGGTTCCTGGAGATCCACCAGGACTAGGAGCCGGTGGCCCTGCCACGCTTGTGTACCTGGCCACCGCCTAGGCGGGCATTAGGCCAGCCCAGCTCTGCCACTCCAGCCCTGCCTGCCCTCAGCGGCTGCTGTCAACACAAGCTTCCTGAGCAACCTGAGCCTGTTGGACAAGAGCAGGAACTTCCAGCTCAGGCCTGGGTCCAGCTGGGGCCACCACCAGGGTTTAGTGCAGGGACTTGCAGGGCCCAGAGGCTGGCTGCTTGCACAAGCCCGCTGTCTTGACACCTGGCCATGCCTCCAGCCGCCACCGGGCCCCTCACAGGGTCGCCACAAAAGAGGAGCTCATCCCTCAGGAATGCATCAGGCAACCTGTCCTATGCCCATCTCATCACCAAGTCCATCAAGAGCTCAGGGTGGAAGCAACTCATGCTGTCGCAGATCTAAGAGGAGATGGTCAAGTATGTGCCATACTTCAAGGGTAAGAGTGACAGCAACAGCTCGGCGGGCTGGAAGAATTCAATTTGCTTTAATCTGGCCCTACACAGCAAGTCCATTCGTGGGCAGAATTAAGGAACTGGAAAAAGTTCTTGGTGGATGCTCAATCCAGAGGGAGGTAGGAGTGGAAAATCCCCCTAGAGAAGAGCTGCGTCCCTGGACAACAGTAAATTTGCTAAGAGCCGGGGCTGAGCTGTTAAGAGAAAAAGTGTCTCTACAGTCTGGTCAGGAGAGTGCCTGGGACAGCCCAGGATCTCAGTTTTATAAATGGCATGTGAGCCCTGGCTCTCACAGCAGTGATGACTTTAATAAGTGGCATGCATTTCACCCTCCAACTAGCTCAAATGCTAGTACTATTAGTGGGAGACTTTATCCCATTATGACCGAACAGAATGATCTTAGAGATGGGGATGTGCATTCTATGGTGTACCCACTATCTGCTGCAAAGATGGCTTCTGCTCCATCCAGTCTGTCTGAGATAAGTAATCCTGAAAATATGGAAAACCTTTTGGATAATCTCAACCTTGTCTCATCACCAATGCCATTAATTGTTTCAACTCAGTCTTCACCTGGCACCAGGATGCAGCAGACACCATGCTACTCATATGTACTACCAAACACCAGTCTGAATTCACCCAGCCCCAACTCCCAAAAATATACACACGGCCAGTCCAGCAGGAGTCCTTTGCCCCACATGCCTATGTAAACACTTCAGGACAACAAATTGAGCTATGGAGGTATGAATCATTGTAACTGTGCACCGGGACTCTTGAAGGAGTTGCTTACTTACTCTCCTCCCCATCATGACATTATGACAGTAGTTGATCCTGGGATCATTCAAACCCAACAGCCAGGTCCTTGGTCAGAATATGTTAATGGGCCCTAATTTGGTCATGTCAACCTATGGTAGTCAGGCATCTCATAACAAAATGATGAACCCCAGCTCCCACACCCACCCCAGACATACCCAGCCAACATCTGCAGTTAATGGGGGTGCCTTGCCCCATGTGGTCAGCACCATGCTCCACACCTCAGGAATGAACTGCCCCCAGTGAAGACAGCTTTACAAGTGTTGCTGTCGCACACCATGCAGATGAAAGCCCTGGGGGCCTACTCCTCAGTGAGAAGCTGCAATGACCATGGCAGGATGGGCCTTCTCAACCAGGGTAGGCTCCCAAGTGACTTGGATGGCATGTTGATTCACATGGAGTCCATCATTTGGAACAACCTCATGGACGGTGATATGTTAGATTTTGATGCTGACAATGTGTTGCCCAACCAAAGCTTCCCACACAGCGTTAAGACAATGACACATAGCTGGGTATCAGGCTAAGAGTGAGTTAGTGAACAGGCTACAGTTTAAAGGACTTCAGATTGTCTGACAACAGGAATGGAGAGAAGCAGTCCAAAGATGTCCTTCACCCCTCATTTTCCTTTTCTTGATTAAAAAAAAAAAGGGAAAAAAAAGCAATTTTTTTCCTTTCGTCAGACTTGGCAGCGAAGACACTTTTCCTGTACAGGATGTTTGCCTGATGTTTGCAGGTTATGTGCCACTGTAGGTAAGGACTGTGTCATTGGAAATTTCATTACAATGAAGTGCCAAACTCATTACACCATATAACTGCAGAAAAGACATGCAGATACTGGTGTGCTTTCAAGTTTTCTACATAAGCAGTAGCTACAGAACTATGTGTGTTTTGTTGTTGTTGTTGTCATTGTTGTTTTAAATATCCATTAGGTCAAAGGAAAGTTTTGTAATACTGTGATAGTCTCATGTCTTTGATAAGCTAAACTTTTGTTTGTACCACCTGTGTTCTGCTGACCAGATGAACCACAGAGAACCAAGCTCTCCATCCTGTGCCTCCATGGAACAGCTTTGGGCCTGTTCACAAGGCCACCCAATTTACATAAGAACCAATAGCCCATTGTCATTCTGCTGAATTAATGGACTTGTCAAACACATTTGGGAAAAACAGATTAAAGGCCAGCCTTGTACAGGTCTTTTCTAATTTTTTTGGTTTGTTATTTGCAAATTTGTACAAACATTTAAATGATTCTAATTTCCAGATAAATGACTTTTGACATCATTGGGACTTGAGATCATTTTTGAAATAGATATTGAACGGTAATGTTTTCTTAAAACTAGAGTCTACTTTGTTACATAGGCTGATTGTAAATTTGTGGAATCCCAGATATTTGAGGCAACATCCATAATTTTCATTTTGTATTTCTAACTGGATTAATACCAATTTTATATGTGTTTAACTGGCTTGTACACTTTGGGATGTTACCCGGTACTGTTTCTGACTAATCTTAAAATCATTGTAATTAGTACTTGCATACTCAACATTTCTGGCTCTGTTCTGGCAGGAGAGTGATGGTTAGTCATGGACATTTTGTGTTTAATCTTTAGGAGAACTTAGTAAGCTTTTATGTATGTATTTTAAAGAAATTCCATCTGCTCCTATTATCCTGTGAACTAAGTGCACCACAAAGCATTAAATCTTCTGATAGATGCTTCTATGCTATGTTGTTTCAGTGATTCCTGAGGGGCCTCGTGATGTTTATAGATCAGAAAGGGAGACCTGAGGCTAAAACCATGCTCCTCTCTCAAACTGGGAGTTTTGAGCAACTTAACCTTTTGGAATTGAGCTTCAGGAAATGTTTTCCCTCATATTTCTGTGCTCTTATTTTGGTCTAGGTGGAGGCTGGCTTGGTAGCTCTGCCTTGCAGGATTACGTTCAGACTCACACTTCATTCCTCTCTGCCTTCTGTCCTGCAGATTACTTAGCACACTGGAAATTTAGGTGGAAGGAGGAAAATTTTAAATAGGACTTTAGTGATTTGCAGAATACTTTGTGTCCCTGAGTGCAGATGGCTACCAAAGTGATTAGAGCTTGTTTACAAACTGGGGCAATGAATTGGAAAGCCAACAAACCAGCTGTAAGTTGTATGTTTGAATTTACTGTAAAT
This sequence comes from Herpailurus yagouaroundi, assembly GCF_014898765.1. Lineage (NCBI taxonomy): Eukaryota > Metazoa > Chordata > Mammalia > Carnivora > Felidae > Herpailurus > Herpailurus yagouaroundi. Next base: position 146,091 of record NW_024412445.1, on the reverse strand, counting down.
GCTCTTATTGTAAGTTAAGAATTGGAGAATTTCCTTAGCCTTTAGCAACCTCAACTATAATTCTTCATCATTATGTTTTAATATTATGCAGTTACCTATAACTGACAGACCAGGTTAATTGGCTTTGCATCTATCACTATTTTCAACTCTTGTGGCATGCCCTAAGCACAGTAAAAGAAGCAGGTGCACAAAAATGTTCCTCTTGCCTTCTTGAGAAGGCTCTGATTCCTTTCTGTGTATTTAGCCCAGATCACACTTGCTTTGTCTTGCATGTGAATTGCAGATCTGTTGGCTTGGTCTTTCCTACATGTTTAATGAGAACACAAGGGTTCCTGAAAGATTTCCTATAGAAGGCCAGCTCTATTGTAAGCTTCCCACTGTGAATTCTATTGTCTTCAAAATTCATTAAACAGCCACCTGTCCAACCATCTTCGCTGCTAGCCACTCCAAAATATGTCTGGTTTTGGAAACCCTAGTTTCTCTAAGCAGTGCCTTCTGCATATGTAATAGAACTTGTTGGTGCCAGAGTGCTTGGGTTCTCATCTCTGTTACTGTGTCCAGCTTCTTTCCTCCTCCTGTGCCATCACACAGTGAGCCTCAGAGCCCCTGTTTGTTCACTAAAGAGGCAACTCCAGCTGAAATCACTCTTAAAATCTTATTACAACCTAGAGTAACTTTTCAAAACATGTTTCTTCTTCCTGAGTCTGTGTAAGTATCTTTTTTTTTCCTGCAAATTCTTCTTTGTGTTGAAATTCTAACGCGAATCTTGGGTATCTCTCTGGGGTACAGTGAAGTCCAGTGAAAGCCATCTTGTCTGTTTTGAAAACAAATATTATGTAACCTCTGGTAATTCTTTTTCTGTATTAATATGGACGTTCTTGAGTAAGGGTATTCATTATTGTACATGATTGCTTTGTGAAATGTGTAAATGAGATCACCTATGCAGCCTTGTTTATTTCCTCTGGTTTGTAGTGTTATTAAAAGCACATTCTATTGTAAATAAATAAATAAATAAAATTAAAAAATAAAATCAATGGTTTGAAAGATACCTCTTTTCCAACTGTATTTTGTAAATGATTATTTCTAGTGTGTACACAGAAATGCACTTCTGTACTTCCTACCTTCTGGAGGCCAGGAGTCTGAAATGCATCTTATGGGGCAAAAATCAAGGTGTCCACATGGTCTTACTCCCTCAGAAAGCTTGAGGGAGGGATCTGTTTCTTCATCTTCTCCAGCAGGTAAAGCCACATTTCCTGGCTATTCCTCCAACTTCAAACCCAGTGGCATAGCATCTTCTCTGACTTGACTTCCCTCACATGGCCTTTGCTTCTGAAACATCCCTGTCCCCCCCTTACTAGAGAGCCTTGCGATGACACTGGGCCCATGTGGATAATCCAGGATCATCTCCTGTGTCAAGGTCCTTCACTTCATCCCACCAGCAAAGACCCTGTCAACATAAGGAACTATGCACAGGTCCCACGGATTAGGATGTGGCTCTTTGGGGGCCACTGTCCGGCTAGCCACCCTTCACCCACTCTCCAGGCAGGCCCCACCTCTTTCCCTCACTATTCCAATTACATCACTCTTGTTTCAGTTTCCTGACTACAACATACCTACTTTTGCCATCAGCCTTGTTCACATCCTGAATGTGAAATGGGTTTCACAGAAGGGGAAAGAGCATTCCGCATAATAGAAGGAAAAGAACTGCAATTCCCAGGATAGCTAGGAGGGGTAGAATGAGTGACAGCCTGAGGGACAGAGTGAGTTAGGGAGTCCTGAGAAGACCCCTCTGCTGACGGGGCATTTCAGAGCCATCATAGAAAAGAAAATCCTCTAACATATATGGATGATGTGGTGACGAAAATCCTGTTTCATCTCTAAAACCCTTCAGTAAGGCTGCATTGCTCATTACAGCTTCTGTGTGAATGTGTGGAGCCAGGCTCCGGGACACAGCAGGTTATAGGAGAAACCAAGGGCACACGGGGCTGAGCCTGGCCCTCACCAGAAGTCCAGTTGCACTGTGGAACAACAGGATAGCAGGCTGTGAGGAGCGACCAGGTGGAGCATCATGACAGAACAAAACCTCTTAACATCTATCTTTTCAGAGAGGCAAACCCACCTGTCTAACAAGGCTATGAGGAGAAACTGGGAGGTGCCCACGTGTCCGTCCCTGGGAGGCAGGTAGCCCAGATGCTCAAATATCTACTTACAGCAGTGGAGAGTCGTGACGCCAGCGTCATTTCCAGGTTCCCCTTCAGGCCCACCAGGGGTGGCACCAACGTCAATAGGTCTTTAACCTCCACAAACACAGGCCAATGCTGGTGGGGAAAGAGTAAGATCAATCCAAACACACATATTGGCACATCTTCGAAATTTCTTGAGAGAAGTTGTGGCAAGTTACTTTAGCAGCTAGGAAAACTGGAGGCCAGACTGTGTCCGAGCCTGACTGGCGGGGTCCAGCCTGCAAACACGACATACCCAGGGTGGCCCATGTGTCTGTAGCAACAGGAACGAGTCACCAGTTTCAAAGCTGGGAGATTTCTCATGAATGGGAGAGCTGGTGAGAACATCTGGGACAAAGGAGTGACATAGATTTCCCAGTGACCCAGAGTATCATGTGGGGACACTGGATTTGTCAAAACAGACAGAACATAGCTCTATCCAGGTCTCTATCAAAGGTAAAAGATTAAAAAAAGTATGAAAGGGGGGCACCTGGGTCTTTCAGTCAGTTGAGCGTCTGACTTCGACTCAGGTCATGATCTCACAGTTCGTGAGTTTGAGCCCCACATCGGGCTCTGTGCTGACAGCTCAGAGCCTGGACTGTGGGGGGCTGGGCCCCGGTGCCAGGCTGAGACCGGGTCGAGCAATGTTCCCTGTTGACTCAAGCCAACCCGGTGGTTCCCCCTCCCATTCACCCACTTTCAAGGGCATACGAAAGCCTTGTCAAGGCTGAGAAAGTTAATTCCTGAAGCCTGTGGTCTGCAGGTGTTGGCAGTAATGCTACCTCCCTTTTTCTACCCCGAGTCAGATAGAAACAAACATGGGAATTGTGTTTTGCTAGCAATCTTATCAACAAGGTCTTGTGACCTGTCTAAAAAATGCACAAGAAACACAGAACTAAATGTTTTGGTTGGCAGCGATTATGTGAAACCTGTTTATTCTTAGAATGGCCTGACCCATAAGAGTCTGGATATAAAAGATTGTGTACAGCAACAATAAAGCCGTCACTTGGGCCATCAGCCCAGGGGACCCTCCTGTTCCCAAACTTTCTCTTCTCTCTTTTTTCTTGCATTCCCCTACCCTCAGGACCCTGACCTCGGTGATTGTCACGCCGGTCGCGACACTGGACCCTGCTTTGGGTTCTGTGTCTCCCTCTCTCTCTGCCCCTGCCCCACTTGTGTTCTCTCTCTCTCTCTCTCTCTCTCTCTCTCTCTCTCTCTCTCTCTCTCAAAAATAACTTCTTTGTGAGGTGAAAATTATTCCCACCAGTTTATATGCAATTAGATTGCTTATTCCTACCCTACCCCCATCAATTTTCAATACCTCATCCGATTCTATGGACTTAATTTACCTCTCAGTACCCGATAGATTTCTGTGATCCCTACGCTAAGAGCTCCTCCTAGTTTTAGAATTCTAGACCTAAAACAACACTCCTACTGTGTTAGCTAGGAGATAGGAGCCCTGGGGTCTGGGCCCTGTTGCCTAAGACTGAAGATATGGTGGGGGGAAGGAGAAGGGGGGTAGAGCCCAGGAGAGTCCTCTAAAGCAGCCCAACAAAACATCTTACAGGGTCTGGAGTGAAAGGGTCAGGCGTCCTTCATGTCCTCAGAGAGAGGAAGAGCACTCATGGCTGCCGGTTCCCTCTTTCTTTTTACCTCATTGGCAAAGCTGGGAAATTCAGAATCCAATCCCAGATCTGATGGAGCTATGAGTCTACCCTTCTCTGAAAGTTCAGAAGAAAACCATGTCACCAGGCAAGAAGGTTCTCCCACTGTCTGTCAGCGGCATCCTGTGGCTCCCAGGCTTCCAGAAGCATTTGGCCCCTGTGCAGCTATCCCACCAGTGTGCCACAGCATGCATGGAGACGGAAGTCCCTAGCCCAGTTCCTGGCACAGGCACCCCTCCCTGGGCTCCAGCCTCCCCTGAGGCCGGCATCCTCTACCCCAAGCCTCCTCTGGCCTCCCACCTCGGCCTGCTCTCAAGCACCTTCATTTTTGCTGACACACAAGACCAAGTCCCCACCAACTCAAGTGTAAAAATAAATCCCCTCTCTCTGCATCCCATCACAGAAGCTTCCCCTTGTCTTCCTCAGCACCACTGAACTTAGTGAGTCTTGTTCTCACCCTCTCAGATGCTATGCTAGCTGCTGTCCCTCCCCACCCCATAGCAATGCCCTTTCCTTGGGCTCTTCTAACCTCCATTCTTCCTCCTTGGCTCTCTGAGCTATGGACCTCCCCCACCCCCAGTCCCAGCTGGTGTTAAGCTCCAATTGTGTGACAGGCACTCCTCTGACTCCATGTCACTCCTGTGAACTCACAACCACATACCCCCAGTCTGAAACTGACCTCTGCTTATTCCATGTTGACCTCCATTGAGGGCTCCTCTTCCTCCTCCTGACCTCTTTTTCTTAATATTATTTAATTTAAAGAATTTTATTTCCTTTCTCCAGATAGGCAGGCTGCAAAGCTAGAAATTTTACCAAGGTCTAACAATAATTCTTGATTCTTCCAAATGGACACAGGCTTTTCAACTCTGGACCGTCCTTGGGTTACGTAATAGCCTTATGGAACTGATGCTCAAGAAAACAGTCCATCGTTTTCAAGAGGTCTGTCCTCTAACTCCACAGTTGAGAAACTCCCTGTTACAGAACAGACAGAACCGAGCCAAGGGTAAGGTTAGGCTGGCATCAAACCACTTACTGCTCTGCGGCACTCATGGTTCCTGACCCATCCATTCCAAGTCTGCTTTCTGCCAACAGTGGCTCCCAGAGGTCAGGAGACCAAAGGCTGTAGATCTCCTAACCTATTAATCCTGAGTCCTTCATGCTTCATCTTCATTCTCCTTCCCTGCCATTTCCTCTCCCTCCCAAGGCTTGAGTCACCTTCTACTGCACACCCTACATGACCTCACCCAGAGCCATCTCCATCCTTCCTACATTAACAAGCGGCCCTAAGGGGGTGAAGGGCAGGAGGAGAGCCTTTGCATCAGTCATGTGGGTGTGGGCTGGGACACAATGATGGCCACAGAGACTTGAGAAGTCACATCTAGACACATCAGGCACCATATAACCACCACCCAGGGGTCTATTATGGGACAAAGTCAACTAACAGGGAAGACTAAAGCAGAAAAGCAGTAGGACCCTTGGATCCTCGCTGACACTGTTAATCCAGGGAACTAACAGGTACTAGAGCAGTCTGATCTGTAGCCTTCTTTATAGGAATCCTAAATGACTCTAGTCACTTGGAGTTAGGGTTTTCTGACGAAGACATTGTGCTCTATGCTGGTGATGCTCGACATCTCTGGCTCAGATCTGTCTTCTGAGCACTGCACCTGCCTACCCAACTGCTGACTGAATCCTGACATCCCATGGGCCCTTCAAAATCAGGATTCCAGACTTGACCTTCCTTGCACAGACCCTTTGCCCTGCCCACTGTGGCTCCAGGCATCCTTCTTGGTCTTCCAGCATGGACTTAAGTAACCCCCCGTGTTCCCTGACAGCCTGGCATCCAAGTCATGGTAACTGTCTTAATTTCCGCCACAACTGCCCTCTCTGGAAATGCTTCAAAGAAATCTTATGAGGGGCACTGGGGAGATCAAAATCAGTCAGAGTTAGTAATGGTTCTTGCACTCACGGGGCTCTGAATCACAGCCACAGCTTCCCAGCTCTTCCCTGTGGCCTTCACCCTGCTGCCACAGTTCAGTTCTGTTACAGTTATGACCCTGTCACTCAGCCCCTTGACCAGTTCTGATCCTGGGCATACACACAATAGATCTGTCCCCTCAAAACATACAAGAAATAGACAGGAATGTCTCTGGTAGTATCATGCTTCAAAAACATCCAAAACTAATGCACAGTATTAGAAGGCAGAAGACTGGTTTAGGTGGGGCAGAGGATGGAGGAGCCCGCTGGGGGCTGAAAATGCTCTTGACCTGGATGGGGATTACACAGGTGCATTTATCCTGAGATGGTCATTCAAACTCTACACATAACACGTACAATTTTCAACACATCCATGATATACTTCAATAAAATACACATTTATTTTAAAACAAACAATGAGGACAAAAATCAACAACCCCTCTGCACTCAGCATACAACTTGAGCAGAGCAGACAGCCCTTCTCACAGGCTGTCCAGCACCCCACCCCATGACCATGGCCAATTGCTGTTCCTCACTCCTTGCAAATGCCCACTCATTTGTCTGTATCTCTGCACACATTGATCCCTTTGCTTGGACTGTCTGCTCTCTCTCACATCATCCCAGAAAGTATTATATTATCCTTTAAGGTCCAACTCTGACTGTCCTACTAACTGCAGATTCTTTGACTCCTCTGGGAAAAATGAACTGTTCCCTCTTTCTTCACAGGCAAATGTCTGCTCACTGCTCCACTCCCTTAACACTGGCTCGTGGGATGAAGCACCTGCCTCACCCCCTAAGCTACAAAAGCCAGGGAGGCAGAGACAGGTCTGTTTCTGCTCACCATTGCACTCCTGGGGCCTGAGAGCAGCTAACACAAAATTCAACAAAATATGCTGAATGCATAAATGAGGAACCAGATGAATGAATGAATTCATCTATCCTACTATGTGCTCAGCTACCAGCTGCTCAAAAGCAGACACCTGTCTGATTCATCTCTAATTCAGTGAAGAAAGACTACATACACTCTAACAATTACAACCGCTGTCACTGTCTCTGGTGCCCGCGGGCCTACATAAACCCCCAAGAAGGCCTGAAAGGATACACAAGACATGATAATAGAAGCTTCCTCCAGGGATGAGATTGAGGGCTGAAATACTTATTTTATAAAAAAGAGAAACATGGGCTCCTGGGTGGCTCAGTTGGTTCAGCATCCAACTTTGGCTCAGGCCATGATCTCATGGGTCACGACTTCAAGCCCTGCATTGGGCTCGCTGATACCAGCTTGGAGCCTGCTTGGGGTCCTCTTTCGCCTTCTCTCTCTGTGCCTAGCCCCCCAACCGCCACACTCAAAAATAAACATTAAAAAAAGAGAAAGGGAGAGAAACATTTATATATACCTTACTTGTGTATCTGAAAAATAATTTTTTGAAAAAAAAACTGAACTCATACTCTCTGGCCCCTTACTGGGCCCCAATCCCTGGACCCAACTATAGACTGACCCCAACTATAGACTGACCCCAAACCCCATTAACAGAGAGACTCCTGACCCCAAATCTACAGTAGGTAAAGTTAGCACCTAACCAGTACTCTTGGGGCCAGCCCACTATGCCAGAGATAGCCACGAGGTGCTTCTGCCAGGAGGTTATCCCTGCTTCAGGCTCATGGGGGCTATGAGGCCCCAGAATGTGGCAGCCTGGGTATAGTGGGAGCCAGGCCACCCTCCTATGTTATGGAATTTCCCCCTGGAACAGTGTTGACAAGGCCACATCCTGCACCACTGAGCGGGGGTGACCAGGGAGGTGGTGGTGCACGTGCAGGAGCCACGAAAACCTGAGTGCCCTTGACCTGGGAGTCACTGCACATTTGCAAACTGGAGGGAAAGAATGAGCTGTGTCTTCCAGGGCTGTTATCTGTTCCTCCCAAATGCTGGGCCTCCTGAAGCTGGATGGCTCAAGGCCTGGATTTGCAAAGTTGCCCAAGTATGCTCTGGGCCTCCTTCCCAAGACATCCCCTTTTCTTCATGCTAGACTCCCAGATGGAGACTTAACACAAGGTCAGGAAACAGCCCTCCAGTTGGAGGCACTTCCTCCTGGACTGGCCTCCTGTGTCACCCCTGCTGATGGTCGGGTACAATCCCGAGCCCTTCTTCCCCTGACATCCCAACCAATCTTCCAGACTCTGCTGAGATCCCCCAACTGACTGATATATAACCTCTCAGGCTGCAGCAACTGAAGGACATGCACTGTGGTGTAGGGGCTCAAAACCATGTTCCATGAAGTGGCCATGGAAGGTCAAAACAGAGACACAGGGCAGAGTCTTTCTCTGGAGAAGGGTCTTAGGAAGGGGGTGAGAGACTATTAGAGCAGCCCAAGGGGTGAAGCTCTGAGGTGAGAGAGATGGGGATCTAGGATGCAAGCCCAAATGAATGCTTTCTAACAGCAAGTTGGCCAGTACACAAAGGGCTGCCCTAGCCCCAGGAGGGGTGAGTGTCCCATCCACTTAAGTCTGAAGGCAGAGCCATCAAGAGCCTCATCCAGAGACCAGGGGACAGGGTGGGTGTTGATAACCCCTCTTCAACTCACACACAGATGCACAAAGAATGCTGAACTGTCATCAGGAAGGAGATGCTTTGTGGAACTGAGGAAGGCACTGCACTAGCTGCAATGTCCCCATGGGCTGCAAAACTAAATTTAAATTTAATTTCACTGATTAAAAAGCACATTACAGGGGCACCTGGGTGGCTCAGTCGGTTGAGCATCTGACTCTTGATTTTGGCTCAGGTCATGATCCAGAGTCATGGGATCGAGCCACACATTCGGTGCTGTGCTCACAGCAAAGAGCCTCCTTGGGATTCTCTCTCCCTCTCTCTGCCCCTCCCTCCCTCACTCAGGTACACACATGCACACACTCTCTCTTTTAAAAAAAATATAATAAAAGCACATTACATAGCAAGATCCCATATATTTATGTTTACACATTCTTGATAGACACGCACCACGATGTTGATAGAGATTATGGGCACCCTTCCTTCTTCACTTGTGCATATTTTCTAATTTTTCTATCACACACTAACTCTATAAAAATATTTAGGTAGACAGAGCAAACCCTCAATGATTCAAACAGCATTACGTGAACCAACCCCAGGGCATAAAGAGACCAGGAGAAGTGAATGCCAGAGTGTGTGCTCGTTTAAGGGCCTCCCCACAATGCTTCTAATCAACAGAGACCACCACATCCCCACACTCGTCTGGACCCCAGCCCGGGATCTGGACCTTTTCCCCTCACTGAAGAGCCCCACAGAGATTCTGGGGACTGGAGGGAACAGTGCCCATCACCCTTGGAGTCACAACACGAAGCACACTGGGTGTCTCACCCTCACAACCCAGTGAGGTCAGTGCATTCATTAGCCCCATCTGTAGATGGGGAAACTGATACGGGGGAAGCTAATGAATTCCCTCAAGTAGTAAGTGAATGGCAGAGGATTTGAACCCCTCCAGGCCCTGCCTGATGAATCTGGAAGGAAAATGGTTTGAGCTAACGTGGTTAGTGTGGGCTGACTTTGGAGAGGGTCGTCAGAAGCTTCTTTGAATTTCAGACCCGAGGCCCCCCGGAGGATCCTCCTGCTGGCACCACTGAGCCCGGGAATCCTGGGCTGCACCCCGACTCAGGGCCTCTGGTGTCCCCTGGCCTATCATATCTGTGATGCCTAGGGAGCCTGGTTTCCCACCCCCCTCCCCCCAGGCCCCCAAATGCCCAGTACACACTTGGATAGTGTTCATCACCAGGCCGGCTGTCAACATGCCCAAGCCTGAGAGCAGAATGGGCACCATGATCTGGCACATGATAGAGAAGACGGCCTCAGGGAAGACCCCATGGGGGGACCGGGTGAGTTCACAGCTGAAGCCTCGCAACTTCTTGCCCTGGAAGGAAAACTGCAGGTTCAGCTGGGTGACCACCATGATCAGGCTGCCAACCATGTTCACAGGAGCAAGACGTCCACTTGTGTCCTCTGTCTTCCTCCTGCACCAGGATATGCTTCCAAAGATGTACACATAGGGAACGCTTCCAGTGCCCTGAGCCACTGGCAGGATCCCCGAATGCCCCTCAGCCAAGGGCCAGAGCAAGCAAGGAACAAAGGCCAGTGTGACTCAGAGCCTCATGTGGGGCCTTGGTGAACTCCTGCTGTCTCTCCACCCGCTACAGATCAGGTTCTCCTCAGAGAGTAGCTGCTCTGTCATCCAGGACGTCCCTCAGCTAAGTCTCTCACAGTGACCTTGATAGCATCCAGCCTTCCAGCCTACACTGGCTTGGGCTAGACCCTGGGAGACAGAACCATATGAGGCCTGACCTTGGTGAGGGCCACAAAGAATCCTGCCCGCCTCTGCATACACTCCCCAGTTGCTTCTACTCTAGGCAGACAAAGGCCTGGAGAAATCTCAGCCTAAAGGACCCACTCTTACAGCCCCCCTGAGGGGTTTCATGCCTCAAGGTTGAGAGGGCTGCAGGTACCCAAGAAAGAAGCCACATCCTGTGATCATCTTGACTTCAGAATCCAAGGGCTCTTGACCATATGAAGAAGCTATGTTCACAGAGGAAATGCAGCCCTCTTTACTCTCAAGGGCCCAGAAAACTAATAAACACACTTCCAGGGGCACCTGGGTGGCTCAGTCGGTTCAGTGTCTGACTTTGGCTCAGGTCATGATCTGATCAGGTCATGATCAGGTCTGTGAGTTCAGGTCTGTGAATTCAGGCCTGGCGTTGGGCTCTGTGTTGACAGCTCAGAGCCTGGAGCTTGCTTCTGATTCTGTGACTTCCTCTCTCTCTTCCCCTTCCCTGCTCATGCTCTGCCTCTCTTTCAAAAATAAACATAGGGGCACCTGGGTGTCTCAGTCAGTTAAGTGTCTGACTTTGGCTCAGGTCATGATTTCGCAGTCTGAGTTCGGGACCTGCATTGGGCTATGCTGACAGCTCGGAGCCTGGAGCCTGCTTTGGATTCGGTGTTTACCTCTCTCTCTGTCCCTCCCCCACCTATGCTCAGTCTCTCAAACATAAAATAAACATAAAAAAAAATTTTTTTTTAAAGATGCTTCTGAAGAGGCTCCACTCTCATCCATTACAAAGGTTAGACCAGCCCTGATACCCAGCTTACTGCCCCCTTCCAGAGAGTAGGCTTGGATATCACCTTTGACTGCCAGCAAGTCTATTGTTGGGTGTGCACTGGGCATTCCACAGGTAGCAGGGATGGAATGTCAGGCATGATGGTTGGCTGGAACAGGGATCAAGGTCACAGCCAGAAGAAGCCCAAGGCTGAAGGTCAGAAGCACACTCACCTACTGACCCTGTGGGACTTCTCCTGGACCAGGATCCTGATCTGAGCCTCAACTTCTGCTCCTGTTCCTAAACCAGGGCCCTCTTGGGCAACCTCCTGGTTCCCCTCTGTTGGATAGTCTATCCCACACTCAGGTCCCATCCCCTTAGCCTGGAGTTCACAATCTAGATCCTACTGACCTCCCCAGGCCTATCCACCTCTCTCCTAGCTCCAGCCAAACTTCTCCAACAACTATTTTCCTCATGCCCCAAATATTCCTCTCTCTACATCTGTCCTCAAACAATTCATTTGCTCATTCATTCAATAGATATTTTTAAGCCCTTCCTTGGAGCCAGACATAATGAGCTCTAAACTTCTTGGACATTCTCCCATTGGGAGTTGGAGTTTCTGTCTCCTCCCTTCAACCTGTGACTGCTGGACCAGTAAAACACAGTGGAAGAGACACTGTGTCAGTCTGGTTCTTGAGAAACAGTCTCCGCTTCCCATCTCTTGAGATGCTCATACTTGAAACCCAGATACCATGCTATGAGGAAGCCCAAGCAGTCACACAGAAAGGCCACGTATGAGTGTTCCAGCTGAGGATCCAGGTGACAGCAGCAACTGTCATGTCATGTGAGTGAGCTAGCCTGGATTGGGTACGATGCTTGGCAAGCCACCGCAGCAGATGCTGCACACAGCAGACATCCATTCTCACAGAGCCCTATTCGAACTGTAGATTCATGATCAAACTGAATGACTAGCTTTAAACAAGCCACTAAATGTGGATGCAGTGTGTTGCATAGCAATAGATAATTGGGACATCTGGGGAACCTCATTTCCACCCTTTACTTTTCTCATCTCAGAGAAACTAACAATTTCCAAACCTCTCTCTAGTCCAGACCCCTCCCCTGAGCTTTCAGGCTCTGTGTAGCCCCTGTATAACTCAATTAGTCTTTCACGTTTGTTCCTTCCAACTCCTCCCCCAAGCCTCTTGCCTCAATAAATGGTTCTGCCAGAAGCCCAAACTGCACTCTGACTGCCCGTTCCCCAACCAACTCAACCCCACATCAAATCTGCCTGTCCTCATGTCTTTCCCCTCCTCTCCAGTTTATGGACACCACCTTCACCATAGCCCTTAACTACCTCCTAACCCTTCTGTCCACCAAAAGTAATACCTGCTCTTTAACACCTTATATTACGTCTTCAAGTGACCTGCTTGCCCAAATATCCTCAATAGCTGTCAACTCATTACCTGAGAGAGTTCAGATTTTGTGGCCAGACATTCAAGGTCTCTCACAATTTGGGGGGGGAAAGCATCCTTTTGAGCCCTCTTTCTGCCTAGTACATGATCATCCACTGCATGTCTTAAAAGGAGCTTCCTGTGGACCCTCACATGGGCTGTGCCTATGTTCACACTACTCCCTCTGCATGTTCCACTCGCTGCTCAGGCCAAACTCTTGCCAAACCTCATGGCCAACTGAGGTGCCTTCTCATCTCTGAGGCCATTCCAGTGTCCTGGCCAGAGCCTAACATCTTACCCAGAATTACCAAAGCTCTTTTTTGAACCCCTCTGAGGGAAGTCCACATATGCCTAATGACATAATGAAATGCACATACATCAACACTCCCATCCCAAAGTGTACTCCTCTTGAGGTGGAGTCTGGTTGATTCATGGCCACAATCTTTCAGAGCAGGGGAAAGTATTCATTCACTTACTCCACAGATTAGTACTGAGGGCCTTATGTTTGCCAGACTCTTGGTCTAAGTGTTGTGGTACATCTGTTAGCTGAACAGCACATACTTAGAGCTTTTCAGTATGGCAGATAATCATGAAAATGGAAATGTAATTATGACCTGTGCTAAGTGCTCTGAAGGAAACCCAAGGAATGGGAGCAAGAAATGAGGATCAACCAACCATACACAGCACCCAACGACCTGCAAATGAAGGAATGAACAAATGAATGAAAGATCTCATTCCCTTGTGTACCCATCTGTGCCTCTCACTGCCCTTTCACACTGATTTCATGTTCAATCACCAAACTCTCAAAATATCTCTAGGATATCCAGCAGGAAGTACACCAGTTTTGCAAATGAGAAAACAAAGGCCCTGAGAGCGTTTACCCAAAACCACACCCCAAGTCAGTATCAGAGGCAGGACTAAGACCCTCAGCTCCCAACTCTGGGGGCAGACTGCCTCCACCACCCTCCATGGTCTCTGCTCCACACCCTTCTCCTGTCTGATGCTGCCTGCATCTGTGGCTTGGGTTCTTGTGTTCAAACAAGAGTCTGAACCAGGAGGAGGCAGACACAAATGGCATATTTCAGAGAAAAGGGTTGAGACGTTAATTGGTTTCAGACAGAACCACTCTGGGCTGGGCTGGTTTCTCTGGACACTGACCACATGGCTCCCACAGAACTCAGCTGGAGGGACCCCCAACAAGCGATTGCTTTCTTCTGACTTCAACAACTCCTGTGATTTAGTTTTGAATGTGGTCAAACATCCTAATACAATGTATAATCATACACAGTGGGCCTTGAACCATTCTCATCAGTACAGAAGATATGGAAACAGACAATAATTTACATAATTCCATATAGAAACAGATTTCTGATTAAGTAAGTTCTTAATTATTAAAAAATATTTCTAATTTCTGTTTAAAAAACCAAATGAGAAATTAAGATAAATGCACACACACGTAATACACACACACACATGCAAGTAGTTAAGTTCAGAAGGATAGTCATCAAGATGCTAAGAGTGACTACCGTTGAGAAGCAGAATCTAAAATGACCTTTATTTTATAATGTTCTAACATTCTATTGTGATTACTTGCTTTTATAACCATCAAAACATAAACTGTCACCAAAAATAAATAAAAGATGTCATTACATGAGAAAGATTACTTTCCCATGCAACTTGAGAACAAAATATGACAACATGGTTTACTGGGTCAGAATCCAGAAGATCAGGAATGTAATTTTAAAAATAGCTAGCACAGGAGAAAAGCTCAAAGACCTTGAACTAGATTCTGGGGCTGCACTGAGCAGCAGATAGAATCTGGGTCAAGCATTAGGTGGTTTCCCAGATGACCCTGAATAAGGCCCTGCCCCTGTACAGGTCTCTAAACTCTAAACATGAGAGGTGGGACTGCATCAGTGGTTTTCAGTCTACTCTGCCATCAGAATGACCTGGGAGCTCCTGAAATGTGTAGCCCAAGCCCAAGCCCAGACCAAAGAATCAGAATCCCGAGGCCTGCGGCATGACCTACTCATCTATTCCAACCCCCTTGATTCTTTGGGAGTGTGTCTTTGGAGGACAATTAGGAAGGCCTGCAGAGGGTGGGCAGAGAGCTTTGGAATGCACATCACCATTCCTGGCTTTCATTTCTGATTCTTCAGTGGGAACTGGGTGTCTTCCCAGAAACACACCTTCTAAATGGCCTCCTATTCCTTTCCTGGCCATCTTGAGCCTGGGCTGGCTCTGAGCCAAAATGTCAATCTTAAAAGGCCTGAATTCTTCCTCATCCTGTTAAGGTCTCAGAGATCAAGCTGATTACATTCTCAATAATGGAGGGCTTCTTCTTTATTTCCTGCTTCTGATGTCGCTGGCAGAACCCACCCACAGGTGAAAACACAGAACCAGAGCACTCATGCCTACTCAGGGCTGGCTGTCTTCAAGCACTTTCTCCAAGCAGCTCCTTCATGTCACTCAGGCATTCTGGGACCTCCCTCTCCAAGGCTGAGATGCAGCTGGCCTTCTGGCCTCATAGCTCTTTCTGCTAACACTGACTAATGCATCTGCTACCCTCCTTGCTTGACTGTGATGCGTGAGAGTGGGGCCTGGCTCTTGTATCCCCCACAGGGTCCAGCATAGTGCTGGTCCTCTCTCCCCCACTGCTGACACACACGTGTTGCATTAATGAGTGAAGAAACGAATATACAGAATCATAGAAACAAAGAAAAAAAGAAACCCAATCAGCCTTCTGTAGGTTGAGTGGTGTAAGGCCCTAAAATTATTATGATCTGCTGCCTTGACATGTGGTAAAACCAGGAGGGCCTCACAGGGTCTACCTGCAACTCCCCCTCCCCCTCTTCTCCAGTGGACAAGGTCCCCTAGTCAAGCAACCGTCCTTACCAAGGGGACCAGGCACAGTTCCCACTTATCCCTGAGTAGGGGGTTTTAGTTCCTGCTGGCCCACAGAATTATTCAAACAAGTCAATCATACCTTCCAATGAGAACTGGGGCACTTTATGCTATTGTTACTACAAAGTCTGCCTCCTGCAGCCCCTCATGGTTCACTCTGCTTTCCAGTGCAACCCTGTGTGTCCCTGGGTGTGAGTTTGTGTGACTGATAAACTGTGATTTCCTCAGTCCAGTGTTGGGGTCATGTGTTTGGCCATCTCCATATGCTTGGGTGGAAACCCCTCCTTCACCAACAGAGTAAGGAGAGGGTGATTGCAGCAGCTGGCATCACAAACAGGACTGCCCAACCCTGATAGAAGATGCCTGGTCAGCTTTCACTGTAACTGCTCTTTGCTGCCTGACTAGCTCCTGACATGGTCAGTGCTGCCTGGGATGGAGCCACTAACTGTTGGCCAGCTTGTGTATTATTAGCCTGTTCCATGTCCCACTGTCTCTCCTGGGTAATGCCATCTCCTCCCATCACCAAGGCAAGAACTATTGCCAACTGGCCATAGTCCAGCAGGAGGCAGCTCAGGGCAATCTGTATCTGGCAAGTGCTCTGTGGCACTCCTGCACCTAGTCTAAATTATAAACTGCCAAGATGGGACCCCATGGAACACCCCCCTCCACCCAGCTAAAAATAAAATAGTTAACACAGCCCAATATAAGCTAACACAGGGCCTTCAAGGTTTGAAATTTATCATACAAGACCTACTTGGTGATTACCCCCACTGCTTCTCCTTTTAAAAGTCCAATTTGGCCTGCTCTTAAACCTGGAAAGAACCTGCCACAGGGTGAATGACTGCATCCTTCATGCTCTGGTTCCATCCACTGTGGCCCCATACACAACATCCAATGTAACTGAAATTACCGACTCCCCCTGATCAGCACCAGTAAGGATTTTGCTACTATAGATTGGGCTAATATTTTCTGTTCAATGCCTATTTCCACACCCTCTTAGGCGCAGGTGACCTCCAACTCTGAACGGACACAGTAGACTTTCCAGGTTACTCACAGGGTACCTCACCAGCTCTGCCACGCATGGTCTTGCAGGCAACATTTTAACTGCATGCACCTTTCTCAAGGAGCACAGGTCTAATGTTACATTATGATGTCCTCCTCCAGGAAGACTCATGTGACACATTCACTAAAGGCAAAACACTCAGGAGCTCGCAAAGAGAGGATGGGCCATTACTCCACATGTGGGGCAAAGCCAGACATCTTGGCAAATTCCTAAAAATTATTTTGGTAAACCAAGGGCAACTCCATCCTTGACACTGTCAGAAAACAGCCATTGACTCTTAGCACCCACACTGTTAATAAACTGTTCATAGAAGCCCAACACCTTGTAGTCCTTTTTGAATTCTGGAGGCAACACAGTCCTCCTCTGCACATTTGACTTATGCCCATTTATGCTGTCACTTGCAAAGGACGCTGTTTTAAACAGACACCTCCAACAAAAGGCTCTAGAATCTGTCCAAGTTAAAGTCAACAGGCATTGCTATCAGTGCCCTCAAAAATTCCTTCACTGGCAAAACATTAGCAACCTGCTCTTATGCTTGTTGGAGTCCTGGACCACATACCTATAATGAATATATGTTGCCCAAGAAGCCCTTGGGTGCAAGAAAATATCCTCCTTGCCTAACTTTACACCAACTGAGCAGCAACTGCTGGCTACATACTGGGCTCTCCTGGAAAGGGAGGGTCTCCTGGAAAGGGAGGCTCTCACAGACCCTGGCCTGTGACCCTCCATACGCAGCAGCTCACTGAGCCTTGGGAGGCATAGCAACTGAGGACTCAATACAGGATAGAGTCAAACTTGGACTCTCTGGCATATGCCACTACAGAAGGATGCCTCCTCTGTCCTTCCTTAGTCCCTTGCCAGATGCTACCATACCAGAGGAGGTCACCCCTCCCCCAGTCCCCTTGGCTATGTAGGGAGCCCCCTTGACATTAACCTAGTGAACAGCAATGGACTTTGTATACTTTATGGGTGGTATGACCATGATACTACACCATGGAGCTCAGTGGAATGTTTATGTCCCTGATAAAGGAAACAACTCACCCAACAGTCAGCAAAAATGGTCAAATTTAGGCTGTCATTTTACCACTGGATGCTCTGGCCAGCAAATGGTTCCATCTGCAACTTTTTACAAACTCTTGGGCCACTGCCTAGGAGCTGTTCCAAAACTTTTACTCTAAGGAACTAGGGCACTCTTGCCTCAGAGACACCCAAAATATAGGTCAAAGTCACAGATGTCTCCACATGCACTAAGGCCACAATACAAGGCCTCACCAGGACACTGCTTGTCCTCCTTATTTTCCAACATTACAGGTCATGGCCAGCCCTCATTTTGCTTCTGAGGACACACAGGGCTGACTCTACAGGAAGGACTCAATAAACTCCCACCTCCTCTGCAGACCCTGAGCAGCCAGAAGAATTGAGAGGCACACTGGTCTCCTCAAACTTAAGCTCTAAAATGAAAAATAAGCCCCAGTGGGGGTTGGAGGTTGATTAATGTGGTATTTTTTTATTGAGTTTTTTTTTTTTCAAGAGAGAGAGAGAGAGAGAGAGAAGAAGAAGAAGAAGAAGAAGAAGAAGAAGAAGAAGGTGGTGAAGGAGAAGAAGGAGAAGGAGAAGGAGAAGAAGAAGGAGAAGAAGAAGAAGAAGAAGAAGAAGAAGAAAGGAGGAGGAGGAAGGGCTGAGGGAGAGAGAATCCCAAGCAGGCTCCACACTCAGCACAGAGCCCAACATGGGGCTTGATCCCACATTCTGGGATCATGACCTGAGCTGAAATCAAAGCTGGATGCTCTTAACTGACTGAGCCAGCCATGCACCCCTGGCACTGATTTTAATCTGGATTCATGTTCCTGGGGATACATGCTATCTGTACCCCAACACAAGCCCCTCCACTACCTTTATTGGCTGCAATGGGGAACCCTTATAAGTTCACCAGGGGGCCCTCTCCCTCCAGGTCAAGAGGCTGCTTCCCTTGCTGGGGGGGGGGGGGGGTGAGGGTGTTCTCTACCTGCTCCCTAGAAGTCCCAGTCACCACCACGATTTAAGTTGGTGTCACGGCATCATGGGGTCAATGTGGTATGAGGCCTAAAACTAGCAGTATTATGTGTTGTGACATGGGGGAAAGCAGGAAGGCCATGAGGAACCTAACCACAAGTTCCACCCCGCTCTGTTCCCACAACCCTTCCTATCCCTGAGGAGCGGGCTCTCTCTGCTTCCCTGCTGGCCTGTGAAGGAGCCAGGCACACCCTTCTTCAGTGTTACCCAAGCTCATGCAGGCTCACTCTGCTCCCAAGCGCTCCTTTCTGAGGGCCCTTCACAGCATCTGCTGTCCCCCTCTCAGGTTAGGAGTATATGTAATAACTAATAAAGACCTGCTGGATTTCTCAAGTCCAAGGCCGGATGCCCTATATTCGACCATCCCCACAACCCAACGATGGGAATCTATCCCTCATCAAGGCTGGCCTCATCTCCTGTGGCACTCAGTCCAGGCTTCACTCCTTTCCCTCACATAACTCTCCACTCCCTTGCTTCTCCCCTCCCATCAGCCTCTTGCCCTCCTGCCTTTCTAGAGGGTTCCGTGTCTTTGCTAAGGCACCATCCCTGCCAGACCCTTCCTCCTCTTTACCCCCACTCAACCTCCATGGGGCCCATGGTTCCTGACCCCTCTGCAAATGAGCATGATGTCTGTGGACCACCAGTTTGAATTTCTGCTACATGTAATACAAAGAGATCAGATTCATCACAAAGAATGGGGTTCTTTCTTCTTCCTATGTACACATTCCCAAAACCCTGTCATATATGCTGCCCTGTGTGGGGACCCAGGGGTCTGGAGAACTATATGAGAGGCAGCTTCTGTTTCTAAGGAGAACACTGGCACAGAGCCTTAAAAGAGTATTAATCTCACTACATACAAAAACAAAAATAAATAAAAAATAAACATATGCACAACAAAAACCATCAAAAGCAAAGTCAACAAATAGAAAAATGAGAAACATATTTATAATCCATATCACAATTAAAAGGTCAATTCCCCTAATATATAAGAAGCCCTCAGGTGCCAGTAAAAGGATAACCACTCCATAAAAATACAGGCAAAGAATAGAAGCAAACATCCAAAGATATTCAACTTCACTTGCTAATGTAAGAAATACAAATTGCACTACCAGGGACCCAGCAGGCAGCCCTAGAGAATGATCTCTAAGGATCCCTGCCTCCTCTACTGACACTGGGTATAATACCTTCCCCTGAAACGTGGGCTGAACTCCGTGACTTGCTTCCAGGCAAGAGAAGAAAGATGTTGCTTCTGTGGTAAGATTTACAAAAGGTGGTTTCTGTCTTGCTAGCAGACTCTATTTCCTTCTCAGACTGCATGCTTTCATGATGCTGCCATGTTGGAGACATCCAGTGAGGAAAGAACTGAAGGTGGCCTCTGGGCAACATCCAGAGAGGAACTTAGGCCCTCAGTCCAACAACCTGCTGGGAGCTGAATCCCTCCCACAGCCTATGAGCGCCCTGGGATGATGCCACAGCTGTGGCTGACGTCTGGACAGCAGCCTCCTGAGAGATCTGGAAGCAGAAAACCTAGGTCTACTGGATTCTTGGCCCATGGCAGCCATGAGGTAATAAGTGAGTACCATTTTAAGCTGCTAAGTTTGGGGATGACATGTTGCATAGTAATAGAAGCTAATACAGCGTACAAGGAAATGCAATTTTCCATCTATCAGATTGTTAAAGATCAAAGAGTTTGAAAATAAACTACGTTGCTGAGTATTGGCAAGCAGGCATCTCCCTATGATGCTGGAGGAAGTATAATTGGTCCCACCTCAAGGGTAGGCGATTTGGTGATATATCTATCAAATGCATGATGTTTTGACCCAGCACCTCTACTTGCAACATGTACCCTACTCATTTACTCCAGCATGTAGCAAACGTCAAGATTATTCACTGCAAGGAACTGTAGGGGGCTCAGTAGGTAGTCATCCTGACTCCTGAGTTTGGCTCAGGTCATGATCTCATGGTTCAGGAGTTCAAGCCCCAAGTCAGGCTCTGTGCTGAGCGTAGAGGCTGCTTGGGGTTCTCTGTCTCCCTTGCTGCCCCTCCCCTGCTCTCTCTCTAAATAAACAAACTTAAAAAGAAAGATTATTCACTGAGCTTTCATTAGTAAGACTATTTTAAGGTATTGTTATGAGCTGAATCATGCACCCCTCCCCCAAACTGCAGTCTTAACCCCCAGCACCTCAGAATGTGACTGTATTTGGAGACAAGGCCTTTAAAGTGGTATTAAATTAAAATGAGGTCACAAGGATAGGCCTTAACCCAATATGACTGGTGTCCTTACAAGAAAAGGAAATTTGAACGCAGACATGCACAGAGGAACAACTATATAAAGAGACACGGAGAAGGTGGCCATCTGCACGCCTCACAGAGAGGCCTCGGAAGAAACCAGCCCTGAGGACACCTTGATTTTGGACTTCTGGCTTCCAGAACTGAGAGAAAATAAGTCTCTGTTGTTTAAGCTGCCCGATCTATGGTCTTTGATATGGCAGCCCTAGCAAACTAATAATTAAGTTTAAAAACACATCAGAAAAGAAATGGTTAAATAAATTCTGGTATATTTGTATAAATGGAATACTGAACAACCATTTCTAAAAAAGGAAACTTTTAATGTATCTATAAAGAATATTGTAAGGTGAATATATTGTGTAGTGAATATACTGTATAGCTATACTGTGAGGTGAAAACACCAAAAGTCAAGAGTTTGTATATGCCAAAACTTGAAAAAAAAGAGTGAGCAAAATATACAGAGACAGATGAACAGATATAGATATTTGTCTGTACGTGCATAAAATATCTTTAGGAGGAAACAAAACCAACTGGGGCCTAGTGGCTGCCTTGTCCCTGTGCATATTTGTGAACCTTTTACATTCTGAACCACAGCCTCTTTTCTCAGGGGTTCACATTCAAGCCAGGGAGAGCATCAGATCCTGCACATGGTAAAAAGAAATGGCAAATATCCCAACATCTATAGAAGGTGACATGCTGGTGAGGCTAGCACCTCAAGAAAGGCTCCATGTAAGGCTGCCCATGTGAAACGGGGTGGGAAGGATGACGGAAGGCCTCTTCACTCAGGGTTGGTGGGAAAGAAGGCACAGGGAGGGGGCAGTCTAAGTGAGGCTGGGGGTTACCACACAGCTGACTAAAGCCAGCACCACTGGAGAGAGCAGACAGAGGTCTGTCCAGTGGTGCTGGCTTTAGTCAGCTGAGCCAGTGTGGCACCACTGACTGTTTTCACCTTCCCGACAGAACCAACTGTACACAGGAACCCATCCACAGGGCAGGGGACCTTCTCCTCTTCTCAGCTCAATCAAGCCAAGCCAATCATGGCCATTCCATTCTCTTTGCCAATTTTTGGTTTTGAAGTAGGACATGCCCAAATCTGCCAGTGAGAAGTTGAAGAGTTTTGTTGGGGATGCCCAGGAAAGGTTCCCTGTGCTTAAGAAGGAGGAACCAGGCATAACTGGTGGCTCAGTCGGTTAAGCTTCTGACTCTTGGTTTCAGCTTAGGTCATGATCTCACAGTTCATGGGATTGAGCCTCACATTGGGCTCTGCACTGACAGTGAGGAGCTTGCTTGGGATTCTCTCTCTTTCTCTCTCTCTCTCTCTCTCTCTCTCTTCTTCTCTCTTCCCCTCCCTGCCCACTCTCTCTTTCCCTCAAAATAAATAAATAAACGTTGAAAATGAGTAAAAAAAAAAAAGGAGAAGGAACCAGAGCAGAAGACCCATTCTTCTTCCTCTGGATATGATGGGGCTATAAGGCAAAGCCAACTTTGGCTGCTGACTCGGCAGGAACTTGGAAAGATCCTGGTTCCTTGGAGTCATTGTGGGCCGGTTATGGTAATACTTTCCAAGCCTGGAATTACCCCATCTTGGAAATTCCATTTTGGAAGATGACAGACTTCCTTCTTATTTAATCTACTACAGGTGTTTTTTCTGGTACGTGTAGCTGAAACCATCCTAATTGATACAGCCAAGGTGAGCTCAGGATGTCTGGATGCCAGTTTGTGGAGTTTGGATTTTATTCCACAGTCAGTAGAGAAATCAACAGAGGTTTTAAAATTCAGATCTGCAAGGCACCTGGGTGGCTCAGTTAGTTAAGCTTCTGACTCTTGATTTTGGCTCGGGTCATGATCTCATGATTCATGGGTTCAGCCCTGCATCGGGCTCTGTGCTGACAGTGTGGAGCCTGCTTGGGATTCTCTCTCTCTCTCTCTCTCTCTCTCTCTCTCTCTCTCTCTCTCTCTCTGCAAACATGCAGGTCTCTTTGTCCCTCCCCTGCTTGCTCTCTCAAAAAATAAACTTAAGAAAATAAAAATAATAAAAATAAAATTCAGATCTGCATCATGGAGTTCCCCCTGAGATGGCAGTTAGGCCATGACCTTCATATGGATCCAACAAACACATGAAAAAAACTGTAGAATGGGTATTTCTGCCTAATTTTATCCTCTTAAATTGTTGCACTGACAGAATATCAATGACAACAGGAGTTAACAGCAGTTAACCTTCACTGCCTAGTGCCAGGCCCTGTAACTTCCACTTCACAGACCTCATAACAAACTTCTGGGCTCAGTTCTAATATACAGAAGAGAAAACAGGGGAACAAAGAGCAACTTGTGTAAGTGACAAATGTCGGACTCAAACCCAGTTAGACTAGCTCCAGAGTCTGGACTCTCAAGCAATTCAGCTCACTGTTATACTGCCTCTCCCTATATAATCTATAAACCTGTGTGTGTACACTCTAAACCAATGTGTGTATGTTTAGGGGGTTGATATATATGGATGTATATATAAATATATAAGTGTGAGGTGTGTGTGTGTGTGTGTGTGTGTGTGTCTGTATAGGGGTACATGCCCTAGTGACACCATACTGACAGAACATTCAATAAAATAGGCATCTTGCAAATCAGTGGTATTGAGAATGGACTGCAGGGAACAGCACCTGAAGTAAGTAGGGCGGTGAGGAGGCTACCGCAGTGCTGACTAACCATGTCAAGAAAAATGTGGACTAGGTCACCAGGAAAAAGGAGAGGGCTGAGGGGTCTGGAGGGCACAGAGAGACCAAACATGCAGGCAGGGACTGAATCAGACTGGGATAGGTGCTCTGGTTTAAGAGACAGCCATCCTGGGGCTGGGCAAGGTCCAGGTGGATTCTGGGAGTGAGCTGGTGGTCACTGGTGTTGTGACGTCATGAGGAACTAGACAGCTGGGTACTGGAAGGGTCTTTGAGAACTCCAGAGTGGAGCAGGGCCAGGCAGGTGGTGGAATGCAGTGGGATGGTGGGGACTGTGGCAAATCGGAGAACATGGCCGCCTGGAGGCGGCTGCAACCATCCACTGTGCAGTGAGAGAAAGTGGGGCCAATTATGCGAGAGTTGCCAAGTTTCAAGACAAAACAGAAATTCAGACTTTTACATAAAATCTCTTGATTTTAGTGTTAGTTTAAAAAGAATTTAGGGGCGCCTGGGTGGCTGTCTGTTAAGCATCCAGCTTCAGCTCAGGTCATGATCTTGTGGTCTGTAAGTTTGAGCCCCATGACGGGGCGCTGTGCTGAGAGCTCAGAGCCTGCAGCCTGCTTCAGGTTCTGCATCTCCCTCTGTCTTTCTCTGCCCCTCCCCTACTCACACTGTCTCTAAAATAAAAAAAAATTTAGGGGTAGGTGACTCAGTCAGTTAAGCATCCAACTCTTGATTTCAGCTCAGATCATGATCTCATGGTTCATAGGTTCAAGCCCCACATCAGGCTCTGAGCTGACAGTAGGGAGCCTGCTTGGGATTCTTTCTCTATGCCCCTCCCCCACTTGCTATTTCTTGCTCTCAAAATAAATAAATAAACTTAAAAAACACTTTTTAAAAATTTAAACCACCAGTCTTATTGCTAAGTGGTAGAACTGGGACTTAAATCCATGAGGGGCAGGGCCTAGGTTACCAGACACAGAGCCCCTGGAGCACTGAGTGAGGCACAGGCCAGGAACTGTCACACACATCAGCCCTGCTTCTCCCAGTCTGCCTCACTCTAGACAGCCTTTGATCTCTGCTGGCTGCTAACTAATAGGAGAGATCTAGCCAGTTATGACTTAGAATATTCTTAGGGACTATACCTTTCCAGGAAGGACTTCTGAAGACCACACTGATAAAAGGAATGACAGTGTGGGCAGTCATGACTTAGAATATTCTTAGTTACTATGTCCTTCCAGGGAGGACTTCTGAGACCATACCAATGAAAGGAATGACAGTAGAAGAACAAGAAAGTCAGGGTACATTGGTAACTTTTTTGTCTGATGGGTAACTCCCAGTTCCTCACTCTGTGGCATTTCGGTAGGGCTGCAAATCAAGGCACCCTGCCTCCCCTCCAAGAGTGATGACAATGTAGTCAGGCGAGCCAGAGAATGTTCTCCCTCAGGGAACAGGAACTGGAACAGGAGTGGACACCTGACATCAGGATCAATTTTTAGAGACTGATGTAGACATTGATAAAGAAGTCTCTCTTTTTTCTAAGAACGCATGTATTAAGTTGAAATTAAATGCCAAGGGCCATCTTCCCCTCTATGTACAGAATCCTACCTGAAAATAAATCATAGATGTGTGGCAGAGAAAAAGCCAGCATCCTGCTAATCATTTAAGCACCTGGATCATGCCATGCCTGAAATCTAACCCCTTACATATTTCAATTATATGAGCTAATAAATTGTCTTTTTAAAGCTTAACCTGGGTTAATTTTAGTCTCTGCCACCAGTAACTAAAAGAATCTTTCTCAATTTATAGAAAAATGGTATTTAAGAAGAGGACGTCCTGTCCCTTGTCCTTCAAGCTGGATTCAAAGTGTAGAGGCCTACTCTTCAGGTATGGCATTCAACAGTGCCCCCAACACCACCATTCCCATTTATTTTCCTCTTACCTGGAAATAGTTCAAAAGCATACCAGCCCCAGACAGTCCCAGTCCTGCAAACATGAAGGGCACCATCACCTGAAGGCCAATGGACAAGGCAGTCTCCCTGCTGAACTCAGACCCCAGTGGTTTAGAGACCACCCTGTGGCTCTCAGACACACTCGGAAGTCCATCTTCTGAGGCTCCAGAGAGTCTTCCAGGGCTGAAGGCGTGTGGCAGAGCCAGCTCCTCTGGCTTCCGCTGTCGGGTCTCTGTCCCATCCATGTGAGCAGAGCTGAGCCCCTGGCAGCCTTAACCTGGGAGACACAAAGCAATAGTGGCTGATCAGCAGAGTTCCTGACCCCCATAGGACTGATACCCTGTAAGCCCTCAGGCCCTTCTGTCCAGCAGAGGCTGGCATCATTCTACCCAGTCAATAGCCCCTTGCTCAGGGACTGCTCCACACGGTCTCCTGCAACCCCAATTTAAACAGTTTTTATTTAACATGCGCATGTTTGAGAAAAATAAAATATCACAGAAGAGAGCACTCAATATTTACTAATTCGAGTCAGCAAAACTGGTGGTATAGGTGGAGGAAAATTCTTTCCTCCAGAGAAGAACAAGATACCTAGCAAAAAATGTCAGAACCCAGTTTTTCAGGACTCTGGAAATTCACCAAAGCTTGGAGCAATGCAGGAGTATTTATTTAAAAAAAAATGCTGAATCCTCAGCAAGAACAGCACATTGTTGTGTCCATGGTGTTTGTGATATTTTTACTGTGCCTTAGTCCCACCCCCTGCTCTGCAGCACCCTTAAAAACCAACAGCCTAGAAAGAGCAGAATGGGCTGGAGCTCTTTCAAAGCCTCATTCTCAAAGGACTATCGCTGTTTGACCTATCAGGTGGTTCACCGCAAAATGCCACTTACAGACTATCTGTATTTCACCTGACATTTAAAAATTTTTTTA
The DNA here is from genome assembly GCF_014898765.1 of Herpailurus yagouaroundi. Taxonomy (NCBI): domain Eukaryota; kingdom Metazoa; phylum Chordata; class Mammalia; order Carnivora; family Felidae; genus Herpailurus; species Herpailurus yagouaroundi. The sequence continues at coordinate 119,830 of NW_024412445.1, read as the reverse complement.
ACGTTTCTTTATTTTTGAGAGACAGAGTGCGAATAGGGGTAGGGACAGAGAGAGGGAGACAGACCCGAAGCAGGCTCCATACTGTCAGCACAGCACCTGATTCGGGGCTTGAATCCATGAACTGTGAGATCATGACCTGAGCCCAGGTCAACAGCTCAACCAACTAACCCACCCAGGTGCCCCTCACCTGACTTATAAAATTCACATAGTGTAAAAAACCTTTTCCCTGGGGGATATTTATTGAAAACAATTATAAGCACTTCAAGCTGCTTAAGGCAGTGGGTAATAGCTGGGGTAAATAATACAGAAACCAAAAGCCTAAAAGATGAGATGCCTAAATTCTGAAAAGTTCATAAAAATCCTGGGAATCTAGAAGGCCACTCATGGTGAGCTGGGCATATGCTCAGGAAAGAGCCGAGAAGGCCCGAAGCTCTAACCCCCAGCTGATCTGGAGGCTCTGCATAAGCAGACGTGAAGACTAAGGCAGGGCTGTGAACGACAGCACTATGTACTGAAGGTGTGCCCCAACATGCACACAGAGCCTCCAGGCAAAGACTGAGGGACTCATCACTTCCACACACGGCATTCAAGGACATCTCTAACCAAGCATTACCTGACCACAGAGCAGAGTCCTCAGGAGCTAAGTACAACACAGAATACAAACCAAAGAAGTCATTTAGAAAGGTCGCTAAACTAACAACAGCTATAGAAAGCAGCAGTAACAGACCCTCAAAAAGACACTGGCCCCTGAGATCTCCAGCCCTGCTCCAGCCACACCCTGGAAGTTGGCTGGCCTGCGTGACAGAAGCTTAAGGAATCAATATGTGGACTGAGCCCAGGGGTTTGGATGCAACTCTGCCAGCCCTTGCCCCTCACTGGTGTCATAGCCCTCATCTAACTTCTTACTGTTGGGCTAATAGAGACTGCACCAACAAGCTAGAGATGGGACAAAAGATGCATGCTGGGTCTCACATACCTCCTCTGGATGGGAGGATTATTAAGTATCGCCTGTATATTATGATAACCTCTCTCACCCTTACAACTGTTGCTTACCCACTTTGCCCCCAGGACGGCTATATGACAATAAGGGAGTCAAGGGCATTCAGCGCCTTCACCTCCCTCCACAAAGATTGCTACAAGGGAAAAACACCCACTCTCTGTCAGTTACCTGGTGCCCCAAGGACTAAGTATTGGACTGTAGAGATAACCCAAAATGTCAGGAACCCATGTGACAACAAGGGCTTCCAGAGAGGGAAGTCTTGTTACACTTACCTTCCTCAATGGGGGAATCTCGGGCAGGGAAGGGATACAGGACAGGGCCCTTCAAAAGGTTATAAAGGATACCCAGAACAGGGTAATATAAGCCATAAAGGTGACCACTCCCCTGGTAGCCTACCAGGGTTTGAGACTTTCAGCCCTCAATCAGATGCCTACCAATTCCCCACTCCAACATTGGACTAACACTACCTTACCAGTCCTCCATAAAATAGATAATCACACCCAAACCTGCTGGATGTGCTTCCCCTCAGCAGGAGGGCTTACTTAGCTCCTCCTATCCCTTTTACCTAGGAAGCTCCTGAAAATCTCAAAACCAACATTTCTGTCTTAATTGGACCCCTGGCCACTGGGATCCATCTCAGTGCCAACAATCTAATCTGTCCCTGAAGGTATGAACGGTACCTCTCTATATGGAAGAAATATAACCTTAAAGAGGAATACAACCCTATGTTCAACCCCTGGGGTGTTCTATCTATGTTCTAATTTGGCCTACCAATGCTTACAGGCCAACTGGACTCAGAGATGTTATTCCATCTTCCTAACCCCAGAGATATCCATATACACTGAAGATCAGCTCCTAACAACTTTTAGCCCCACCTCCTGGGCTAAATGGGCAATCCTGCTACCCATTCTGATAGCAGCAGGAATTGCGACAGGAATAGGAACAGGAATAGGGGGCATAGGTTCATCCATAGGACTATACCATAGACTATCTCAAGAGCTAAATGAAGACATGGAATAGGTGGCAGATTCTCTGGTAACCTTACAAAGCCAAATAAACTCTCTGGCAGCAGTGACCCTCTAAAACAGGTGAGCCCTGGACTTCCTCACTTCAGAAAAAGGAGGGACTTGTATCTTTCTGGGGGAGGAATGTTGCTATTTCGTAAACCAGTCAGGAATAGTTACAACTAAGGTTAAGGAACTCAAGGAAAGAATTCAACATAGACAACAGGAAAATATCAATCAATGGAAAGAATGGGATCTCACAGACTGGGCATCCTGGCTTACTGCCCTGGTAGGGCCCCTCCTCTCCATAATTTTACTTGTATCCATTGGCCCCTGTATACTGAATGCCATGGTATGTTTTATTGAAAACACTGTTGCTTGCCAAAGTACTCCAAGCGTTCCGAGAGTACCAACCTGTATATTTTAGCCTTCTGAGAGTACCAACCTGTAAAATTGAAAGGTGATGCCTACTAAAAATTTTTTTAAAAGGCATCAAAGGGGGGGAATGTTGGAGAAGTGGATAAAGTACACCAAAGATGACTGACTGGACTAAAACAAACTCTAGTCTCTAGCTTAGAGACCCCTCCTCCGGTTTCTTCTTCCTTTGTTTGCTGTGCGTGTGAAAACTCCCACAGATATGGAGGCTGTCGGCTATAAATTACCCTCCCCACTTGCATTCTGGGCTGACACCTTTGGCGAAACAGTCTCCTCTGAGCCCACTAGTGTAAAATAAATCTCCAACCCACCAAGACCACTGAGTGCCGCCTGGTTTTTCCGCCAGTGTTCCAGCTTGGTTCTGTAATATGTTCAAAGAACTTAAACAACCATCCCTGAAGAACTAGATAAAGTAAAAAAAAAATGGAGTCTAACCAAAATGGACAATATCAAGGAGATAAAAACTATTTTAAAGAAGAACCAAATAAAAATTCTGGAGTTGTAAAATATAATGGCCCTAGAGGAGTGCAATGGCTGATCTGAGCAGGGAGAATAAAGAACAACTGAACTGAAAGCTAAGTCAACAGAAATTATCCAATCTGAAGAAAAGAAAGAAAACAGAATGAAGAAAAATGAACAAGTCCTCAGGGCCCTTGGGACAGCATCAAGCACACCAGCATGTATAACGGGAGTCTCAGGGATGAAAAAATAAAGGGGTCCAAAAGAATATTTGAAGACATAATGCACAAAAGCTTTCCAAATACGATCAAACTTCCATATTCAAGAAGCTCAACAAATCACAAGTAGAATATAAGAGCACAAATTACAAGAGATCCACAGCAAGACACACCATTATTAATCTTCCAAAAGTCAAAGACAGACAGAAAATCTTGAAAGCAGAGAGAAGCAACTCTTCATGCACAAGGACTCCTCAGGAAGATTAACAGCTTACTTCACATCGGAATCCATGGAGGACAGAGGCAGTGGGATGACATGTACAAAGTGCTGAAAGAATAAGACCTTCCACCAGCAGTTCTGAAAAGCAGAAAAAGGATCCTTCAAAAATGAAGGACAAATTAAGAGATTCCCAAACGAGCAAAAACCAAGAGAATGTGCCACTAGCACACCTGCCCTACAAGAAACACCAAAGAAAGACCATGAGACTGAAATGAAAGGACCTAGATAGTACTTTAAATTCATATAAAAAATAAAGAACGCTAGTAAAGGTAACTACATAGGCAAATTTAAAAAAATGTATAAATGCATTGTAACTCTATTTTCTCTTATCCAACTTAAAGACAACTGCATAATTCAGTAATTATAAATCACTATATATAGGTACACAATATACACAAATGTAATTTGCATGACAGGAGGAGCACAAAGTAGGAGAGAACAGAGCTATATAGGAGCAAAGTTTCATATACTAGTGAAATTAAGTTGCTATTAATTTAAATTACAATGTTATCTAAGGAAGGAATTGTAATCCTCAGAGCAATCACTAAGAAAATAACTAAAATATATATATTTTTAAAACAACAATGGAATAAAAATAATACATTAGAAAATATCCACCTAATACAAAAGAAGATAGTAATGAAGGATAGAGGAACAGAACGAAACCATAAGATATAGAAAACAAATGGCAGGGGCGCCTGGGTGGCGCAGTCGGTTGGGTGTCCGACTTCAGCCAGGTCACGATCTCGCGGTCCGTGAGTTCGAGCCCCGCGTCGGGCTCTGGGCTGATGGCTCGGAGTCTGGAGCCTGTTTCCGATTCTGTGTCTCCCTCTCTCTCTGCCCCTCCCCCGTTCATGCTCTGTCTCTCTCTGTCCCAAAAGTGGATAAGCGTTGAAAAAAAAATGTTTAAAAAAAAAAAAAAAAAAGAAAACAAATGGCAAAATGTCAGGATGCTATCTTATCAGTAATTACACTAAATATAAATGGATTGGTTGAAAGTAAAAAGGTTTTAAAAACATACACCATGCAAACAGTAACCAAAAAAAGGGGGGGGGGGAGTGACTTTCCTAGCATCAGACAAACAGACATTAAAACAAAATTGTTACTACAGATAAAGAAGGGCATTTGATAATGGTAAATGCGTCAATAATTATCAAAAAACATAACAATTATATACACCTACAATATAGCTACAAAATACATGAAGCAAAACCTGACAGAATTGGAGAGAGAGAAATACAATTCAATAATAATAGAAGACTTCAATACTCTACTTTCAATAATCTACTGAACAATCAGAAGATCGACAAAAAAAGGGAAGACTTGAACACTATAAAAAAATTAGATCATACATGCATAGAACATTCCACCCAACAATAGCAGAATAGACATTATTTTCAATGTATACAGAACATTCACTAGGATAAACCACACATCATATAAAAAACACACAAAATGCAATAAAATTACAAATAAATAAAAGAAAATTTGGGAAATTCACAAATTTGTGTAAACAACACACCCAAATAACTAAAGGGTCAAAGAAGAAATCACGAGGGAATCATAAAATTTTGGGGATGAATTAAAATGAAAATATAGCATACCAAAATTTATGGGATGCTGGGAATACAGTGCTTAAACTTTATATATGAAAAAGCAAAAAATAAAAGAGAGAAGCTTATATTAATAAATTGATCTTTCACCTTAAGAAAACTGAGAAAGAAGACTAAACTAACACAAAAAAAGTAGAGGCTGGGAAGCAATAAAGATTAGAGTGGTAATAAATGGAATAGAGAATAGAAAAACCATAGAGAAAATCAACAAAACCAACAGTTGGGTCTCTGGAAAGATTGACAAAATACACAAACCTTTAGCTAAAACTGACCAAGAAAGAGCGAGGATGTAAATATTTAAGAGGGAACACTACTTCTGAACTTACAAATATAAAAAGAATTGTTTCTGTAGTGTAGTGGTTATCACATTCACCTAATATAAAAACAATAATGAGGGAATACTATGAACAATTGTATGCCAAGACGTTAGAAAATCTAGATGAGATGGATAAATTCCTAAAAACACACTAACAAACTAATTAAGAAGAAATAAAAAAATTAAGAGACCTGTAACAATTACAAGATTGAATTAGCAATACAAAAAATTCCCCCACAAAGTCCAAGACCAGATGGCTTCACTGATGAAGTTTACCAAGCATTTAAAAAAGAATTAACACCATCCTTCACACACTCCCAAAGAAATTGATGAAGTGGGAACATTTGCCTGATACCAAAATCAGACAGAGCCAACCTAAGAAAACTACAGACCAGTATAAGAGCCTTATAAATATACACATAAAACTCCTCAACAAAATACTAACAAAGTGATTTATGTGGCATATAAAAAGTCTTATACAACATGACCAAGTGGGATTTATCTCAGGAATGCAAAGTCGGTTCAATTTGTGAAAATCAATGTATTACACCATATTAATTGAATGGAGGAAGAAAAAAAAAACATGATTCACTTAATAGATCAGAAGAGCATTCAGCAATATCCAACACTTTCATAAACACTAAAAAAAATCACCAGGAATTTAAGGGAATTATTTCAATCTGATAAAGTTTATGAGAAACCCTCGGTTAACAAACTTAATGGTGAAAGATTGAAAGCATCCCCCTTAACATGAGGGACAAGACAAGGATACCTGTTTTTGCCACTCCTGTCCTATGACATTGTACTTGAAGTCATATCCAGCACAATCAGGCAAGAAATGAAATAAAAAGCATCCAAATTGGAATGGAAGAAGTAAAACTAACTCTGTTTACAGATGACATGATCTTGTACATAGAACATTCTGAGGAATACACACACACACATACAACTTCAGCAAGGCTGTAGGATACAAGATCAATTTTTTAAAAGTCAGTTTTATTTCTATACACTAGCAATGAACAATCTAATAAACTAAGAAAACTGCATCTGCAATAGCATCAAAAAGAATAAAATACTTAAAGGATAAAGGTAACCAAAAAAAAGTATAAAAACTTTTACCCTGAAAACTATAAAGCACGATTGAAAGGAATTTTGAGAAACCTAATAAAATGAAAAGATATCTTGTGCTCATGGACTGAAAGACTTACATTGTTAAGATGGTGATATTTCTCAAACTGATCTACAAATCCAATGCGTTCCTACAAAATTATATTCATCTTTTTCACAAAAATGACAAGCTAATCCTAAAATCCATACGGAAATGCAAGAGAGCCAGAATTTTAAACAATCTTGAAAAAAAGAATATACTTCCTGATTTCAAAACTTACTATAAAGCTACGATAATTAAGACAGTATAGTACTGGTATTAAAATCAAAATATAGATGGGGCGCCTGGGTGGCTCAGTCGGTTAAGCGGCCGACTTCGGCTCAGGTCATGATCTCACGGTCCGTGAGTTTGAGCCCCGCGTCAGGCTCTGTGCTGACCGCTCAGAGCCTGGAGCCTGTTTCAGATTCTGTGTCTCCCTCTCTCTCTGACCCTCCCCCGTTCATGCTCTGTCTCTCTCTGTCTCAAAAATAAACGTTAAAAAAAAAATCAAAATATAGATCAATGAAATAGAGTTGAGAATCCGCAAATAAACCCATGCACCTGTGTTCAGTTGATTTTCAGCCAGGATGCCAAGGCTATTTAATGGGAAGAGAAGAACCTCTTCAAAAATGGTGCCAAAATAACCGGATATCCATATGCAAAATCATGTGTTTAGACTCCTACCTCAAACCATATACAAAAACTAACACAAAATGGTCCAAAGCCCTAAACCTAACAGCTAAAACTATAAAACATTTAAAAGAAAACGTAGGTATAAGTTTTAGTGACTTTGGATTAGGTAATGGTTTCTTAGACACGATATCTAAAGTAAAAGCAACCAAAGAAAAATTAAATAAATTGGACTTCATCAAAATTTAAGTTTTGTGGGACACTATCAATAAAGTAAAAAGACAATCCACATAAAGAGAGAGAATATTTGCCATGTAATCTGATAAGCATCTAGTATCCCAAATTTATAAATACTTACAACTCAACAATAAATCCAATTTAAAAACTGGCAAAGGAGAATGGCCAATAAGCACATTAAAAGATGCTCAACATCAGTTGTTAGGAAAATACAAGTCAAAAAGACACCACTTAGCATAATGTTTTCCAGGTTCACTGATGTTGTTACATCAATGAGTACTTCGCTCCTTTTTATGGCCAAATAATATTCCACTGTATGGATAGAACACATTTGGTTTATCCATTCACCATGTCATGAACTTTTTTTACTTTTTGGCTATTACATGAACATAGAACATATGCAGGTTTTGTGTGAACGTGTGTCTTCTGTTCTCCTGAATTATACATTTTGAAGGGGCAAATTTTATGGTATGTGATTTACAAATAAATTAAAAAATTCATGAATTATTTATGGAATAGGTGAAGAAGCAGAACACTAGCAGCTTCCCAAACTCTCTGAGACCCTAACAATAACCTTTATTCCTTATCACAGGGGCGACTGTCCAAACTCTGGAGAGAATCACTCCTCAGTTTCTGTATCATCCTTATTTAGTGTTACCAACTAAGAATACAGCCCTAAATAACAGTGTTGTGCTTACATTGCAATTTAGATCAATAGTCACATTCCACTTATTCTTCAGGTGTGGTGTCTTTTACCTGACATGAAGATTCTTGCATTCAGCTATGCTGTAGAACCACAATCCATCTATTCTACTCCTGAAGAACCATCCCTTTCCAAAAAAAAAAAAAAAAAAAAAAGGATTGCTTTTTAACACAAAAGTAATGTGTTAATAAGAAATATAATTTAGACAACATAAAGATGTAAATAAGGATGTTTAAATCACTGACAATGTTACTGCCCCCAAATAACTAATGCTAAATCTAGTGTATATCCTTCCAATGTGTACACACACACACACACACACACACACGTGCTATTTTTTTTAATCAATGTCCTAGATACTGGGTTGTTTTGTTTAATAAAATGTATACATCTGTCCACCCCTATTTTTAGCACGGATATAATTTTTATGTAATTTCTCATGTCATCCTTGATAGTTCACCCAGTGGTTGGTAAAACCTTTTTTGCCAGAGGATTTATAGACTGAGGAAGAATAGAGGAAAGAACACAGCAGGGACAAGTCGCTACATGTTTTAACTCCTAGCCAGCCCAAGGCCACCAGCCCCAGACCCCCATTGGCAAGGGACCAGGGGCCCTGCACTGAGTACAGCAGTTTTATTAAGTCAACAGAGATGCTGGGCCTGTGAGGACAGCTGAGCTGTGAGCAATGAGTAAGGAGGACACAAGAGAAGCCTCACATCTTTGGGGACACGACTGAAGGTAGAACAGTCCACACACACAAGGCTACAGAACCTGGGTGAAGGCAGGCTTTGCTCAGCTTAAAAAAGCAATAAACTGGGGCGCCTGGGTGGTGCAGTCGGTTAAGCGTCCGACTTCAGCCAGGTCACGATCTCGCGGTCCGTGAATTCGAGCCCCGCGTCGGGCTCTGGGCTGATGGCTCAGAGCCTGGAGCCTGTTTCCGATTCTGTGTCTCCCTCTCTCTCTGCCCCTCACCCGTTCATGCTCTGTCTCTCTCTGTCCGAAAAATAAACGTTGAAAAAAAAATAAAAAAAAAAAAGCAATAAACTACAAAAAAAAAAGAAGATGGAAATTACGTATTACACCATGAGTCCCCCCTCCTAAAGGCTTTACAGCAGCCCAGCAGCAAAACAGGAAATGTCTGCTCTTCTTGCTACAGAGGTACCACCCTGGCTCCTGCCCTGGTCCTTCCCCTACAGAAGTCACCCTTACCTCGTTGGTCCAGGCCCAGGTCATTCATTCGGACTGGGGCCCACACTCCATCTTCCCAGTGGCTTTCTTGCCCTAGACCCTCTGAGCCTGAACCTTGAGGCAAACCAACCATTCTTTTTAAATTCACCACAAGCTGTGCAGCAACAGTGGTAAACTGAGTCAGGCACACATAGGAGGATTGGCCACAGTGGGGAGGCAGGTAATGGTGCTGGGGGGGGGGGGAGGGGGAAGAGTCCCACCCAGTCCTACCACCACTGGGAGCTGATGTGGGAAACAAAGGCAGAAGGAAATGGCATATAGAACTAAATTTCCTAATAACCTGCAGCCCACTGACAATTACTTGAGGCTGGCAGAATAAAACGTTTCTCCAGGAACTCTTTGGAGCTAATGCTTTGCTACAGGGAAAAACCAGCTTAGCTCGACAATGGCTAGGCCTCTGGTATCCTATGAGTCTTCTTTGGCATATGAAAATCTCACTGGAAACTTCCCCTGGACTTTACCTCCCCCAGTCTCTCCTCATGGTCCCAGGCAGCTCTTCCTACCCATGGGTCCTGTCCTCGTGCTTCAATAAAATCACCTTTTTGCACCAAAGACATCTTCAAGAATTCTTTCTTGGCCGTTGGGTCTGGATCCCTTGAACCCCACTATCACCCCAAAACCTCATCCGGAGCCACATACAGAACAATCAATAGGGTCTCAGGTCCCCATTCTGCTATCCTATGTGGCTCCCTTCAAACCCAAGGGGAGAAAGGATGCTTAGTAGAATAGGGTTGGGGAGGGGGCAGTCCCTGGGTCCCTGCAGTGCCAGATACTTAATCTCTTAAAAAAAAAAAAAATAGACACAGCTACCCAGGGACCCATGCAGCAGCCCTTCATATCCTTTATGCTCACAAATCCTGAGAAGGGCTATCACTGCCTCTCCCCTGGGCCCTGGAGCCCACCTTGGCCTTCTCAAGAACTAGCACTAGCAAGGGTCTCCTTTCCTGCCTTTTCAGTTTCTCCGCACTCCCTCTGCAGGATCCTCCAACAATAGGACCTTGCACGAGAATCTGTCTCTCAAATAAGTTCCCTGGACCCCAAGCCATCCTCTAGCTTGTACCCTATTTCTCTCCTCCCTTTCAGGGCACAATGAAAGAGACATGTCCATACTGTCTCTATGTCCTTGCCTCTGTGCTCAATACCCATTTGGCTCCTTCCTGCACACGTGGTCCTTGCTGAGACCAGCGGTCACCCGCACGATGCCAAACAATCCCCACAGACCTCAGTGTGCCCAACGTCTCAGCCAGATTCACTAGGGCATGAGAGACTCAAGGACTTGAGACTTGCCCACCGTGGCCTCCCCACATCCTTGTCCCCGCAGTGTGCCCCCACCCCTCTTGCATGTGGCTTTAGCCCCTGCTCCTTTTTCATCCCTTCTCCTCCCTCCTGATAAAGTCCAGTCCAGCCTGCACAGAAGAGCTGCTGACCATCAAGAACAATGCCCTGCTCTCATTTCCGAAAATGGCCACACTAGTGCTGCCCCCTTCCTGCTACATCTACAGGAACTCTGACAAATACCTTCCCCCTAAAGCCCTTAAAACATTCTGCCCACCTCCCCCTTGTTAAAAAGCTCTTCTGGAGCCTTCCTGTGTTCAGCACTCTACAATAAAGGCTAGGTTAATGGTTCTGGGACTGATTTTGTTTCTCCTGGGCTCCTAGTGTGTGCATGTCAAGAAGCCTTTGATTGCTGAGGCATCCATTTCAAAGGCAGCTCCTAGCAAATCAACCCCAGAAGGTCACCCCAACCCATGAAGCTCCCCTTTTAGCAAGTCCTGGGTAATCTAGATCACTGACTGCTTGAGTGACTCTGCTGTTCCCTTCCCTTATCCAACTTCTTGCTCTCATGTTTTAAGCCATCCGATAATCAGTGAACCCATGAAACCCTAGTTATCCTGTCCCAATAAATGCAGAGCTCCAGACCCACACACCCTCCCTCTCTCTCTACCTTAGACTGCACTGTGTGGCTGTGTGGCCCTCGGGCATGCCATGGACCTTCCAGGACCTGTGAGTAATAAATCTTGTTCTCCAAAGTTCCCTGATGACTGTGCTAAGGCACTTCCTGCAATAATATAACAAGAACCACAAAGGCTGATCCAACTTCAACAATGGCTCCAGGAGGGGAACCCGAAAGGGGATCACCACAAGTAGTATAGTACCAGCAGGCATTCCTGGCCTGTAGCATTACTGTGGAAAGGCTGATATGATGTCACACCATTCTTCTTCCAGCTTAGGGTTGCCAGATTTTGCAGGTAAAATGGGACATAGTTATGCTGAAAAGTGAGTCATTGTTTCTCTCAAATTCCGTGTTTTATCTGGCAGCCCTTCCCAGGTTTCCATGCATGCCTCATTTTGTCCTACCCCACGGGTGTCCTGTCTCTTTTCCTGGTGTGGCTTCTCCCTCTGATCTCTAACGCTGACACTCCAGACTCTCCTCACTTGTCTTCTGTCTACAGCCTGTGTGTGGACCTCCCCCAGTCCCATAGCCTGAAGTAACAATGATATGCTGCTACTACCTCCCAATCACGTCTCCCAGCTCAGCCCTCAGCCCAGGATCCAGACACGGAGAGCCAACTTCCCACTCAGCGGTCTGAGAGTCATTTCAGGCACCCTCGGTCTAACACAGAGCTTGCAGTTTCCCCATTCCACCTCTTAATCTCATCTTTCCCATGAAAGGCATCACAGCCACCCAGCCAGTCAACACAAGAGGCGTGGAAATAAACAGAAAGGGCTTGGGGTACAGAAGGTATGGATATAATCCTCTGGACTTTATATGTAAGTCTATATTGTTCAGACTTCTTCCCAATGGATGTGCACTATTAAAAAAAAAAAAAGAAAAAAAAAACCCTTTATTTTTTAGAGCAGTCTTAGGTTCGCAGAGAAATTGAGAGGAATGTACACAGAATTCCCATATACCCCTGCCCCCAACATCCCACACGAGACAGGAGCATGTTACAACTGATGAACCCACACTGGCACATCATGATCACCCCAAGTCCAGTTTACAGTAGGGGTCATTCCTGTGTTGTACAGTCGATGGGTTTGGACAAATGTAGAATGACATCATCCATCATTATATCACACACAGTAGTTACACTGCCCTAAAAATCCTCTGTGCTCCACCTATTCATCCCTCTCCTCCTTTGGTGCATGAATGATTTATCATCCATTCAACAAATGTTTTGTTCCTTCCTTTTATGCAAGGAGTTTTCTAGGCACCAAGAATGCAGTGGAAAGCAAGACACATAAAGGTCCTGCTCTCAGGAAATTTGTATTCTAGAGGCAGAGACAGAAATAAACAAGAGAACAAGTAAGTGAAAAAGATAAATTAAATACTGTGAATTGACAGGGACTATCCTGGGAAAGTGTAGGGTAGGGTGTGGATGGAGGATCAAAGACTCAAGAAGAGAGGGTGACATTTTAATGAACCCTAAGTATAAAAAAAATTTCCACTGTGCAGGGGTGCCTGGCTGGCTCAGTCAGAAAAGCATGCAGCTCTTGATCTAGGAGTTGCAAGTTTGAGCCTCACACTGGGGGTAGCAATTACTAAAAAATACATAAATAAAACTTAAAAAAAAAAAGCCAACTGTGCAAAGATCTAGGGGAGGAGCCCTGCAAGCAGACAACAGCGAGTACAGAGGCACTGAGGTAGGGCAAATTTGGTGCTTCCAAGGAAGGAAAGGCAAAGAGGCCAACAAGTCTGGGGTATGTAGATACAAGAGGATGGCAGGAAAGGAGGACAAGGCAGCCGGTCACGTAGGGTCTTACAGGCAGAGCAAGGAGTACATGCTTCTTCCTCAGAGTGACTGTTTATGTTTTCAAAAGACAACTCTGTTGCTTCCCCCACTAAAAAGGGATCAGGGCCCCTGAGTGATGCCCCACTAAAAAGGGATCAGGACCCCCGTGAAGCCAAAGATACACCCCAGCAATCCACAGAACATTGAGAAATGATAAATCACTGTCTGTTTAAGTCCCTAGGTTTGGCAGTACTTTGTTATATATCAAAAGATAACTGACAATGTTCCAGCTCTGTGATTTCATTTACAGTTTAGCTGCCCTCCTCTGGGGGTGAGAGATGGTGCTGAGCTTAGGACTGCCAATGTGGGAGAAAAATCTTAGCTGCCCATGACACTATGTACTTCAAAGATAGTTGGGGTACAGAGCATCAAAACGCTGGAAGTCCATGTGAACTCTAACCTTAAAACAAGATGTATTTTCTGGCTCTGACACTTCTAAAAGTAGTCCAAAGCAACAACATGTTCCCCTAGCCTGGGGGCCATCTATCTCTGCACTCAGATTTTCATGTCTATACTCAAAACAGGACTCTTGGAGGACAATGAATCCCGTAACTTGGGGCAGGAGAAAAGATGAGACGGCTCTGGAACCCTCTGGTGTTGCTAGAAAATAAGATGTTTTCAAAGGTGTCAGAAGAGGGACTAAAATGACAAAGGAACAAAATTATAAACAGACTACCACTGCCAATTGGTGACAACTTCAGCATCTAATAATAATACAGTATAGTTACTACTTCACAAGTTGAATCTGCAAAGGACCATGAGCTCATTATGATATCAAAACAGAAAAGTTAAATTAATACAAAATGTATACAGCCAATAATGAATAAAATAAATCAGCAGACAAAATCAGTCACTAATTAAAGTCAACAAAGGATGAGATACAGCCTACCAGAGAATCCTTCCTTTGTTGACTTTAGTCAGCTGCTTTTGACAACTTAATCACAACTGCTTCACTTCAGGAAGACTCACGCATGTAAGCAGGAAGGAGTGGAAAAGTCAAGACAGCGCTGGGAAAAGCAGGAACCAGAGGAAGGGCAGGAGAAATCACCCATCACCACAGTCACAGGATAACCAGGGAGCTGGAAGGCTCACCAGCTGAAGGGCACAGATCAGACAAGATAACCAATTAAAAAGAGGCCCAATGGGGAGCCTGGGTAGCTCAGTATGCTAAGTGTCTGACTTCGGCTCAGGTCATGGTCTCACAGCTATGAGCTCAAGCCCCATGTCAGGCTCTGTGCTGAAGGCTCAGAGCCTGGAGCCTACTTCTGTGTCTCCCTCCCTCTTTGCCCCTTCCCTGCTCATGCTCCATCTGTCTCTCTCTCTCAAAAATAAACATTAAAAAAAATAAAGAGGCCCAAAAGCGTTTACAAACACTAGACAATTAGAGAAGCATGAACCACAAAGCTTCGTTCTCTCCTCCCAAAATGAGTGAAACCCTCTGGATGACTCACTCATGGTGGTTGGATTCAGACAGAATACAAATGAGTTTCTAAATACGCCAAGAAACCAGGTAGGCACCAGGAGGCAAGTGCCAGCAGCTGAGCTAAACTGAAGGGTTCCCTGACTGCTAAGAAAGAGGCCTCCTCTCAAGGTGTAGGGCAGAGCTATGGGGACCACACAGAACAGTTCCAGAAGAAACTTGTGTGAGGGAAGCACACTGAAGAATGCCCTCTAAACTCATCAAATGTGCACCAGAGGCCCAGTGTGGTCAGCACCCAGCACGCATTCCCACCTACCCTGTGCCCCTTACAGTGTGGGGCCTCCGTGATCCCCCAGCAGGGACCTCACAACCCTGTGGATGGTAGTCAAGGGCACTCAGCTTCCTTGAGAACGTGGGGGTGTGTCAGAAGGAGAATGTGTTCAGATGTCATTTGCATCGACAGAAATGAGTACAGATGAACACACCAGGTCCTGAAGGACAGGCCTGCTGGTGAAGGCGGCCTCTGTCGGGAGAGTGGGCTGTGGACGCAGGAAAACCCTGTCCTGTAGCCCCCAGAGAGGGGGAGACCTGGGGGGGTGGCACTGACTCCAGGGCAGAGGTTCCCACCCAGCCTTTCCCCCAGAGGACACAATATGGAGGCGGTGCCCCAGGACAGGCCCCCACAACAAAGAAGTACTAAGGTGTCAGACTCTGCCAAGGTGTCAGAGTGTGGAGTGAGAGCCCTGCACAGCCTGTGTGCTTGGAGCCCCTTCCTCGGGCGCAGGCCTTGAGAAGGGCTGGGCAGGGGGACCTGGGCCCACCTGGCTGCCAGTCACAGGAATCTGTAAGGTCATTGCTCTTGCAGATGCCTCCTGGGGAGTCTGTACCCATCAGACTGAGGAGGACACTGATGCGCAGCCTCCCCGTGAGTCAGGGAGAAGCTGGCCTTGAATCTAGGGGCCTTTGGGCACCCTGGGGCCAACACATCAGGTCTGAGACCTGGTCACTGGGACCTCATACAAACTAGTGCTCACCCCAAGGCAAGAGACAAGGCCAGTCCTAACTCTTCACTGCACAGCCAAAATGCTGGAACCGATCGGCTCCACTCAGCTGCCCACTACCTGCTGTGAGGCCAAACTACCTCTGGTAGTTTTATAGGAGACCTGGTTCAGTGGGAGCACCCTGGAGTCTGCCCTGAGGGCCTGAATCCCAGCTCGTCCTCTTCCTAGATGCTGGTCCTTGGAAAAGTGAAATTTCTGTGCCTCATCTGTTAAATGGGGACAAGAGCACCAACTTCACAAGGCTGTGAAGATTAAATGTAATAATGCACATGCATCACAGGGCACCTGGCTGGTTCTCCCACTTCAAATCCCTCAAAGCTCTAATGTTTCAGACCAGTGCCTCTTAAATTATAGCTGCATCAGAATCAGCTGGAATACCCACCTGGGTAGTTTCTGATAAGTAGGTGGGCGGACAGCAGGCCTAGTAAGCCAAGATACTGGATATGCAGGAGAGAGAGCCTCAGAAATACGTGAAGACTTGCCCAACCCTCAGTCTGGATTTCCCCCCCCCCCTCCCCGCCCCCGCCCCAGGCACCAAACCTGCCTTGGGTCCTGGGTTTGTCTCCCTCCATCCCAGGTCCGTCATCCAGGACCCTGCCCTGGGCCCTTACCTGGATACCTTCCCAGGCGCCCCCTCTGCCCAAGGCCCCTCTGGGACCACTTTCTCTTTCCCCTTCCCGTTTTCCCTTATTTTCGCCTTCTTGCAGGCCCCTGGCCTCCCACCGGACTCCCCCCGCTCTGGGTTCACGTCCTCTTCTGCGTTGCCCAGGCCCCGGACTTTCCAGGTGTGCCCCACCCCGTCCCGAGGTCCCCCTCCAAAGGCCCTGGGTTTACTCCCTCTACTGCTCATCCCCCACTCCGCGCCCCAACCCCAGCGCTTCCCCAGGGCCGGGCCTCCTCAGTGTGACATGTCCACCCACCCAGACCGCCCCCTTTGGACTCCATCGCCGCTTTACCCCAGACTTCCCGCACCCCTGCCCAGGCCCGCTTGGGGCGCAGCGCCATGTTTACCCGATCCCCTCCCGGACAGCAGCGCTCAAGAGGCGAGCAGAAGGCGCGCGGGCCAAGGGGAGGGCTCAATGAGGAAACAGGGAACGCCAGATCTTCAGGCCACCATACCCAGCCGCCGCAGAACATGGCGAAGGCGGGCCTAGGCGGGGCCTTGGGCGGAGCCGGTTCTGGAGGCAGGGCCCTGACGCCCAGGGCCCGAGGGAGGCGGGCCCCGGGTGCCCCCGCTGCAAGGTCGCGGTGTCTGACCCCCACTTCGCTGGAAAGCAGGCCTCGCAGACTCCACCCCCGGGCCCAGGAGTTTGGACTTTGTGGTGGGGACAAGTGTAGCCAGAAGTCATTTCCAGGCTGGGTAAAACTGAACACTTCCTGAGAGTGCCAAGCTCCTCTCCTCCTTTGTTGCAGTCAATGCTCAGTGCTGGCAACAGCCCTTGCGGGGAGGTCATATGCTGAGGCCTAGTTTACAAAGAAGGAAACCGAGTTGAGGGCTGTGAAACCACCCAGGAGGAATGGGGGCTTGAGGATCCCATCTGTAAAGGGTGTGTGAAGACCAGCCATTCTTAAGGAACAGCTGCTTCGCCTGCAGCCAGAGCTCCATCAGCTCTCCAGGATACCATTTTGTTCTTATGTTTAACTTCTTTATTATGAGAAATGTTTACTCACGCAAAAGTAGAACAATAAAATGGTCCCACACACTGATAGGCCAGCTTCTATCATGGTCTGCCTCTTGACCTTTTTTTTTTTCCTGTCTATATCCCCCTACACACACCTTTTGTTTGTTTGTTTGTTTTGTTGTTCTCGGAGTAATTTTTAAAGCATTCCGGCAGACGTATTTCACCTTTAAATTCTTGAGTATGTTTCTCTAATCATTAAGGTTTGTTTTTTCAAACATCCCCAGAATACCAGTATCACACCCAACAAAGTTAGCAATACCCCGTCCAGTTCTATTTTCCCTAATTGACTCAAAACAGTCTTAATTGTTGGCCTCTTCTGACCAACATCTAAAGAAGGATGAGAGATTTTGGAGGCACACAGCCTCAGGCAAATTTCACCCTTATGGTTTTTGCCAGAAACCTTCTCATGCTCACAGAGCCAGAACATGAGTGGAACCAGACAAAAGTCCAAAATGAATGGAAACACAAGGGCAAGTGGATGCTAGATATTTAATAAGATTTAGTCCTATGCTATATTATTTCAGCAAAAGACAAATCTGCATGCTAAACACAGATATATATATCTTTGTCAAACATATATATCTACGTAGATATATCTATCTACATAGATATATCTATATATATCTATATATATCTATATATCTATATAGATCTATCTTTCTATCTATATCTATATCTATATTTATATCTATATCTATATCTATATCTAATCATCTATCTATCTATATCTATATACTATAGGTTTACAGACACCCTGATTTTCAGCAGGTGTCTTGCCCTATATCTGGGTTGGGTACTGCCTGCACACCTCCTTACCCACCTAGGCTTCTGGGGGCCAGCCATCTTCTGGCACCTCCTGCACTCCCCAAGGAAAGAGGGTTCATGTCTACTGGTAGCCAGTAATCCTGCCCTAAACTTTCCAGATGATGCTCCAGCTCCCCAGACCTGGGAATTCTGAATGGCTCTAAGCCCACTGCTAGGATATATACTCAGATCAGTGCCCCAGAGAATGAACCAGTTGTGGAGCATGCCCTGTGTCTTTATACAAGAGTCCAAGAATTCTACATTTGAACTGGCTTCCCAGGTTGCTATGGAAGTACATTTGTCAAGGCCAGAAAACAGAATAGACTCTATTTTACAGCTATGTTTTATTTGCATATGTATTTAAACATATGGTTTGTGGGGCTCGCAATTGTGTTTTTTTTTAACTTTTATTTACTTTTATTTTTGAGAGACAGAGCATGGGCAGGAGAGGGGCAGAGAGAGAGGGAGACACAGAAAGTGAAGCAGGCTCCAGGCTCTGAGGTGTCAGCACGGAGCCCAATGCGGGGCTTAAACCCAGGAACCTGAGCCGAAGTCGGACGCTTAACTGACTGAGCCACCCAGGTGCCACTGTGGGCCTCCATTTGTAATCTTGCCCTGGGTTCTGTAAATTTTGAGGTGGGTTTATCTTGTGTCAATATACTTATAAGAAACATTTTATTTTCTACTTACCTCTAATGCAGGAAAAATAAACCATCAAAAGCATGAGGATAAATGGCAACTATCAGTTGACTTGAATAGTAAAGAAACCATAGGGAGAATATAGCACTCTTGCAAAGGGGGCAGCCCCAGCTAAGTTCCAAAGGACAATTGCAATGCTCAGACACAGGACCCATTCTTCAGGGCCTTGGTAAGTGGCAGGCAGTGTGCACCAAATCCTGCAAAGTAGCTCGTGCCCCATTCTCTTCCCCTCACTAATGGGCATGTAGAAGTGCCCAGAGTGCTGCCTTGGGAGTCCACAGGCCTGGCTGAACTTTTGGCAGTGAATAGCTTTACAAAGAGATACTATACCAAAACTGTAGTCCTGGGATGGAAATTTAAGATATATAGACACAAAATACATTTGTAAATAATAAAATGTTAGTGGATTTTATGGACTGAGTTGTGTTGTTCCCCACCCGAATTTGTATATTAAAGTCCTAATGCGCAATGTGATTGTACTTGAGGATAATATCTATAAGGATGCAATAAAGGTTAAATGAGGGGCACCTGGATGGCTCAGTTGGTTAAGCATCTGACTTCAGCTCAGGTCATGATCTCACGATCTGTGATTTTGAGCCCCGTTTTGGGCTCTGTGCTGACAGCTCAGAGCCTGGAGCCTGCTTCAGATTCTGTGTCTCCCTCTCTCTCTGCCCCTCTCTTGCTCAAACTCTGTCTCTCTCATTCTCAAAAATGAATAAATGTGTAAAAAATTTTATAAAAAAGGTTAAATGAGGTCTTATGGGGTGGGACCCTGACCCTATAGGACTGGAATGCTCACAACTGGAGGGAAGAGAATCAGGAGTGCTCTCTTTTCATCTCTCATCTCTCTCTCTTCCTGCTTGTGCCCACAGAAAACAGGCCATGTGAGGACCCAGTGTAAAGGCACCAGAAACCAACTGTGCTGGCACCTTTAGCTTGGACTTCCAAGCTCCAGGACTCTGAGAAATAAATGTCTGTTGTTTAAACCACCTGGTCTGGAGTACTTTGTTGTGGCTGTCCCGGCTGACTAATGCAAGGGATTAATAATTTCACAAGCTTAGGAACACCTGGGTGGCTCAGTCAGTTGAGCGTCCAACTTCAGCTCAGCTCATGATCTCATGATTCGTGAATTTGAGCCTTGCATCAGGATCTGTGCTGACAGCTTGGAGGCTGAAGCCTGCTTTAGATCCTAACTCTCTGCCCCTGCTCTGCTCACTCGCTCTGTCTCTCTCTCTCTCTCTCTCTCTCTCTCTCTCTCAAAAATAAATGAATAATTTTTTAAGTTTAAAAAAATAATTTCAGGGGCGCCTGGGTGGCTCAGTCGGTTAAGCGTCCGACTTCAGCTCAGGTCATGATCTCGCAGTCTGTGAGTTCGACCCCTGTGTCGGGCTCTGGGCTGATGGCTCAGAGCCTGGAGCCTGCTTCCGATTCTGTGTCTCCCTCTCTGACCCTCTCCCGTTCATGCTCTGTCTCTCTCTGTCTCAAAAATAAATTAAAAAAAGTTAAAAAAAATAATCTCACAAGCTGAGCTTAGGAAAGATGTGAACCTCAGTCTTCTCATCTGTAAAGTGGAGTTAATGTTAGTACCTGCCTCAAAAGGTTGAGGGCGACAGGAAGCAATCCATGTAAAGTTCTCACATCTAGTGCCTCACATGTAGCAAGGGCTCAACTCATGTTTCCTGCTACTATGTTTACTGTTACCATTAATGTTCTAACAGGACAAATCACAAGCAGGGGGTGATTCTAGGCACATGGATGGACCGTTGTAGCAGGCTTGGGGCACAAGGAGGGCCTTACCCTGCCCACAGCTTTCCTCATGCCTGTTCCAGTTTCCTGCTGTTGCTCTGCCATCATACCGTCTATCCTTCACTCCCAACCAGTCCTTGTCTTCCCCAAATGGCCTTCAGCCTGGAGGCAGCAGCCACAGTTCAAATCCTTCCCAGCCCCCTGCTCCACCGCTGCACTGTCCCCCACAGTCTCAGAGGCCCGTATGATGGGCTGGCCAAGCCCTGACTGCCTCACTTCCCAGAGTGGAGGGCCATCGCCTGGCCTCGCAGTCTGACCCCACAAAGACATACTATAGATACTACAAATCACTTTGGAGTTTAGGAACCTCACCTTCTTTCCACAATCCCACCAACACCTGTGCTGCCACTCAGCCATCCTTTCAGAGACCACACCTTGCAGCAAGGTCAGCCTCCTACCTGGTCCTGTCCCTGCAGTGGTTGCCCTCTGCAATGACTCCCTTAGCCTCTGCTCAGGCTTGTCCTCCCCTGGGAAGTGTCAAACACATGCCCCTCAGCCTCTTTCCTTGGAATCCCCCAACACCTCTTAACTATGTCATTGTGCTATATTAGGTAGGATATTTTTGCCTCTCAGACTGTGAATTCCCCAAGGGAAGAGACTCTGTCTGTTCATCTCTGAACATCTCCACTAGTACATAGCAGACACTTGCTTTAGGTTGCCCCCACTCCCAGCCCCCAGAAGTGACCTTGAGATGAGGATTCAAGTGCAAGGAGTTTATCTGGGAGATGATCCCAGAAAACGTTGGTGGGAGAGGGAGGAGGTGAAGCAGGGAAAGGAGGGCAGCCAATGAAGTTTCGTTACCAAGCAAGTTACCTCCGTGGGCATCTGGAGCTCAGTCCTGCCTGGAATTCTGGGAGCCTCGGAGATATTGCCCCTGAAGGGTGTACAAATCCTAACTCCCACCTATCTTTACATGAGGACTACTTCCAGGGGACAATAGTGCCCTGGTCCTTCAGGCCTGATGGACTGTCAGGCAAGGTGGGCCAAGTGGCTCCCACGGCAGAGAAGGCTTTCCTGGGAATTGCTGCGGGCCCACATTAAGAAGTCAGGCATGGGGCGCCTGGGTGGCGCAGTCGGTTAAGCGTCCGACTTCAGCCAGGTCACGATCTCGTGGTCCGTGAGTTCGAGCCCCGCATCAGGCTCTGGGCTGATGGCTCAGAGCCTGGAGCCTGTTTCCGATTCTGTGTCTCCCTCTCTCTCTGCCCCTCCCCCGTTCATGCTCTGTCTCTCTTTGTCCCAAAAATAAATAAAAAACGTTGAAAAAAAATTAAAAAAAAAAAAAAAAAAAAAAGAAGTCAGGCAGGTGTGCCCGGGGCTGGAGGTGGAACCTGAGTGGGGCAGTGGCGGGGACATCTGCAGCACTGGAAAGACATTTGCTGATTGCAGAATAAAACGTTGCAATGATAGAGGGCAAAGGGTGCCTGCCAGCCACTTACTCCAGGTGCAGATTGCCATCTGCAAATCAGTGCTGACCTCTGGATCAAGCCTGTGAGGGGAATATCTCCTACCTTTTATATGGATGAGGGAACTGAGGTCCTAAAGAGTTCCTCCACTTGCTGGAGGTCACAGCCCTGAGAGGCATAGCCAGAATTCAAACTCCATTCCAATCAAATCTAAAGATGACATTTTCCATTCCATCAACCAAGTTGCCTCTATCACACAAGGGAACAAGAGAATGAAGGCATGAACGGATGAGTGCTTTATAAATAGGGGGAGGCTCCGATTCATCTAGTGTTCTGGCTCAAAGATGACTACTGACTGAATTAGCTGCTCTTTGGTATTAAGTTTATAATCAAATTTACACAGGAAACTATAAAATTCCAAGTAAGAAATCTGTTGTCTGGTGAGGAAGATATCTTAAAATCAGGGCCTGCCCCTCACCACCCCTGCTTGGCATGCTGAATAATCCAGGGCTGGTTTAGTTGCCCTCCACCCCAGCCTGCCCACCCACACCCAAAGGCCATTCCTGGGCTTCATGCACACATGGAGAAGTGAGCTATTGTTATTGTTGGTCCTGCCAAATCCATGACCCCATGACTCAGTGACAGCAGGGTGAAGCACACGGGCCTCAAGGTGGGACAGGACTGCAGCAGTTCTCTCTGCCCTAGGCCCGGACCACCACCCTTGTGTCGAGAGCTGCCAGGAAGCAAGACAGCGCCACTACTCAAAACCCTCTTGTAATTTGCATAAACATGAACAAAAATATTTATGCTCAGTTAAGCATTCAACTCTTGATTTTGGCTCAGGTCATCATTTCATGGTTTGTGAGTTCGAGCCCCACGTTGGGCTCTACGCTGACAGCACAGAACCTGCTTGGGAGTCGCTCTCTCTTCCTCTCCCTCTGCCCCTCCCCTGTTCGTGCTCTCACTCCCCCTCTCTCAAAGTAAATTTAAAAACTTAAAAACACTGTTCATGCTATAATGGAAATAGCACCTTGCACTTTACTAGGACTTTCCAACACATGCTTACATCCATGATATCATTGAATCATTGTGACAGACCTGGGGGCAGGCAGAACAGACATTACCATTCCCATTTTCCAATGAGGAAACTGAGACTTGCCCCTAGAGAGTGTCTGGCAGTGCTGGACTTACAATGTGAGGGATGATCATGCCTCTGTTAGAAAACCTCCCTACAGCAGACCCTAGGAGTCTTCTCCACCCCCAAAATGGCTTAACAGCCAGGGACGTTCTTGTCTTTGTTGAAATTCATGCAAGCAGACTTACAGTGCCCCGGTAGGGGCATGGACTCAGGTGGGCCTCAGTGAAGCTGCTGGTTTTCCCTCCGGGTAGGAATGTCACAGCAACTGGGCTCACATCCAGGCCCCTGACAGCCTGGGGACGCAGGAGGGAATAGCCCCACAAAGGAGGATAGAACACGAAGCTGCTGACACCTCAAGGGTTATAGGAACCTCAAAAACAACCCCTGGGCTACTGGGAAGAAGCCTCAGGGCCCCAGAAGGAGGGCTAAGGTCACTGCATCTGCCACTAAAAATAGTCCCACAAGTTTTGCTGACCTCACTTGGAAGAGCAGCTGGCAGAGGGGAAAAGACTAGGAGTCAGCAACTCACCAGAAACAAGAGCCTAAGGAAAGCCCGCCTCCTCACCTGTAAGATGCAGACCATTTCCTCCCAAAGGCTCAAGAGGCCTGGACCACTTCCATGCCTGGGGGCTAGCAGTATATTAAAAAGATGAAGAAATGTCAAAACAGGCCTACAAAACTTGTACATTTTACATGTTAACACAGAGCACATTGGGGCACCTGGGTAGCCCAGTTGCTTAAGCATCCAACTTTGGCTTAAGTCATAATCTCGTGGTTTGTGAGTTCGAGCCCTGTGTTGGGCTGTGTGCTTATAGCTCAGAGCCTGGAGCCAGCTTTGGATTCTGTGTATCCTTCTCTCTCTGCCCCTCCCCTACTCATTTTCTCTCTCTCAAAAATAAATAAAGTATTTAAAAAAAACATGGAGCACATTAATGCTTAAAAATATAACTCAGAGTTAAGTCATTGTAGTATTTATTAACAATTCTAAATTGTTGTATAGTATGTAGTTAAAGGGCACAAATTTAAATTTGTATAATGTGCATCTTCTTCTTCTGGATGTGAGTGATATATCTCAGCTCTCTGAGCCCCCTCATTTGCCATTGTCATTAAAAAGAGAGTCAGTTTGGGAAGATGTGTAAATTCTGGACATGGATGATAGTCACACAACATGGAAGTGAACTTAATGCCACTGAACTGGATGCTTAAAAGTGGTTGAGATGCAGGGTGCCTGGTGGCTCAGTCGGTTGAGTGACTGACTTCAGCTCAGGTCACGATCTCATGGTTTGTGAGTTCAAGCCCCACATCAGGCTCTGTGCTGATGGCTCAGAGCCTGGAGCCTGCTTCTGATTCTGTGTCTCCCTCTCTCTCTGCCCCTCCCCCATTCATGCTCTTCTCTGTCTCTGTCTCAGAAAAAAACATTAAAAAAAGTGGTTGAGATGGTAAATCTTATGTTATGTGTATTTTACAATTTTTGTAAGGTCTATGAAGCCTTCCATGAATGGTGAAGGCCAAATGCACACAGGGTCCCCTAGGTCAGATCCTGATCTGCGGTTCCTGTGAGAAAAATCTGAATTCAGGATAGTGCTCCAGAGGCTGACTGGAACCCCCAACTCTTCCAACACCTACACAGCAAAGCACTCATAATTTACTTAAAACTTTCTTTCCTTTATTTCTCAGCTATATTAAAGTGAAGGTAATATGGTAAATTTATTTAGATGATGTGTATAGAGTGGAAATATGATCTGTTAATCTTGGGGGATATAAAAAGGGTGATATAAAATATTTGTTATAAAAAATGAAGATACTGGAATGAACAGAAATTAGAATCATTGATTTAACTCTTACCCTATCATATGATATTTTGCTGGCTCTAAAATACATATATAATAGGGTTTTCTTATGAATTATGGTCAGAGGAACACCCATCTATCACTACAGCAGTGAGAATAAAACTGTGTCAATGAACAAACAAACTCTGAAGTGTCAGCAGTTTATAACAACAAAGGTTCCTTTCTTGCTCCTGCCACAGGTCCATTGTAGTCACTGGAGGCTCTGGGCAGGCAGAACAGCACCCTTTCAGATATTGCCGGTCACTACCTCAGATTGGAGAAAGGGTCTCAGTCCAGCCACTAATTGGTCTGGTCCAGAAGTGGCACATTCACTTCCCTCTTGCAATATTGGGCAGAATTAGTCATATGGCTCCACACACACACCCCACCCCAGAAAAGAATGGGGAAGTGCCCTTTTCCCTGTGTCTGGAAGGCAAGGAGAATTGGATTTGGGTGAAGGACACTGATGCCTCCATCAGTCCGAGGGCAGCCAAGAGGTTCTTTTGGAGCCCTTATAACCAAAGGTGCCAACCCATTGCCTGTCCCCACTGCTGCACCCCAGCTAATTCCAGGTCATGCCTTTACTAGAAAAGGGAACTCAGGCACCGAGAAGCTGGCTATGTTCTGCTGTACATGTTTGGCCCCCATGACCAGCATTTCAGGCCTGTGGTTACCTGACATCTCCCCCACCCACTAAGGTTAGCTCCAGGAGCCACACTTCACCAGCTGGGGTCTGCTGAGGTCTCTGGGCCCAGCCGTGATGGGCTGTAGAGGATGCCTGGTTTATGTGCACAGGGCCCTGGGGATAAGGTGGCTGCAGAGAGGATGAGATCAAGGAGCTCGGGGGCATAGCCTTAAGTGACTGAGATCAGATCCTGGGGATTTGGCACCCACAGCCTCCTGGATGACAATAGCCCTTGCATATTTCCATGGAGGACACCAAGAAGAGGAGGCGGGAAGAGGTGGCAGACAAGGACAAACGGAGCAGGATTGTCCAACATCACACCTGTGCATGTGCATGTGAGCAAGTCCCACCTCTGTGTGCACGGTGTGGTACCAGACTTTGGGGGGTTTTGTTGGGGCTCCTTTAATGAACACCTTTGGGGGTTCCCACAGGTGTGAAGGTTAGAGAGGGGAGAGAAAACGAAAGAGCAACCACTTCCCTGAGGATCCTGAGCTGGGTTCAGAGATGGAGGGTCCAGGAGACAGCTGCTCTCCCACACCTTGTCCCCCTCACCACTACTGGGCCTCAGAGGTATATGATCCCCAACTGGAGCCAGTCCTCAACTGCTGGACTCCATAGTGGCAGGATGGGGAGAGAGGCACTCATCCTAAGTCATGCAACAGCCTAGGGAAAGAGGAGTGCCAGACTGGATCTCCACTTCCCCTGACAGGCCAGGCAGGTTGTATGTGGCTACCTGCCTGGGTGACATTGTCTCTACACTGTGGATTCACACTGCCCCATTGGCCTCCACACTTAGCCTCCATGGCTTCCCCTATTTCTGTGGATGAAGCTCTGACCATGGTGGTCAGGACTTGCTCTCTGGCCCCCTGCCAGCCTCCCTGGCCTCCTCTCCTCTGGCTCTCCTGTCCCTGAACTGAGGCCCTTCTCTGCAGCTCCAAGACCAAAGCTGGTCTCTCAGGACCCGCTGTCCCTCTGCCAGGAGCATGCACCCTCAGGTCTTTATCCTGCCTCTTCCAGACACTGGTGTTTCAGAGCAGGTGCCACCTCCTGGGAAAGGCCCACCTTCGTCCCCGCTAAAGTCACCTTTCCATGTCTCTGGCCAGATTACTCTGTCTTGTCTGCTTCCTGCACTGCTCACTTTTTTAGCAGGATCTTGCATACTGCCTGAATTATCGCTTGTCCCCTCCCAGTAAGAAGTGAGCACTGGTAGCCGTCTTGTCAACACTATAGCCCTGGCCCCCAGGACTGGGCCCAGCACCAAGGTGCCTTACAGGTGTTGAGGATTAGGTTACCGAGGTCTTTGCCAAAGCTGGACTGCTTGAACCCTCCAAAGGGAGCAGCCACGTCGGTCTTGTTGTATGTGCCTGCCTCCAGTTTGTTGCTAACATACAGGGCCTTGTTGATGTCCCTGGTGAAGATGCCAGAGGCCAGACCAAATTCTGCCACATTGGCCCCAGACAGCACGGTGTCCATATCACTGCAGGGAAAACCCATGAAGAACTCTGTGAGGAGGGTCATGGGGCCACCTGACACATGGAATGCAGGGAGACCTTCCCTCTCCTCTGAGGGGAGACCAGGCCCACTCCAAGCTTCCCACATTCAGAACCCTCTGAGGAAATGTGCTGGGCCTACAGCAAGTAGGGCACCTGAGAGAAGAGGAAAGAATGACAGGGAGGAGGCAGAGCAGGGTCAGACCATTCTGGTCATCTTGGGTGAGCCCCTCACTTTATAGACAGGGGGATGGGAGTCCAGAGAGGAGGGCAGGCTAGAGTCACACTACACATGGAAAGGTGCATCTGTCAGGCCTTCTCAAGGGGCTACCCTGGGGGCCTTCCCACAAAGACTTCATAGGCTTGAAGACTCACCACAATATTTGCTTGGTAGACAGTAGAAAAGTGTCTCATTCTAACACAGCATGTGAAGATAATTTTGATAATTTTTTGACAGTTGGAAGTACAGTGTATTGAGGATGAGGTGCCATTCTAGAATTTGCTCAGAGGTTCTACTCTGAAAAATAATAGTCAGGAAAAGAGTCTGTGGTAGAGCAATTATGGCCGGTTCCTATTCCTCTCCTGGCCTCGATGACTTGCTGGACCAATAGGAGAGGGGAAAGTGAGGTTCCACTGTTTCTGAGGCTGACTGATGGTTCTTGAGGAGGGTTACATCTTCCACTGGCCCTTTTTGGGTGAGTGAGGTGCCAAGCAGCAACTGCCATGCCACGGAAAGCCTAAGGAGAGGCCCTGACATGGAGGCAGAGATGGCCAGTCCCATAGAATGCTGACCAAATTGAAGATTCACAAGTGAAATAAGTAACTTGTTATTTCAAGCCACTGGAGTTTGGGATGGTTTCTTACACAGCAGTGGATAATGGGAACAGGACCAGCAGGCTGTGAGAGGCATCAGAGAGATGAAGTGGATGCTCTCAGTTGGAACCAGCCCTCTTGGACCTCCGGGGACTCTGCTAACTTCAGTGGTTGACAAGGACTGGGAAGGCTAGGTTAGGCTTCGTCCTTAGCCCCCACCCCACCTGAATTCTCCTTCTGGCCACACCCACCACCCACAAAGCTCAAGGGAAGAACCCAGTAAAGCAAGGAAGAGGATCCAGTTCTCAAGAGACATAAGCAGGGCTCCCTATCCATCAGCAAACCGAGAGATGATCATGATGGGCCCAAGGACTCCTCCTTGGCTATGAACATGTGGTTCTCCACATCCATGAAAATGGTTGGCTCGAAGAAGAAACCTAAGGGGCAGACAGGATTCCATGGTGTGTAGGTGGGTGGTCCTCTCCCAGGCCAGGCCTGGGTCCCACCGGCCACCATGCACACATTTCTACTCTGGCACTGCAATTTGTGACACCTTTGTGGTGGAGGCCACATACTGTGGGTGCCTTTCCTGCCCCAGGTGTATGAGTCCATGGGATCCTCACAACCCTTTCAACTAAACACTGATGAGGAAAACAAGGCTAATGCTCCGTGTTGGTCTGTGATAGAACAGCAATTCGGTATCTAGTATAGCTCCTCAGGTGGCTCTCCATCAGTCCCTGTGGAGTAGGTTGAGTAGAGGGAGGTTGGACACGAGTTCTGATGGACAGGATCTCCCAGGACTGCTTCCCATCTCCTTCTAGGCACCTCAGTGTGGGTGCTCATGTCCCAAGCACAGGGGCGAGTGCCTCCTGCTCTCCTGTCAACATACGCCCACCACCTACTCCCATCCGGACTGCTACCCCTACAGGCCCTGGTTCTAGATGGAACCACCTCTGACAGCATAAATGCTTCTTCTATTTCTCCTCTAGGCACAGAGTGCAGGGGCCCTGAGACCCTACTGGACTGAGATTTCATTTAGCCTAAGGGAAAATTGAGAGACATGAAATTTTCTCTTTCTGATTTTTAGAAAAACAAAAAGAAATTAACTTTAAAAGTAACTTAAATAAAATATTCCATACTTTTCATACATTTGTAAATTATATTTTAACATTAATTACAAATTTTAAAACCAAAGTTAGGTATGAGGGGTGGCTGGGTGGCTCCGTCGGTTAAACGTCTGACTTTGGCTCAGGTCATGATCTCACGGTTCGTGAGTTCGAGGCCCGAGTCAGGCTCTGTGCTGACAGCTCAGAGCCTGGAGCCTACTTCAGATTCTGTCTCCCTCTCTGTCTCTGCCCCTCCCCCACTTGCACTGTCTCTCTCCCTCCCTCTCTCTCTCTTTCAAAAATAAATAAACATTAAAAAAAAGTTAGGTATGAACACATTTTGGCTCATGTGGTGTGGCCTGTATTCACTCCATCTGCAAACGAACTGTTGCCCATCAGGTGCTGGAGGCTCTGGGCTGGCCAGGCTCTGTCCCTTTCCTGTTCCTTCATACTCTTCTCTGCCCTTCTGGGCCCCATGAGGGGGACTGTATGCCCATGCTCCCTCATCTTCTGGCTTCCAGTACAGTTTTTACCTCATAGTTCTGCCCCTCACCAGATTCCAGGAATTCTATGCCCTCCTCTTGGCCCTCAGGCCAGGGGATGGTGATGGTGGCTCCCCATTGTTCCTGGTTTTGAGGTAATGCACTCCGTCCCCTCACTGCTCTGCAAACCATGCCTTCAGTTCACTCTTTCCAATCAGCCTCTGAACTCTGGCATCATGGAGGCCCTAGTCTGCAGGGGGGCAGGGAAGGGAGTGAGTAAGCAGAGTGGCAGTCAGTGTCTATAAAATTGCCACTGTAGGAGATTCCAGGGAGCAGCTGTGACACAGGAGCACATATGGTCTGGGCCTGGATGTTATTTGAGCTGGTTGATGAATTCACCAGTTGGGGAAACGGGAGCTGGTTGCTCATCAGAGGAGCAGAAAATGCACAGGGAGCAAGAAAAGGTGAGATGTATTCAGAGAGAATAAAAAATGGCTGGAGCATGTGTCATGGGCGAGCAAGTTAGAAATAGATCATGGAAGACCCTGGGTGGAAGTGAGGAATTTGAGCTCGTCACCACAGGGGGATGGGTCCCTGTAGAAATTGCCCCAATGTTGGGGAAGATATAAGCAGACTTCCGACAGCTACATGAGTAAAGTGTTAGCATGGTATAAGAGGTCCCTCAGGAAGCAGATGTGATGGTCCAGTTAGGAAAAGCTGTGGAGAGTCAGCAGGATGGTAGCAGGGATGCAGGGGAGGCAAGAAAGATTTTTAATTTAAGAGAATCAGGCAGTTAATTTAGAGTAGTGGGTCAAGAAAAGAGAGGAGTCTGAAATTCATTGTTTCCTTCCCTCCTTCATTCCATCAAATTAACTCAGGTTTCATGTGAGTCCCAGCGCTGGCATGAAGGACCTAATGGTGTACATAGAAACAGACACGGTGTCTTTCCCCATGTAGTGGGCAATCTAACAAGGAAGCAGTTCAAATAGTCCATGCCACAGCTCCTGCTCCTCTGGCTCCAGTGACTTGATCAAATGGAAGATTCTAGACAGGCAGGTGTATCCCTGGGTCAGGTTGGGGCTGGGGGAACTCAGATGATGTGATGGATTCGGTACCCATTCAGTGTAAAGGGGCTGTGGACATGCAGGTGAAGGTGTCCAGGTGGGCAGGATTTCTGTATGAGGAGGAGACAGGCAGGTGGAGGTGTCCAGGTAGGCAGGATTTCTGAATGAGGAGCAGCCTAGAGACAGATATTTGG
Source organism: Herpailurus yagouaroundi (assembly GCF_014898765.1). Lineage (NCBI taxonomy): Eukaryota > Metazoa > Chordata > Mammalia > Carnivora > Felidae > Herpailurus > Herpailurus yagouaroundi. The sequence continues at coordinate 89,070 of NW_024412445.1, read as the reverse complement.
GGAGGTGCAAGCCACTTCAGGGGGTGAGATCCTCCAGGGAAAGTGTCTGCCATAAGCAACACTCCAAGCTCAGGAGAGACTTGAGCATACCTCCATTTAAGGGACAGGTGGTGAGGGAGTTTCAGTGAAGAGTGGCCACTGAGAAGTAATGCCAAAGATAGAAAGCCATGAAAGCCAGTGCCATGGAATCCATAGGAAGAGAGAATTTCAAGGATGCACAGAGGTTTATGGCAAATTAAAGTCCACTATGATACACATTAAACCAGCACTGACTGGATTTCAGCTTTGCTGTCTTCACCTTGCCAGCACCACGCCTGGTCTAGCAGGTGTCCAGATAGCCAAGGCCATGGCATCCAGTGTCACAGATGGGCCCTGAGGCCTGGGAGCCTAACCATGGCCTTGACATGCCTCCAATTAGAAGTAGACAGGAAACCAGAGGCCATGCTACTGGCCTTTCAGTTCACCCAAGTGGAGTGCTCTGACTGACCTGGCCAAGGGACTTGACTCCCACCACAGACCAACGTGGCCCCTTCCTCCACGCCACGCTGGCAGTACTCTATTAGCTTCCATAGGTGGGCTTGGTGGTTCTGCGGTCCATGGTTGGTGTCCCGGTCTAAAGGGTTACCAATCTTCATCCTCTTCACCTCTTCTACCTGTGGAAAGTTCTCCCAGTCAGGTCCTGCTCAGGTGCCCAAGTTCCTGGCAATGCTCCAAACCTGACCCACTGACATTTCTGCATTTGGCCACCAGCCACTGGCCCCTGAAGAAATTCCACACACCCTCAGGATGTTCCATATTCTGGTTCCAAACCTGCCTTCCAGGCTGAAACCCAAGATGTATCCTATGTGCAAGGAGACCCGAGCATATCATCAAATGACCTGGGAAAACGGAGGTGTCCAGGGATATAGGTGAGGGCCGGACGTGGGGTTGGGGGGTGGTGCCAGCAGAGTGCATCTCTACACAAGTCCTACACCCAGCTTCACAGGCTGAGAAGCTGAAAGAACATTTGTCTGGGGACTCCAGAACATGGGATGGGGATGGGGATGGGGCCAGGGAACACCAGTCCTGCTGCAATGTAAGAGTGGAGCAGAGGCGTCCAATGTAAGAGTGGAGCAGAGGC
>NW_024412445.1:63579-87940 GCF_014898765.1 Herpailurus yagouaroundi | reverse complement strand
ATGTAAGAGTGGAGCAGAGGCGTCCAATGTAAGAGTGGAGCAGAGGCATCTGGGCCTTGAGTCCACCCACTCCTGCTCCCACTTCTGCCTGCTGCAGGGCCCAGCTTCAAGGCCACCTCCTTCCAGGAAGTCTTCCCTGTTGCCTCAGACAACCGAAAAGTAGGTCTAGGCTTTGCCGCCTGGAGATGTGGGTCTGGATCTCCTTAAAGGATGTGCCATATAGTGTCTGATGGATTCTGAGGCTGAGTGCAGAGAGTCAAAAAAGCTCCTGAGTATGGGATGCTGTGCTATGGAAAAGAACTCAGGTGGCATAACCAGTGGGATGTAGACATCAGAACTTCTGGCCTCCAGGCTAGGATCCACCTCTTCCATTTTTCTCTCTCCAGGCTCCTTCCTTGGTTTCCTAAAATCAAACAAGGTCATCTACACCCTCCCTGTGGCTGCATCAAGGTCAGGTCTGACTGGCCATCTCCTCTACCTCTGAGGCGAGGGCTGTCTCACCCCTCCATTCAGGCTCTGCACACACACTCCAGACAGGCCTAATCAGATGCAGCAGACACTCAAGTCCCCAAGGAACACCCTCTGCCCTTTCACCAAGAACCCCTTACTTCTCTGTGCTGAAAGGGGTCCCCATCTTCTGCTTTGCTCCCCTTCTCTGCTGTCACTTGGCCACCCTCCAACCTATGTCCCTAGGATTCCAAGAGCAATAGTGCTGAGCGTCCTGGGTGCACTTCTCCCTTGCTGTATTTGGGAACTGAGATGATCCTGAGAGTTATCCTGGAATTCTGACCCCTGCCTCACCCTGTGGGAGTTTCATGACTCCCCTGTAGTCTCCAGAAGGGTTGTGCTCCCCATAACCACATCTGCTCAGTGAGCCACCCCCTCCATCATGATTCTCCATCCGTGTCCCAGGTTCAGCTATTCCTGTGCTGGGCATGTCACAGCAAAGGACTTGCTCAGCCAGGTTTCCCAGCTCCCAAACTACAGTGGGTTATATAAGTGGACACCACTGTATGCACTTCCCATCGAGGTGGAGCTGGTTTCCCACCCTTTCAAACTGGGGTGGCCTGTGACTTGCTTTGGCAGGTAGAATGTGGCACGAACAACCTTTGAGAGATCCAAGAGGGCTCTCAACTCCTGCTCTCACTCTTGGGAATCCTGCCGCTGGCCCTGCATGTGCCCAAGCACACACTGTGAGAGGAAGCAACACAAGGACAAAGATGAGCCTTCCCGGTGCAGCCACCAGTGCCCCTGTCAGCCACAGATACACGAGCCAACCTCAGGTGAACCTGGGCTGGTGCCCATGGTGCCAACCCGCAGGACTGTAACTGCACAAACAGCATTTACCAAAGCCACTAAGTTTGGGGATAGCTTATGACATGGAAAAAGCTGTTACACTCCCTTCTAGAAGGTCTGCTCCTTTTCTCCCTGCGTTTCATATTTTTACCCATTATGCAAGACCCTCTCCAGGGACACCTGGGTGGCTCCATGGATTAAGCGTCTGACTTTCGATTTTGAATCATGTACTGATCTCACTGTTTGTGGGATCGAGCCCCATTCTGGGCTCTGCCCTGACAGTATACAGCCTGCTTGGGATTCTCTCTCTTTCCCTCTCTGTCTGTGCCTCCGCCACTCAACCACACGTGCTCTCTCTCTCTCTCTCTAAAAAAAAAAAAAGACCCTCTCCAGAACTCCTTCCTAACACCTGCCGTGCCTTGTCTCAGTCCTGTTCTTTCATTTTTTCCTGCCTTCGTAAATACAGTCCTTTAAACCTGCATGTAGTGGTTGTTGTTCCAGCATCCCCTCTCTTACCCACTGTGATCAGGATGTGGGGAAGGGCTCTTGGCTGAAGCTGAGCCAACCAGAGCCCTGTGGGTCCTGCAATCACTGAATGGGCCAGGGATGGACCTGGGACCCAACCAGCATCCTCCCCCACAGCCTTTTCTAACAGTCAGTGGGGACAGGGTGACTTCCCCTCTGGTTCTATGCTATCAGCACAATGCCACATCCTCTTTATCTATGGGCACCCATCCTGCAGCAGCCATGAGAAGCAGCTGCTGATGGTCTCAGGTCCTAGGGAGAACTCCTCTAGTCCATGGACACTCAAAGACAACAACTGTTGACAGGGGTTGAAAGCCTGTCCCCTTGACCCCAGGGGTATACTTAAGAGTTGTCCTTCTTGCTCCAGAGCTCCTATGTGTGGGTCAGGCTAGGGCTGGATGTCACTTGAGATCATGTCCTGTCTCTGTCCTTTCCTGGTTCCTCCCACCTCCCAGGCTTGATCTGAGAGCGCACCCTTAGTGAGCCACATACACCTGAATTCCTGGCTCAGGCTTCACTTCTGTGGACCTACCCTAGCACAGACCCTTTTTGGTTATGTCAGTGTGAGCTGCAGGGTTGTTATTTCTTGCTGAAATAATAAAAATCAGTAAAATGATACAGCTTTGCCTGATGGTTTCCTTGCTCAGATGAACAGTGCCTGACTCTGCCTGGCCCAAGCCTGCCTCCCTGCCCCCAACCCCCTGCAGCCCAAGTCTCCCCAATGAAGACTGCAGAAGAACTTACCACCTTCTGTACAATGTGGTTGTGGATTGAGTTCTCTACGAAGAGCTGGCTTGCTGCAATGCTGTTCTTGCCTTTGTTGAAGAAGACACAGCTCATCCCCTTCAGAGAATGGATAAGGATGCTGGCTTACAACCTCTCCCAAGGCATCAGCCCCCCCCCCACATCCCATTAGCCCCAGGTACCCCCTTCCTATAGGGTAAGGGAGGAATGTGTATATCCTGACCTTTGATGGGATGGTGGGCCAGGCCCAGCCAGCGCTGGGCATACCAGCTCCACTCATTACTCATTCACCTCAAGAGGGGAGATGAGTCCCATCCCCTGGGGACACTTGTGTCTGCATTGCAGAGAGTGGAGGACAAGAGGGAGTCAGGGAGTGAGCCTGGAGACCCTGTATGAAGGCGTGTTCCCTGGGGTGATACAGGAGGAGTCAGAGCTCACCCTCTTGGGGCTGAGCCTGGAGGGTCTGTTAGCTTGGAGCAGGCAGCAGCCCCATGTCTCGGGAGGGACAGGGTGCCAGCTCAGGCCTGAGAGAACTCCTGGCAGGGATCTAGAATAAGTGTCTTCAGAGGGACACTCCTCAAAGGGACCTGTATTTTTGCCCTGGGGAGCCCTATGTGGTCAGCCAGAGGAGGCGTATGAGCCTGACTGCTCTGTGTCAAGCTTGATTCTCATGGAAGCTGGGATTGCACTGACCAATGACATGGCCTGGGTTGCTGGCCCTGCAGCAATGGCCTTAGCACCAGGGCCAAGACCCTTGGGCTGATGAACTGGCCTCCCTCAATTTCCCTATCTGAGGCTGCACTCCCTTTCATGTCCATGCTGGGTGTCACATTGTGCTCCAAGGCACAGTGACGGTTAGATGGAATGGGGCATATTTGGGCACTGGTGGAACATGGCCTTACTGGCTTGCTCCTGAAGGTATGGAGAGGGGGACTGAGGCATAACAATGACAGTGACAATACAAACATAAGAACAACTGACACACAGCACCTGCCACATCTTCTAAGCCCTTCGGACTTAATAGCTTGTTGAATCCCTATAACAACCATAGGTGTATTCTCCCCATCATACAGGTGAGAACATGAGGCCCAGAAAGGTTAAGTAACTTGCCTGAGGCTGCCCAGTGAGTCAGTGGTGGAGCTGGACAAACAGACACAGCAAAAAGGAGAGGTTTTCATGCTGATATCAGAACAGATGGGAATATGGCTAACATTTCCTATTCTGTGAAGCTGATCTTGGTAATTCTGACAGTCACAAAACTTCTTGGGAAGTGTTTTTTTTCTGGAAGACATATGTCATTCTTTGTCCCCTAGGCTCCTTCCTGCCAGTCTAGGCCAAATGTGTGAGTTTGACTGTGGAATCAGAGATGGGCACCCCACGTCCACCTGCAGGTGGTCCTCACTATCTGCACAGCCTTGCTGAGGTCACAGTCAGCAAGGATGATGGGGGGTGACTTCCTGCCCAGCTCCAGGGAGACCTTTTTCATGTTACTCAGGGCGCAGCTGAAAGGGACAGAGGTTGGTAGGACTGGGTCCCTGGGAGATGGGGACACAGGAGCTCCAGATGGAGGGGCCAAGGGAAGCTCCAAAGCATGCTGTACTCAAAAAGCAAACAGAGGGCCAGAGGGGGCTTCTCCCCACCCCCATGCTCATCAGCTCTCCCTTCCCTTTCCACACCGCTGCCTTCTTCCTCCTCCATACCCAGGCTCACGCCCATCACAGGGCCTTTGCTTTCAGCCCCTTGGGATCGTTCCTGCTTCACATATCCTTGAAGCTCCTTCTTCACTTCCTTCTGGCCTCTGTTCCAATGTTCTCTTGCTGGGGTGCCTGCCCTGACTGCTCCCTATAAATTGCATGCTCCTGAGCTCCACGTCTGATGTGTTTTGCTGTGCAGTGTATTTGTGTCTGACCCTGCCCATAAAGCATAAGCCCCACTGGGGTGGACAGGCATTTGTCTGGTCATGCAGCTGTGTTTATCCAATAAATAAACCAAACACAGGACCTGTTGGGGTGGCTGCAGTGCCACAAGGCCTTTGGCCTCTTAGATTTTTAGTGACGGGTGCAAACAGAGAGAAGTTGTGGGTCCTGTGCATGTTGCATCAGTGGGCACAAAGTGGACTTATTGATAGTGTCCGCAAATGGACACTCACAGGAGTGGGCCAGTGAAACACAGGCATGGCACGGGGTGGGAGTGGGGAGGGGTTCTCCTTGCTCAGGACTTACCTGGGAAGAAGGCTCCCATCTCAGGAGCCAGCATCAGGGGTCTTGGAAAGTCCCTAGAAGATGGCAGCCCCAGAGCCACAAGACACCCATCCAAGCCCTCCTGCCCTGGAGTCCTCAGAGCTGACATTTACTGAGCCCTCACTCACCCTAGCACATACGTACTCACATAGAACTATCACCTACACAGCACTGGGAAGACCAGCTAGCTATTGAATAAGGACAAGTAAATCAGCTGCTGTGACTACTTGCAGTAAGCTCTGGCCCCATTCCCTCATCCATCCATCTGCACCCCATCCATCAGTCCTGCACCACCACCAGCCTCCCTTTCTTCAATGCTGAGGCTTGCTCTGCTGCACTCAAAAAGCATCAGAGTAGCTCTGCCTGGCCCCATTCACAGGCTCTGATGTCAGCCTCCACTGACTCTAAAGATACACTCTACCAGCCACACTGGCTGTGGCTCCTGGCCCAGAAAAGATACCATGTAAAGCTGCTGTGATCAGCACAAACATGGTGTCTACTCAAGGAAAGCGCCAGAGCCCAGGATGCATCCTGGCCCCCAGAGGGCTTGTGTGGGGCCAAGAGGTGAGAACCCCATCTTTCAGGGCATAGAGAGGCCCCCTGGAGAGCAGAGTCAGGGGCTGCAGAAGTGTCTCAGGGAAAAAGAACACTGCTCTGCATTGGGGGCTACAATAAGGTGATGTTCTAACACAAGAGAACCTTTCTCCCTATGGAATTGTCATGTTGTAGCTGGATTGCTCTGGTGTAGAGAAATAGGTCCTAAAGATGCAGTGATGAGAGAATTGGAAAGCAGGGGGCTAAGACTCTCCAGCAGCCCAAGTATCAGTCCCCTGGCTCAAGCCTCTTTTATTTTTGCAAATTATCTGATAACAGCAAGCACATACAACATAGTATTTGGCATCTTGACAGGTCATGCACCTGCAGTGTATTCCATACTGGGTCATGAGTACATCTGGCACCAGACAAAACATTCTTATCCCCAGGCCTGGAGCCTGTATGATGTCCTTCTGGACTGAACGAGCAGTCCCAGCAGCCTTCCATCCTGGGAATGAAACTGCTTTCAGTTTCTTGCTGCTCTGTCCCTTTCCTTCAGGACATTCTTACTGTGCCCCCGGCTTCTTGTTCTCCAACACACTGGGAGGTCTCACTCAGGAGTCTTACAGCACAGGCAGTGGTGGGTGGTCTCGTGACCTCAGAGAAAGGCGTCACTATGCCCAACAGAAGCTCCAGCTCCTCTCTGTACCTCTCACTCAAGTACACATGCCTGAAACCCATCCCCAGAATTCAGTTTCAGTGCGGTGGTGCTCAGGCACCCAGGGTTCGTCTTGGGACAGGCAGGGGTACAAGGTACCTTGCTGCAGTACAGCCCTGTCTGTAGCCCCAAGCTTGTTGGCTGCACAAACCAGCACCATGGAGCATGAAAACTACTTTCACTCAACTGGTGGAGAAACTGAGGCCTGGAAGGGTCAGAGCTTGGCCCCGGTCATATCATGAATTTGTAACAGAGCCAGAAATAGAACCCCAGCTGATGTGAGGCAAATACCAGGAATAAGAGACAAAATGATGCTCTAGAACAGGGCTGTCCAACAGAATAGAGCAAAAGCCTCAAATACCAGCCACAAATGTAACAGCATTTTTTCTCACTACCACTAAAAAAACTAAAGTAACTTCCTTTTAGTTTTAAAAGAAAAACTAAAAAGAAACCAATGAAATTAATTCTAATGTATTTAATTTAGCACAATTCATAAAAATAAATTTAAACCTGTCATCAATATAAAGTTATTAATGAGCTATTTGTGCACTAAGTTTTCAAAATCCAGTGGGCCATTCACACTTGAAGCCCATCTCAATTCAGAGCAGCTCTGTCCCAAGCGGCCATGCATGCTCAAGGCCCCAAATTGCACGGAATCTCCAGCAGCCCCGGGTCTAAGTGCACTCCATAGAGCAGCTGCACTGGCCTTACCAGGGGCTGGTCAGAAACTCAGACACCAGACTCGGGCCTGCCTCAAGCTCACATACAGCACTGTCTACTTCTCCACACTGTGACCAGAGATACCTCCAACCACGTACCTTTTCATGATGTGTTTTCCCACCTCCGTGGAACCTGTGAACCCAATTTTCCACACATCAGGATGGTCTGAGAGTCTCTGGCCAACCAGTGGGCCTGCAGGTTGGAGTGAGTGAAGGAGTCATGGCAGCCAGCAGGTGCTGAGGGCGAGGTACAAGCTCTGCTACCCCTCACATGTGCCTCTTTAGGCCAGGCCTCTGGGCTGTGCACCCCCAGTACTTAGTGCCCTCTGTGCCCAGGGCTTACTTACTCCCTGGTATGGGCAGAATGTGTGCCCTCAAAATTCATTATGCTGAAGTCTTAACCTCTAGAACCTCAGACCTGACTGTGGTTGGAGACAGGGTCTTTAAAGAGGTGAGTATGTTAAAATAAGGTCATCTTCTCCTTTTTTCAACACATACTGTCTCCTCAAATTTACCTCACCCTGGCTCACCTTTTCAAATGCAATTTTTATCTTCTCAATCTGTCTGTGATCTGGATCCATTTATGATTCCTCTGACTGCTCACCACCTCCACTTGGATGCTTTGCAGCCTCTCAAACTCAACATTTTTGAAACTGAACTCTTAATCTTTCCCAATACATGTTATTTTTCTGGGTTCTCCATTTCAGTAAACAACCTCTCCTTGCAACCAGTTGTTCAAGCCAGGACCTAGGAGTCGATCTTGATACTTCCCTTCCCCACCTTATCAATTACCTAATCCTGGGCTCCTCCACCCAGTTGGCCCCTCCATATCCATGGCTCCCCTGCCTCTGAGCTTGTAAAACTGCATGTACTAACGTGAACCTGTGAAGATTCTGGTTCAGTAGGTTTGAATTGGGACACTCTCATCCTCTATAGATAGTTAAGATACTAATTCCATTCCACCATTCTTGTTAAAAAGAAAGTAACTGTTTGGGAAAGAAAATATTTGCAAAAGACACATCTGATAAAGGACTGCTATCCAAAATATACAGAGATCTTGGGGCACATGTGTGGCTCAGTTGGTTGAGTGTCTGACTTTGTCTCAGGTCATGATCTCACGGTTGTGAGTTTTGAGCCCCACATCAGGCTTTGTGCTGACAGCTCAGAGCCTGGAGTCTGCTTCAAATTCTCTGTTTCCCTCTCTCTCTGACCCCCCCCCCAAAAAAAAAAGTTTAAAATATATATATATACAAAGATCTCAAAAAAGAATCAACACTAAGACAATAAACAACCAAATTAAAAAATTGTACAGGCAGTATCTGTACATATACCTCATCAAGAAGATATACAAACGGCAGATAAGTATATGTAAAGATGCTCAACATATGTCATTAGGGATTGCAAATTAAAACAACAGTGAGACACCACTACACAATTATTTGAATGGCCAAAATCCAATACATTGACAGCACCAAATGCTGGAGAGGATGTGGAGCAAGAGGAACTCTCATTCATTGCTGGTAGGAATGCAAAGTAGGTCAATTGCTCTGGAAGACAGTTTGGTCAGTTCTTACAAAAGTAAACATAACTTTAGCATAAGATCCACCAATCACATTCCTTGGTATTTACCAAATGAGTTGAAGACTTATGTCTACAGAAAACACTACATATAGATGTTTATAGCAGCTTTATTCATAGTTGCCAAAACATGGAAGAAACTGAGATGTCCTTCAGTAGTAGGTGAATAGATAAATAATCTGTGGAACATCCAGGCAGTGGAATATTATTCAACCCTAAAAAGAAATGGGCTATCAAGCCATGAGAAGATGTGGAAGAAACTTAAATGCATATTAATAAGTGAAAGAAGCCAATCTGAAAAGACTATATACTATATGAGTTCAAATATATGATGTTCTAGAAAAGGCAGAGCTATGGAGACAGTAAAAGATTGGGGGTTGCCAGGGGTGGAGGGAGGGAGGCAAAGTAGGTGAAGCACAGGGAAGTCATAGGGCAGTGACACTATTCCATATGATACCACAATGGTGGAAGTATGTCATAACATTAGTCATAGAATGTACAACACCAAGAGTGTATCCTAATGAAAACTATGAGCTTTGGGTGATAATGATGTGTCAGTGTAAGTTTGTCAATTGTAACAAATGTACCACTCTGGTGTGTGATGTCTATAGCGAGGGAGGCTGTAGACACATGAGGATATGAGGTATATGGGAACTGTCTATACTTTTTACTCCATTTTTCTGTAAGCCTTAAACTGCTCTGAAAAATAAAGTGTATATAATAATAATCATCATCACTATTTTAGGCTGTTCAATAAATATTTGCAAGAATGTATCATATATCAGATCACAAAGAAATTATCCATTTTAGGGGCACCTGGGTGGCTCAGTTGATTAAGCATCTGACTTCAGCCTAGGTCATGATCTCACAACTTGTTGGTTTGAGCCCCACGTTGGGCTCTGTGCTGACAGCTCAGAGATGAGAGTCTGCTTCGGATTCTGTTTCTCTGTCTCTGTCTCTCTCTCTCTGCCCCTCCCCTGCTTAATCTCCGTCTTTCACTCAAAAATAAATAAACGTTTTTAAAAAGGACATCAAAAAAAGAGAACTTTCCCGTTTTAAAGGTTTTGTTTTTAAGTAATATCTATACCCAATGTGAGGCTTGAACTCACAACCCTGAGATCAAGAGTCACACACTCCACTGACTGAGCTATCCAGGTGCCCCAGAAATTCTCCATTTTAGAAAGCAGAATGTTTATAGGCTTTTATGGGTTGGATTGTGTCTTCCCCCGTTCATATGTTGATATCCTCAGAATGTGACTTTATTTGGGAATAGGGCTGTTGCAGATGTAATTAGTTAAAATGACATCATTAGAGTTGGCCTTAACCCAGTAATGGATTTATTAGGTCAATGGTGTCCTTTGACACAATTTGAGAGGTATCTGGGTGGCTCAGTTGGTTGAGCATCTGACTCTTGCTTACCGCTCAGGCCATTATCTCATGGTTTGTGGGTTTGAGCCCCACATTGGGCTCTGCACTGACAGTGTGGAGCCTGCTTGGGATTCTCTCTCTCCCTCTGTCTCTGCCCCTCCCCTTCTGGCTCTCTCTCTCTCTCTCTCTCTCTCTTATTATTCTTCTGTCCAAACAAATAAATAAACCTTAAAAAAAATGGGAGGGGACTTGAATACAGACACACATAGAGACAAAGCACCATGTCAAGATCAAGGCAGAAATCAGTGATGCTTCTAAAGCTAGGAAAAGGCAAGGAAGGATTGTCTCTAGAGCCATTAGAGGGAGCATTGCCTTAATGACACCTTCATCTATGATTTCTAGTCTCCTTGATCAGTATGATTCTGTTGCTTAAGCTATCTAGTTTGTGGTACTTTGTTATGGCAGCACTAGCAAACAAATACCAAGGGACATATTCTCTGACCATGACATAATAAAACTAGAAACACAGGAACAGAATTTAAGAAGAAAACAATTGGATTTTTTTAAGTCTTACTGGGTCAGCAAAGATATCAAAACTATAATTGTATGTTATTTAAGAATAATACAAATATGAACACAATAAATTCAAAAGGCATGAGGTTGGAGTCACTGCTGAGACTAGTATGAGGAGCCCTGTTGGCAATTCCCAGGGAAATAACCATAACTGGTGAAAATGATTTATAAAAAAAACAACCATATACAATCTCTGAAAATTTTCATAAACTCCCATTTAAGCAAATGAAGAAACATTTATTCAAGTAAATCTACCAAATCTCAGTAAGAACAATGAGAGTCTATGGTACTTGAGCCATGAACAATTCTCTCCATCCAGGTGGTAGAAACTCCACCCCAGACAGGTGTGGTCAGGAAGGCAGGGTACCTCTCCTCCTGCTCCCAGTCCAGGGATATGACATCTCATCAGGAGGGGCAGGCCATCACCATTTTTCATCTTCTCCAACTCTGTGTTTTAATTTTTTTAAGACATTTTTTAAAATTTAGTTTTGTGAGGCACAGAGAGACAGAGCATGAGCAGGGGAGGGGAAGAGAGATAGTGAGACACAGAACATGAAACAGGCTCCAGGCTCCCAGCTCTGAGCTGTCAGCACAGAGCCTGATGTGGGGCTTGAACCCACAGACCACGAGATCATGACCTGAACGGAAGTTGGATGCTTAACTGACTGAGCCACCCAGGTGCCCCCAACTCTGTGTTTCAGAGGCTAAATTCCTGATAAGTATGGCTTCCACCTAGTCCCCACTCATAAAGTGAAGGCTCTAACCCAGGTGTGGCAGGCTGAGACTACTGGGACCTCATCTGCTTAGCCCCAGCTCCCTCATAGGACCCATCACCTGTGCCAGAGGTTCAGAGATTTGGGGCAGGGGAAGATTTCTGTAAGAACAGAGAGCTCCCAAAAGGCACTGACTTTATTTGAAACTGTGTAGTGAAGTTCAATTTTAAGGGCATTCTCAAAAACAACAGAGATCTTGGGGATGAACATTTAAGAGAAGGCTGATAGCTCTATGACAGCATTAAGGTAAACCACAGGTCAGTTAGTTTACCAGAGAGAACCAGAGAAGAGCCCTCTGGGTAGAAACAAACCTCAAAGGCTGACCTCAAAAACTACCCTGGCAAAGGAGTCCAAATTTAATTAGGTACTATCATAGAGCAATTGATGCCCCAGAGCATTGTTGAAAACAATAGAGCAACCAGATTGCAGTCAGCTGAGCTGAACTTCTGAGTATTACACCAAAAAGGCAAATAGCAACAGAGAGACCAGGAAAACAGAGAGTCATAGAGAGCCCTGCTAAAACTGCTATCATCCCATGCTCAGGGCTATGTCCCTGATGAGTGACATCACTGGGTACACACCACAGGGAAAATAGACTTCACTCAAATAGCCTAGCCAAGTCACTGAAGACATAAACAAGGAAAAAACGAAAATGAATGTTGCAAAGGGAAAAAAGAGGATCAGTACCCAGCACTGGTACAATATATTACCTAAATTGTTCAGCTTTTAACAAAGCTATGATGCATGCAAAGAAATAGGAAAGTATAACCCATCACAGGAAAGAAAAAATAAGCAGACAATATAAGCTGAGTGGGGCCAGATGTCATACTCAACAGACAAAGATGCCAAGCAGCCATTATATATATGTTAAAAGAACTAAAGGAAACCATGCATAAAGACCACACTTGTCTCGTCAAGTAGACAATATCAATAACAAAACTTTTTAAGAACCAGGTAGAAATTCTGGAACTAAAAAGTACAGTAACTGAAATAAAAAAAAATCAGTAGAGTGGCTCAACAGTAGGTTTGAATGGCAGAAGAGTGAACTTTAAGATAGACATTATGCAATCTAAAAACCAGAAAAATTAATTTTTTAATGAAAAGTGCCTCAGAAAGGAGTGGGTTACCATCAAACACACCAATATATGCATAATGAGAGTTCCAGAAAGAGAGGAAAACTGAAAGTAGCAGAGAAAAATGTTAGAATAAATAATGGCTGAAAACATCCCAAATTTGATGAAAAACGTTAGTCTAAAAATCCACAAAGCTCAATGAATTTCATGTAAAATAACCATAAGGAGGTCCACTCTCAAACACGTCTTAGTAAAAATGGTGAGAAACAAATACAAAATAAAATTTTGGAAGCAGCAAGAGAAAAATGATTAATCATATATAAAGGAACCCCAATAAGATTAACAGAAACATTTTATTGTTCATCAGAAACAATAGAGGCCAGAAGGTAGTGGGATGATACATTCCAAACATTGAAAGAACAAAACTGTCAAACCAAGAATCTCATATTTAGCAAAGTTATCTTTCAGAAAATAAAAGCAAAATATAAAGGCATTTCCATATAAACAAAAGCTTAGATAATTTGTTGCTAGCAGACCCACCTTATGAGCAATACTGAGGGAAGTTCTTCAAGCTGAAAGCAAGTGACTCAGACAGTAATCCATCAGAGAGCACCAGGAAAGGTAATTATATAATTATAAAAGACAGCTTAAATGCATATTTTCTTTCTTTTATTAACTGATTTAAAAAGAAAATGTATAAAAACAATGTGTATATAATTGTATTGTTGGATTTACAACATATATAAATGAAATATATTTGACAATAATAGCAGAAAGGAGGTAGGCGGGAGCAAAACTGAAATGGAGTAAAGAAGTGATACCCGAGTAACTCAACAACAGGAACAAATGAAAAGAACCAGAAATGTAAATAAGATTAATACAGCAAGCTATGTAATTATATATTTGCTCCCCTTTCTCTTTAACTTCTCTCATATAAAATTATATATGAGAGAATTAAAATTATAATTCTCTCTATATAAAATTCTATAAAGTTATAGCAGTGTACTATTGGGTTTGTAACATATATCAATGTGATGTGTGCACAAAAATATGTGATATAACACCACAGAGGTGATAGAGCTATGGAGGAGTAGTATTTATATATTTCCCTGGAATTAAATTAGCATAAATATGGAGTATTTTCTGATAAATTAAGAAGCGTATGGTAAATTTTAGAGAAACCACTGGTAAAATAACGAAAAATTCTATTTTGAAAAAATCATTAAAATAATTAAAATGTTACACTAGAAAATATTAACTAATGTAAAGAAGGCCATAAAAGAGAAATAGAAACAAAAGACAGGAGACACAGAAAGCAAAAAGTAAAATGGCATACATCAATCCACTATATCAATAATCACCGTACATGTGAATGGATTAAACAATCCAGTCAGAAAGTCAGCGACTGTCATACTGGATCAAAACAAGATCCATATATATGCTGTCCAAGGAGACTTCAGATATAAATACGTTGCAAGTAAAGGGATGAAAAAAATACATCATGCAGACAAAAACCATATGAAAGCTAGAGTAGTTGTGCTAAAACAGATGAAGCAAACTTTAAGGCAAAAACTATTATGGAAGGGGCACCTGGGTGGCTCAGTAGATTGAGCATCCGACTTCAGCTTGGGTCACGATCTCATGGTTGACGAGTTCAAGCCCTGAGTTGGGCTCTGTGGTGACAGCTCAGAGCCTGGAGTCTGTTTAGGATTCTGTGTCTCCTCTCTCTCTGCCCTTCCCCCACACATGCTCTGTCTCTCTCTGTCCCAGAAATAAATAAACATTAAAAAAATTAAAAAAAAAACTATTATGGAAATAAATAGGGGCATTTATAATAATGAAAATATTAATAAAAAGGTATGAGGTTTCACCAAGGTTTTCTTTAAATGCTTTCCTTTAAATGACAAAAAAATATAAATGAATTAAACTTTCAACTCAAAAGGTTACCAAAAAACCACACAGGAGAACACAGAAAGAAATAAAAATGACAAAAGCAGAAAAAATAAGAAGGAATAGCAATGGGATGGGTAAGAAATTCGAGAGCTCTTTGTTTTGTTTTGTTTTGTTTTTTGAGGGGTGTACAGGAACAAACAAGAACTTTTCACAAATTTAGCCAATTTGAAAAGAGAAAGAAAAAGTGAAAAGTATAAGGGGATATCATAAAAATCAAAGGGAGAATCAAAAAAGGAATTAATTATGAGAAATTATTAATACAACTCTATGCCACTATATATTAAATGTGTGAAAGAAGGGACATTTCCAATAAACCAGACCACTAAACACAGAAGAAATTAAATAAGCAATTCATGTAATACCTCCCTAAATGCTCTAAGCCTAGAATGTTCTACAGATAAAATCTCTTAAATATAATCATTCCCAAGTTATGTAAAGTTATTCCAGTGCATGTATACACACACACACACACACACACACACACACACACACACAAATGGAAAACATTTGGGGAAACATTTGAAAGCTAGAACCCTTTCAGGTCTGGGTCTCTCCCACCATGGAAGAGGGCCATCTCCCCACCAGGCTGGCCACCCCCACTGGATCGCTGGGCTCCCGATCACTCTGCTCCACTAGAGCACATCATGCAGCAAGCCCTGTTCTGACCAAGTGCATCTCTGACTTCCTGGATCCCCGGAGCCTCCAGATACCTCTGTCCATATCCCTTACCAGATCCAGGGAGGATGTTGACCATGCCCTTGGGAATGCCAGCCTTCAAGGCCAGCTCTGCAAACTTCAAGGCTGTGAGTGGAGTCACCCAGGGAGGCAGAGAAGAAGACTGGGTCAGGAAGGATTGGGAAGTGGGGCTCTGCCTTCCCCTCCCAGCAGCTGAGGTAGCAAGCAGGGAGAAGCAGTCATGCCAGGAGGACCCTCCAGGGTAAGCCCCATCATAGTGGGTAGTGCCAACCCACCCAGCTTCCCCATAGCTCCAGTGGAAAGCGGTGAGTAAGGCCCACCACCTCCTATATCTTCCAGTGCCTTCTCCTGGCAAGCTCCAGCCTTGTGGCCAGGCCTGGATCCTTCTTGAATGTTCATACATTCTACACTCAGGGAGTGTAGTCCTGGGTGCACAAAGGGCCCAACAAGCCACCTGTCTTCTCCTCTACAGCCAATAGGCCCCGTCTGGAACACACCCAGGCCCACCTGGGCAGGCTTGATCACCTCTGTGTTCCCAGCAGCCATGCAGGCAGCTGTCCTCCAGGAGAGCATTATCAGGGGGGAGTTCCAGGGCATGGATGATACCACAGACCCTATCGTACAAAAGAAGTGGGTCTTCATCTCTCCAGTCAGTCTGGGTGCCAGACTGCACCTGCTTCCTCTATCCCAAGCTTGACACCCATTCCACTCCAGGTGTTGTGATATGGTGCCCAAGGTCCCCCTGAGAGAGCTCACCCTTGCCTTTCCAGTCCCTGATGGAGCAGTATGTCCAGGGTGGTAGTAGTCCCTTTTCCTGGCAGGGCACAATGACAGGGAACATGGTGTCTCATCAGAGTTGTGAGACCTGTCTAAGGACAGTCCAGTAGGGCATGACACCAGGCAGTTTGGGAGTTGACAGCAGGCAGGGCCTGGGAGAAAGCCAGGGATCACCCAGGTGGGCTGAGAGAGTATGGTAGAGGGTTGGGATCAATGGGTGGGCCAGGAGGAAGTTAGTGAGGGTCCTCTTGGGTGTGAGACCAGGGGGCAGTCCCATGGAGAGAAGGAAGCAGTCATCTTGGGGAGGCTTAATAAGGCTTGTCTGCTTTGCATTAAGAGGTAGTACCCAGTGTCAGTGTGCCCCTTGGTCCCAGAGAAATCCTCTGGCTGAGCAGTGTCTCCATCAAAAGGAAGCCCCTCATGGTCCTGCAGAGCCTAATGATGACACATGTAGTCCCAGCAGGCATGAGGCCCTGCTTTCCCCCTGACTCCTGTAAAACACAGGGCACTGTCTTTGTCCATGTCAGACAATTAATGAGCCGGTCCACACAGAGCCGCTCAGACTACCTAACTTGTTTTCTTCATCATATTAATGATCATCATCGCCACAGAATGTTTCTCAAAAAGAGGACTTCTTAGCTGAACCTAGGCGGGGGAAAAGCATGTGTAAAGGCTGAGGGCAGGACAATCTGGGGGCCAGCACACCATCCTAGGAACAACAGAGTGCACCCAAGGGTTTGGAGAGCCACTCCCCACCCCCATGTACACCCAGAAGACCCAGCAGACCCAGCAGGATGAGAATGCAGAGGGAGCACTATGAATGTTCACAGGAAGTGGGTGAGGTCATCAGGGTTGTGGGGGCTCCAAAGGAGAAAAGACATCGGGAAGTCCCACTGTCATGGCTGAACTGTACTTCTCAAAGTCCACAGTTGAAATCCTAAATCCAGAACATCCTTATTTGGAAATTGAGCCATCCCAGATATAATTAGTTAAGATGAGGTCATACTGCAATGGGGTGGGTGCGTAACCCAATATCACAGATGTCCTTATAAAAACAGAGCCATGTGAAGAGACAGACATGCAGAGGGAAGACACCATGTGAACATGAGGTCAGAGATCGGGGAACACCCAAGATTGCCTGTGAACCACCAGAAGCTGGGGGAGACGCCTGGAGCAGATTCTCCCTCATACCCTTAGAAGAAACCCACACTCTGACACCTGAATCTGGAACTTCCAGCTCCAGAATGCTGAGGCAACAAATATGTGCTGCTTGAGTCTCTTAGTTTCAGTACTTTGTTGTGGCAGCTCTAGCAGATGCATAAACCCACCCATATAGGGACAACTTCCCCAGTCCCCCAACTACCTGGGATGCTCCACATCAGTGTCTTCAGTCTGATGGGGACAGACTCACTGGGAAGCCTCTGGAAGATCTGTGACTTTATAGATTCCTGTGACTGGCAGCCAGGTGAGCCCTGGTCCCCTTGCCCTGCCCATCTCAAGGCCTGCACCTAAAGAAGGGGCTCCAAGCACGCGGGCTATGCAGGGCTCTCACTCTAAACACTGACACCTTGGCAGGGTAGCTCTTTGTTGTGGGGGCCTGTCCTGGGGCACCGCCTCCATATTGTGTCCTCTGGGGGGAAGGTTGGGTGGGAACCCCTGCCCTGGAGCCAGTGCTATGTGCTCCCCCAAGACTCCCCCTCTCTGGGGGCTACAGGACAGCGTTTTCCTGCATCCATAGCCCACTGTCCTGACAGGGGTCACCCTCACCAGCAGGCCTGTCCTTCAGGACCTGGTGTGTTCATCTGTACTCATTTATGTTGATGCAAATGACATCTGAACACATTCTCCTTCTGACACACCCACACATTCCCAAGGAAGCTGAGTGCCCTTGACCACCATCCACAGGGATGTGTTGTCCCTGCTGGGAGATCACGGAAGCCCCACATTGTAAGGGGCACAGGGTAGGTGGGAATGCCTGATGGGTGCTGACCACACTGGGGCACTGATGCACTTAAGATGATTTTAGAGGGCATTCCTCAGTGTGCTTCCCTCACACAAGTTTCTCCTGGAGCTGTTCTATGTGGTCCCCATAGCTCTGTCTCATGCCTTTGCACAGCCACACTCCATGCCCTGGTTAGGAGGCTGCAGAACTCAGCATGGGTTGTGCAGGGTTTTGCTGTCAAGGCCCCAGAACAGCTGCTGTGAGTATTCTTGGGCTTGTATCCTTATGCATCTGTGTCAGTGAGCCACCATAGTTGTGCATGTGATGAGGTACATTTGGGGACTGAACAGTCACTGCCATGTTGCCTTTCCCTAAGGTGGACCCTCGCCTCCCTCTGCCACATGCAGTGTGGGGGGCTTCTCTCTCCCTAGGCTTTTGGACCATCTGATGGTGAGGCAAGACCACTCACTTCTGGGTTTAACATCATTTCCCCAATTCCTAGTCTTTTCTATGTTGATTGGACAGATGTCTGTCTCCTGTTGAGCACTGGTTCCTATCCTTTGTCTATTTCTCTATTATTTTTACCCTGCTCCTTGGTTCTGTGTAGTTCTTAATTTGTATGCATCTTGATTATTATACTCTTTTCAGATAAAATTTTTCAGATGTACCCTTTGTTTACCACTATGACCCTGACTGATACAGGGCAATTGTGGCAAGTAAGTAAAATTGTACTTATAAGGTCATTGAAACAGTCTTTTGCCCAGAACAGTTACTTTAGACATGAAAGCTGTTTTAGTTGCTAGAATGTAAGTGCCCCAAGGACAGGCATTGCCATCAGTTTTTGATCATTGTTTTATATATAGTAACTGAAATGTATGGCATGTAATAATTGATGAATAAATAGAGTTCAATAGATACGTAAAAAGGGGATAAGCGCCCACACTACGTATTGCACGAAAAGTGCCCAGTGTGTGGTGAGTCTTTGCCCGGAGCTGTGACTCACCCAATAGGCTCCTTCCTGGTCAAGGTTAGGTTGTAGTTTGGCCTGGCCTGGTGGAGCCCTGGAAGAAGCAAGGGGAGTCACTGGTAGGGGGCTCCATTGTTTCCTTCCCCTTTCCCCCTGGGCAGCCAGATTATGCTTGGGGCTCAAAAATGAACAGGGTCTTTTCTGCATCCTGCAACCCCTATGACCGACACAGGTAGGAGACCCAAATCGACCAGATAATGTATTACAGGGGCATCTGAGGACTTCAGATACAGGCAGAGCAGGCAGCCATCAGGGACAAGGTGTGCCTCCTGCACTGAGTCTGGCGGATTCTTCAGACATGAAACTGGTCCTGGTACATGTAAGACCTCTGGCTTTGACACTGGGGCAGAGAAGAGAGGAGGTGGGGGGCCAAGTTGTCTCTGGAGGCTGTGCTAGCCCAGGAGGCCCCAGTGGGGGCCAGCTCCAGCCAACAGTGATGCAACAACAGGAGGAGGAGCAGAAGGTAGGCCTGCCATCACACCTGCACCTCTCAGCCCCTTGGAGAAGATAGGAAGTATGGAGCCCGTTTCTGGCAGAGACCTCAATGAACCTGTTGGTGATGAGTATCTCTGTGGAAGGGTTGATCCATCCCTGTCTCTGGTGGGCAAACCTCTGAAAATGGCTCCCAAGGTCACATCCTGATCCCCGGGATCCAGGAGGTGGTGAACTACCCCTTCTGCAAAGATGCAGAATGGCACAGTTGACTGTAGGATAGGGAGAGGATGCAGATGGACCCAGCATGACTTCAGGAGTCCCCATAAAGGCAGAGTTTTCTCCAGTTTAAGAGAATCAGATGGAAGAGGGACGCCAAGCCTGAGAAAGGCAAGGGGATGGGAGAGTGGTAAGGGTCAGAGTGAGGCCTGCAGTAGCCTCAGTCAGCAGCCAGCAAGGACCTGGACCTTCAATTCTGCAATAATAGGAGCTGAGTTCTGCCAACACCTGAATAGGCCTGCAGGCAAGGTCTCCCCAGGGCTCCAGATAAAGCCCAGTATGGCTACATCTTGACACTGACCTTGTGAAATCCTGGCGTGGAACCCAGTCAAGGCTGCCTGAACTTCCCATTTGCAGAAATGTGAGCTGATTGGTTGTTTTAAACCAATAAACTGAGGTCATTTGTTATGCAGTGTGTAGGCTAACACACTGTCCTAGAGTTTCCTGCTGAGCCCAGCCGGCCTATGTGAGCTCTCACTTGGTGGGCAAGAGCCTCAGCCCCACTTGAATTTTGTCACACCAGCCAGCAAAGTAGAGGAAGGTCTGGATGGACATGCCCATGTGGGTCTTCAGGGCCAGTGTGTAGATAGCACCTGCATCTAGAGCCTCGATGGTATCCAGCTCTTCCTGGTGCTGTTCCACGAGGTCTGCCAACCTGGCCAAGGGGTGGGGGAGGGGAGGGAGATGGGCTCAGGTCGGGACCAGCCTTGCCTATTCTTTCAGGGCCCTTTTTCAATGAACAAGGGGCTCTTCCCTGCACAGCCAGCTCTGTCACACTCAGATGTACTGACCTCAGTTTCCTGATCTGTGAGATGGGACAGTAAAGTTTACTTTGCTGGATGGGTATGAGGATGATGCCCTTCTGTTCCTCTCCCCTCTCCTCTCTTTTCCTTTCTTCCTTCCTAAAATATGGATAGGTTAACTACTTTATAATAACACACATGATTCTGCAAAGCAGTCCCTCTGCCTCTGTAACAAGGAGGTTGCCATCCAATAAGGCCACCCTCTCTGTCTCTGGACAGCTTTGGCCAGGGGAAAGCATGTTAGCTTCAAGCACCAGATGTTCTAGTGGAGTGTGCCCCCAAAGATGGCATCTGTGGGGAGGGAGAGGGGGGATGATGGGATAAATTCAAAGTAAGGTTTGTCTACACAGCCCTCCTTAAGTGTGAGCTCTCTGACATCCAATTGCCCTCCTGTGATTCTGGCGGGTGTGCTTCTGTGGGCAGCCTGGGAATTAGGACTGTTCCCCCTTCTCTGATATAAAGAAGCCCAAAGAGCAGGCTGATCAGGGGATCAGGTGCCCAGAGGAAGGTGGAGGCCACAGATCCAGAGCGTCTCTCAAACCTGTACATGGGGGAGCTCTGGCCCAGAGAGAAGTCTGGGATGAAAGACTGCTGACCAGCTCCTCTCTGCATTCAGCTATGGCTTGGCCTAAACACCCCAGGTACACACTCACACTCTCTGGGAAGCCAACCCTAATTTCTGTCCACTCTACACTAATAACATATCCCTCCAGTGTCCTGATAGCATCCTCTACCTTTCTTCAAACCTTGCATGACTGTTACAGATATTCACTTAGTTGAGTATTCCAGTACTATTTGCCTCTCCCTGAGGCCTGGGACAGGATTTGGTCTCCTGCTCCCTACTGGACCTCCTGCACCCACTGGGCACACAGTCAGCATGTAGCATAAGGCTTGTGAGTGAAACTGTGGGCCTAACAGACACAAACAATCTAGTGGCATAGCCACATGGTTACTTCAGACAGTGACACATCCAGGCAATTTTCTAGTTAAGAACAGCAAAGGTGTAAATCAGTT
Source organism: Herpailurus yagouaroundi (assembly GCF_014898765.1). Classification (NCBI taxonomy): domain Eukaryota; kingdom Metazoa; phylum Chordata; class Mammalia; order Carnivora; family Felidae; genus Herpailurus; species Herpailurus yagouaroundi. Next base: position 66,876 of record NW_024412445.1, on the reverse strand, counting down.
TTTGAGAAGCATTATAGACCAAATAATGAAACACCATGTTGTGGCATTTCAAAGACTAGGGTTCTATCAACTAGAAAAAGAGATGTGTCACAGGTATAAATCTATATTATAAGTAATCCAAAGATGGTCTCTTTGTATTGGCCCCTAGGTTGTTCATGTCTTCACTGCAGGGTGAGGCCTGTCAGCTTAAAAGCTTGCTGGATACACATTTATGTATCCAATTATTAAAGAAAAAAATTTTTTACGTTTATTTATTTCTGAGAGACAGAGAGAGACAGCGTGAGCAGGGGAGGAACAGAGAGAGAGGGAGACACAGAATCAGAAACAGGCTCCAGGCTCCAAGCTGTCAGCACAGAGCCTGATGTGGGGCTTGAACCCATGAACCATGAGATCATGACGTGAGGTGAAGTCGGACGCTTTAACCAACTGAACCACCCAGGCACCCCATATGTATCCAATTATTTTAAACATAGCCCAAACAAGCAGACTTTTAGCTATTTAGAGTCTTCTTTCTTTGCATCCCCGGGAACCCCACTTGACAGCTATTATCATTGGAGACATGGACTATGCAGTTATAGCTGCTGCCTTCCCAGCTCTCTGACCCAAAGATCCCTGCTCTGCTGCTGAGCAACATTGTCAGGACACAGGACCCCCAACTCTGACCCCCCAACCTCCAAGAGTTCCTTTGACCCCTCCCATTCTGAGTAGGGACCCTCACTAGAGTCTCTGGAGGGTCTCCCACTAAGAGGGTGTCACCCCCTGAAGGCTGTTGTGTTTCTACTCCTCATAGTCCTATCTTTTCCCTCTATCAGCCCCAAGTCCTTCCAATTCTGCCAGACAATGTCACCTGCATGTGATGTGGCCATGTCATAAAACTCTATCACCTGAGCACACCATTTGTGAGGCTCAGGGAGGAGAACTGAGTGGGATTGTTCATTGTCAACTTTGTTGAGGTGTACCTCTGCCTCCAGCATTCTGTCCCCAGAAAGCACCAGTGGGGAAGGCAGTGAAGCAACCACCATCATCCCAGAGGTCCTCAGACAGCCATGAGGAAGGGCAAGTGTGGGGTGCCACACAGGCTCAGCCTCAAGCCCAGCAGCCTGAGCCACCACCAGATTCTTGTCTTGTTTGTCTGAACAAAACGTGACAGCTTCCTACAGACTCTGCCACCAGCTCTTGTTGGTCCCACTCCGGCAGCTCAGGACACTGGCTCTCTAGGTTCCTTAGAGGCTCTATCTTGTCCCTCAGTCGTTCTTGGGTACTGTCTAGTGACTTTCTGTAACACTCTTTTCTAGATCTTTCTTCCCAGCTTCTCCCACAATTACATAATGTCTGAACCCTATAATGTATTCTGTATTCCATAATATGTATCCATGGTGGTCCTATTTTCCTCATTGACCAGGGGCTGCTCCCTCCCGAGACAGCAATGGGCAAACCTCCACCATGGGGACTGGGAGGTTGCCAGAGGCAGGACAGGGTTGCTAGCAGCTCTTAGGCCTGGCCTTGCAATATCTGTCCAAGCATTCTGGGTGTCTACTTAGAGCTGTTCAGGCACCCAACCATTCACTATCAAGTTGCTAGGGGTGTTATTATGACACATACCTCTAGATGGCGGCAGAGCACCTCAAGGGAAACTCTTGAGTCAGCAAACCTCTACCTCTGGAGTCCCTGCTTCAGGGCCAGAAGGCTCCTTTCAGCATCACCAGCCTGGGCTTGCATGTTTCAGTTTTGCTTAATCTGGGGTCACTAGGTTACTAGGCAATGGCTTCCTAAAATTGATAGGCTCTTCAAGGGGTCTTGAAACTAACTTCAGTTAGAGCAGGCTGGGTGCAACCTTGCCTGCTCCAACTCATACCATCTCTATTCCATTTTGAAACTAGACAGGCCCCTCTCTCTGGTTTCCTGTGCTGGAGGCTGTCCTGGTGTTTCTGGCCTCTGAATAGGAAAGAAAATGACATTCTGACTGCAAGGCCAAGATGGAGCCTCTCTCCCACCAGATGACAAGTACGTTTGGACCACATCATGACCAGCCTCTATGCCTGACAGCTTCCCCAGGACCCAGAGCATAAAAGTCAGGTTCCTGAAACTGGCTTGTTCACTAGGCTTTTTGACACTGCATAGTTCATCTGCTCAGCACCCTCCCTTCTGAAAACATCACATCACTTCCTTGGGGGGCAACTGCTCCTCCCCCACTGGGACCACCTGGTTCTAGGAGAGTAGTATCTCTCCTCCAGGCCTCACACCCACCCCATGGTCATAAGCTGGAGCAACACTAAGTCTTTCCCTGATACTTCTTTTTTTTTTCTTCTACAATGTTATTTATTTTATTTTATTTTATTTTTTTCAATATATGGAATTTATTGTAAAATTGGTTTCCATACAACACCCAGTGCTCATCCCAAGAGGTGCCCTCCTCAATACCCATCACCCACCCTCCCCTCCCTCCCACCCCCCATCAAGCCTCAGTTTGTTCTCAGTTGTTAAGAGTCTCTTATGCTTTGGCTCTCTCCCACTCTAACCTCTTTTTTTTTTTCCTTCCCCTCCTCCATGGGTTTCTGTTAAGTTTCTCAGGATCCACATAAGAGTGAAACCATATGGTATCTGTCTTTCTCTGTATTGCTTATTTCACTTAGCATCACACTCTCCAGTTCCATCCACGTTGCTACAAAGAGCCATATTTCGTTCTTTCTCATTGCCATGTAGTACTCCATTGTGTATATAAACCACAATGTCTTTATCCATTCATCAATTGATGGACATTTAGGCTCTTTCCATAATTTGGCTATTGTTGAGAGTGCTGCTATGAACATTGGGGTACAAGTGCCCCTATGCATCAGTACTCCTGTATCCCTTGGGTAAATTCGTAGCAGTGCTATTGCTGGGTCATAGGGTAGGTCTATTTTTAATTTTCTGAGGAACCTCAACACTGTTTTCCAGAGTGGCTGCACCAGTTTGCATTCCCACCAACAGTGCAAGAGGGTTCCCATTTCTCCACATCCTCGCCAGCATCTATAGTCTCCTGATTTGTTCACTTTGGCCTTATTAAGAAAGGGTGCTGGATTTTGTCAAAGGCCTTTTCTGCATCGACTGACAGGATCATATGGTTCTTATCTTTTCTTTTATTAATGTGATATATCACGTTGATTGATTTGCAAATGTTGAACCAGCCCTGCGTCCCAGGAATGAATCCCACTTGATCATCTTTTTATATGCTGTTGAATTCGATTTGCTGGTATCTTATTGAGCATTTTTGCATCCATATTCATCAGGGATATTGGCCTGTAGTTCTCTTTTTTT
>NW_024412445.1:0-23579 GCF_014898765.1 Herpailurus yagouaroundi | reverse complement strand
ATTTTTAGAAAGTAAGCTGACTCAAAAATAATCAGTATGAGTTAACACCCTGTGGCAATATGTGCTCATAATAACATGGAATCACTTTCAAGGGAAAAAGGGCTAAGTTTACAAACACAGGCTCATGTATAAGTGATTTTAGAGCAAAACCTACCAAAATGTCTAAAATATGATTGTATGGAATCTTATAATGTACATCATATTTTCGTGTGTGTGAACCCATTTACTACTTGGAGTGAGGCAGTAGGAACAATAATAGTTAATTATTGAATGACTTCTTTATGTGTCAGGGATATCTATAAATACTATATATAATCATATGTATATAAATACTATATACTAATCATACATATATATATATATATATATGCATAAACACTTGGTCCTAAATACAACTCCGTTGAAGAAACTAGGGCTTAGGAAAATTGCAGAATTTGTCAAATCTCACAGTTAAAAGATAGAGGCTATATTCAAAACTAGCTAGACTGATTTTGAATTCCTGTAGCCACAATATAGTACCACGTCCCAGGTCATACGCATGATTCATAATTATTATACACATTTGTTAAGGAGAAGATTCTAGAGTTTATAGACATTGAATATTTTGCCCCAGAACTTGTGACCAGTATGCTAGAATAAAAATCAAAACCTCTTCATTTCTCATTCATTTTTAATCTCACTATACATGTTTTTTTTGGTCTTTATAAGAATTGCCCAAATCCTTAACACATTGATACATGAAGGGCGACTGGGTGGCTCAGTCTGTTGAGCGTCCAACTTCGGCTCGGGGTATGATCTCACAGTTTGAGGGTTTTAGCTCCTTATCAGGCTCTGTGCTGACAGCTCAGAGCCTGGAGCCTGCTTCGGATTTGGTGTCTCCCTCTCTCTCTCTGCCCCTTCCCCACTTGCACTCTGTCTCTGTATCTCTCTCAAAACTAAATAAACATTAAAAAATAAATAAAAATAAAAACACATGGATACATGAAATTCTTCACTGCAACTGTAGTATAATAACATTTATTGATTAACCAGTGTTATTTTCCCCTTTACTTTCTACTACACCGCCACACTCCCCTTTTTAAATTTTTTTCAATGTTTATTTATTTTTGAGAGAGAGAGAGAGTAAGCAGGAGAGGGGGAGAGAGAGAGGGAGACACAGAATCTGGAGCAGGCTCCAGGCTTTGAGTTGTCAGCACAGAGCCTGATGCAGGGCTCGAACTCTGGACTGTGAGATCATGACCTGAGCTGAAGTCGGATGCTTAACCAGCTGAGCCATCCAGGCATCCCCACACTCCCCTTTTTAAGGTTAGGAGACATATCATTGTTTCAGAAGAGGATTTATTTACAAAAGAAGCAGAGAATAAAAGAGTCTGGTTCTTGGCTTTTGTTTTCAAGAGCAATAGTACAGTTATGAAACAATAATAATGAAAAATATTTAATTTTTTAATCACCAAGAGTTAGTTTTCCTCGACCCATGGAAACTAGATAAATGTATCAGGGTCTGAATAATATTGGAGAATATTGGAGAAGCATGAACAGGTAGAGGGGTAGGAGTCCTGGAACTATGGAACCCCACCTGGATGGACCAACTGCATAGGAATAAGACCTGCTCAAGCAATTGCCTGGCCCCAAACAGAAAGCTTTCTCTGTCAATACCACAAGGGAGCCAGACCAGTACTTTGAGGTGCAGTCTCCATGTAAGTGGGCCCAGTAGAATGCCGGTACCAAAGAACTTTAACAGTTGTCCTTCTCATTGTGGTCCGGAAGACACCAACCTTAAGAATAGCCAACACACCTCTGGTTGATCAAAATGAGTGATGCCTACGTCATGGGACTGTGCCCAGGTGACATGCAGATACCCCTCATGCCCAACCCCACCTAAAATGAACTATGATACTAAATGCCCTTTCCCCAGTGCAAATCCTCACCCAACGCAAAGAATATGCTGTGGACCCAAGAGACGAAGTGGCCGTGTGGAACAGATACCCAGTTCCACTCCCAACCAACCCCACATCCACACACACTAATGCACTAGACCAAGTGAGAATGCAGTAAATTTGAGCTTTTCTTCCAAAGCCCACAACTTTTTGTGTGTGAAACACACAAAAGAATACATTCACTGAGCTAGTTTCTTTGGAACGTTTTATGTGTACTCCTTGTTAGACTATTACATATTTAAAGGTAAGGACCACACCTTTGCGTTTTTCATTTTTCTCCCAATATTTATAATATGATCTCAGGGGCAATTAGCTCACTGAATGTCTGATTGGCAGCTTGATTGGAGGACCCCAGAACCCATATAATGTAGCTGATTATAAAGCAGATCTCCCTATTGTCTCTCCAACCACAGCACTAAAAGAAATGGGAAATCTAGAACAGTGTAACAAAAATTTCTAAGAAAGGCATTTTGGCTGAGTTGCTTAAACTCAGGAGTGAGGTTTACCCTCTGTGCCCTTAATTACTAAAGAACAAAGCACTCCACTAGAGGAAATGATCAATTATTCCCAAAAGGTAGTATTTACCAACTGTCATTTTCAGCAGAATATGAGTATCTCTATTGTCTATTTCTCCTCTTTTTTTTTTTTTTAAATTTTTTTTTCAACGTTTATTTATTTTTGGAACAGAGAGAGACAGAGCATGAACGGGGGGCGAGGGCGGAGAGAGAGGGAGACACAGAATCGGAAACAGGCTCCAGGCTCTGAGCCATCAGCCCAGAGCCCGACGCGGGGCTCGAACTCACGGACCGCAAGATCGTGACCTGGCTGAAGTCGGACGCTTAACCGACTGCGCCACCCAGGCGCCCCTATTTCTCCTCTCTTGATCTTACTTCCAGTTATTCTTAGTTCACCAATTCCCAACCCTTTTTTTTTTTTTTTATAAATAGAAAATTAAAGATGCTTGTAAAATTATTGTTCTCAAGGCTCCTATCTCAGGGTTTTGTTTTGATTTGTAATCGGGTTATTTAACTTTTACAAAGCAATTGGGATTATGTTTTGTAACAAGACTTGTCAAGAATGACGAGTGTTACTTTAACAGCAGGAAGCTGGAGGATATCACCTGACCTGCAAGAGGCTGGAGACATTTAATGTAAACAGCCATACCAGCTAATCTTGTGCAGCTTATAAATTCCAGTTTTATTCACTTTCTAAACACCCTCTCAACAAAATTCTAAGTCAGGCTCTATTCTTTGTTTGTGAGTTCTGACTCCAAAGTGCTCTGTTAGTTTCCAGACCTAAAGAGAAAGACCTTTGTTTGTGAGAACAAAGGACCTCAAATTCTCGAGTTTTAAAGACTCCTTGAAACTTTCAAAATGGATTAAATAATTGATGAACAGGAAAACCAATTCAGATAGAAGTTAAAATTCTAAATGGGATGTAAATAGTACAGCCATCTTACTAGTTCTGTCCTCCAGTTGTTTTCAGCTCTCCTACAAGAGTTAAAATATGTTAAAATCTCTGGTAACATTTTCTTCTGTGCATATATTGATGCTTTGGGTAGATGAAATTTGATAAAAAGACTGAGCCAATCCAATACTTTTGACAAAGCAGTTTGAAGCATGTGTGTTCATCCTGCTTCTTACAGGTCTATCTATACTTAGAAACATAACAATGGATAATGCAATTATAAGATACTGACTGAAGTAATTGTGGATGCCTATCCCTTTGTGCTTCCCAAACTGATTTACAGTAACATATTTGAGACAGGTTTTCAAGAGAAGTTGCTGTTTGTATAACAGTGATCAAGTTAGCTGTCTAAAGTTTCTTTTTATGCTTAAAATATGAGGGCAGACGATACTGGTGTAAAGAAATGCAGTAAACTTTCACCAAAAAAACCAGAGAAGAACTAACTCTATATCAAAACAGGCTGGCCATTGGTTGAGTGTGTATCTTAAGTTCCTATTCCGAGTAGTTGCTAGATTCTATCAGCTATTTTTCTTTCTTCAGATTTGTTTCCTCATCACCATTGTTTTCCTGATGGTTTGGTTCAGGCACCAGGCATCTTCCATATTCTGTTTGGAGGGAGCTCTGGAGAGCTCTGGAGCCAATTACATCATCATACTCCCAGCAGTGTTTCAACATAAACTCCAATTTATAAATGAGGCCAGAGTCACCAAGAGGTCAAATGACATATTCAGTCATCATGAAGTGTCTCCACCACTTTAACATTTACCTTGAAGTCCACATTATCACACTTGAGATTTACTCAAGCCCAGAACTCTGAAACTAAACAAAAATAATCCATAGTTTACAAAAGATTTCATGGACTTCTCTAGTGTTATTAATGGAAAACTTCCCCTCAAAGACTTCAGAAATTTGTTTTGCTAAGCAAATACTGCAAATTCATATGGACATGAGGAGTTTATTAGCATAACTAATTTTTTTCATCATTACCTCAGAATGAGGTATGACAGAAAGGTGACTTTTAAGCTCCAATACTTTATTTTTATTTCAATTTTTCTGATAATACCTTTTTATCTAATGAAAATCTTCACTTCTTAACCAGATGATATTAAAATAATTGAATTTTATCTTCATAACTCAAGGTCATTATTATGAGAATCCTCATTGATTCTGTAAGGGGAAATAAGACTGGACTAAATTTTTTTGTTAGGATTAGCTAGTGTTTGTTGTGAAATTATTTTGGTTAATATTGTAGACAAATGTGGATTCTAGTATATTACTGAAAAATTAAAGAAAACTATCATTAGAATTCAAAAATAGATTATGTCTTCTAAATCACTAGGGGATAATTTATATAGAACTTTAAAACGGAAACACACCAGGAAAGCATAAAAATTCAATTAAAAACAAGACTTTTCTATCAGTTGTTTACCTTGTCACCATTTTCCAACTCTGTTCTTTTAAAGTCCCTGATGATTCAGCTCCAAACTGTTGTTGACCCTGGAACAACATGGGGACTTGGGACGCCAGCTCCCCATGCAGTTGAACATTTGCATGTACCTTTTGACTACCCAGAACTTAACTACTAATAGCCTACTGTTGACTGAAGTCTTACTGATAATGTGTGGATTAACAGGTATTATATTTTGTATATTGTATGTATTATATACTGTATCATTACAATAAAGTAGGCTAGAGGAAAGAAAATGTTACTAAGAAATTCATAAAGAAGAGAAAATCCATTTATAATACTGTATGTATTGAAAAAGTCTATGTACAAGCAGACCTGTTCAGTTCAAACCCATGTTGTATTAGCAACTGTCCATAAATCAGAACAATTTCTAAGTATCTATCATTCGAGCCAAAGTACAAAGTCAAAAGTACTGTTTAAAGTTCTATCCATTTGGGGAATTTCCCATCACCGCCATTCTTCAGGGCTAAAACCAAGAGAGGCCAAAATTCTGCAGCCATCCACTTCAAGTGAGTGCCAGAAAATCATGCAAAACCACCTGTGAATCAGGTTCAAGGTTTTTGCTCATCAGTTAGGTGGTCATAAGGAACCACCATGAAAATATAGGTGAAGATTAGGAGAGAAGAGACAATGCAAAGTTGTCAAAGAAATCTTGATTGTCTGCTGATGCAACTTACTTGTACTTCTTGGACTTCCTGGAGCCCAATTTCCTATACACCATTTCAACTTCATGATAAATTGTTTGAGTAGCCAACCTTATTGCTTAGAGGTTCAGATAACATTGTTCCTGATGAGCAGCTCAAATTTCAGTCACTTGATGTTTTCTGATTAGCCATTCTTTCGCTATGATGTTCTCCTAGCAAACCAGGAGCTTTTCTCAAAAAGAGATAGATACCCCCAGAAGGGGACATAGATTTACTCTAAAGTCTTAGATGTCTGTCCTATGATTCTCCTACTGGGGCTTGTGAGAGACTTAATATAGCATATGTGTTTCTCACAGGCCTTTCCTGTATTGTTGGATCTACTGGATCATGGAGTCTTATAAGTACATACACTGATTTCCAAATTCCCAATATTCACTCTTATCTACTACCCTGAACTCAAATTCACATGTCCAACTTCTGCCTTGACAACTGTGGTTGGATGCGAGAAATCTCAAATCCTACATATTTGAAACCAATTCTTAATTCTCACTTCCAGCCCCAACTAAATTAAGAGATGTTCCTCACCCAGTTTTTCTCAAATTTTAGAACTATCCAGTTTTTCAAGACCACCGTAAAGAATACAGATAGACCTCCTCATATAGCTCTTTATTAGACAACTGTTTCCATTCTGCCATCCCTCCTCCTTTCTCCACTATATTTTATTTAAGGTTTATTTATTTTTGAGAGAGAGAGGAAGAGAGACAAAGCACAAGGGGTGGGGGAGGGCAGAGAGAGAGGGAGACACAGAATCTGAAGTAGGGTCCAGGCTCAGAGCTGTCAGCATAGAGCCCAGTGCAGGGCTTGAACCCACAAAGTGTGCTATCATGACCTGAGCCCAAGTCAGATGCCCAACCAACTGAGCCACCCAGGCAACCCTCCACTATATTTTATTTAAAGAGTTAAAGTGAGTTTTTAAGACATAAATCAGATTATGTCTAAGAGTTCAACATTTCTTAATGGAATTCCCTCAATATTGCGTATTTAAAACTATTCTCAGAAATTAGGACAATTTGATACATAGGAAACCCTGGTACACAGAATAACGCCCTTCTCAAAGATGTCCATATCACAAACCCAAGAACCTCTTTACATAGTAAAGGAGACTTTGAAGATGTGGCTACGTTAATAATCTTGATGGGGAGATTATCCTGGATTATCTCTATAGGTCCAGTATGATGACAAGGGTCTTATAAGAGGGAGATAAGAGATTTAAAATCAAGAAAGATGTGACAAAAGAAACAGGAGTCCTAGTCAGAAAGAGATCTGAAGACACTATGTTGTTGGCTTGAAGATGGAGAAGAAGCCATAAACCAAGGAACGCAAGTGGTCTCTAGAAGCCGGAAAAGTCTAGGAAACAGTCTCCATTAGATTTTCCAGAAGGAATGCAAATGTGCTGACACCTTGATTGACCTTAGCCCAATGAGACTCATATTAGACATTTGATCTCTAGAACTGTAAAGAGAATAAATATGTGTTGTTTTAGGCCATGAGGTTTGTGGCAATTTATTGTATCAGCAATCAGAAACAAACCCAGAGCTTCCTAAAAAATACTGCAAAATGATGAAACTAAATAAATTCTAGTAGAACAATAGCACTGGACTTGAAGTCATAAAATCTGGATTCTATTCCCAGCTCTGCCATATTAACTGCAGAGTCAGGAAAAAACCATGATATTCTTATAAAGTGGAGATGATGCCTCACCTTCTCAAATCTCAGAATCATTAATAGGTGTATTAGTTTCCTATTGCTGCTGTTATAAATTACTACAATCTTCGTGTATTAAAACAACACAATTTTCCTACATTTCTAAAGGTCAGATATCCAAAATCAGTCTCACTAACTAAAATCAAGGTGCTGGCAGGACTGTGTGTTTTTTCGAGTCTCTGAGGGAGAATCCGTTTCCTTGCCTTTTCCAACTTTAAAAGGCCACTTGAATTCCTGGGCTCAGTGTCCCTTCCTCCATCTTCAAAGGCAGCAGAGCATTTTTAAATCTCTCTCTTCTTCCTTTGACATATTGCCTTCCTGACTCTGATTTTTCTTGCCTCTGTCAGATAAGGACTGCTGTGATTGCATTGGGCTCATTCAAATCATCCCTGGTAGTTTTCCCAGCTCAAGCTCCTTAACTTCATCATACATGGAAAGTCCATTGTGCCACATAAGGTTATATATTCACCAGTTTAGGGGGAGTAGGATGTGGATGTCTTGGGTGAAGAACATTATTCCGTCTACCCTACAAGGTCTAATAACATAATCTCTGGACAAATGCCCTGGGGCCTTCAAGCATGAAGCAAATATAGGATAAACTCCAAGTAAAGAAAACTTCAGTTTGGTTTAAAGAGGAGACCTTGAAAAGTCAAGTTTTAGAACTATACTCTTACTTTTCCACTTATCTTTAGAGTATATATTTTTTTTAATTATCAGGTGCCTTCTTCATTTCACTGAGTGAGCCTTTCTTAATCACTCATTCACCTTTACCACATAATGCAAAGGGAGATTATGTGCTTCTCTGAACAAAATAATTACCTAATTAAAAATGAAAATCTAAAACCCACATCATACTCTCTAGGAAGCCAATATCACTTACTATTATTGCTGATGGACACTGAACCCATCTTATTCTCTGACAATCACTTCAATTTTCAGGGAAAAATATGAACTAAATCCATAATATCCATGTTTAAGGTATTTTTAAAATATTTTCCAGGGACATCTCATCTCAGTACTATGCTTTATTCTGTACTATTTTCCAACAGGTATGTGGCAAAAGATTAATGAGATCAAACTTCTTGGGCTGTACCTATGTATTATAGTTTGGGTAAATAGATTGCCAAAATTCATTCATCTGTGAAAAAAGTAGGTGATTCTGTGTAGGTTTTTATCAAACTTCACTGGTCAAAAACAGAGCACCTTTTCATATATAATTATATGTTCTCCACGCCGGAAAGATACCACAGTCCAATGCTTGCTGAATTTCTGAGTCTCCTTTCTCTTCACCAAAACTCACAAACAGCTTTAGGTCAGGTAGGAGAATGATAATTACACATTTCTGTAGCATCATTACCCAAGCATGTGGAAATTTTCTGGGTTCAGTGAGTGGAAGAATACCTTTATTGATTCAAAAGCACCAAGCCAGATGAAATTACATATTTTGAATGTTTTCCAGTGGATAATTATTTTTGGTGCTGGTTGGAATAATTACTGAGCAAAGAGTTGCCCTCTTATTTCAGTAGGGGAAATCAAGAAGTTTCTGACTCACCAATAAAACTTTACAAAAGACTTTAAAATCGTTAACAAGGATTATTTTCAAAATTTATACTTAGTTATCAACAACTTCTGCTTTTATCTAAACATGGTTTTGTTTATGCACAGGAAATTTACTCTGCCCAGAAGAAAAATCTCTAGAGAAGAAACACTGAAAAATTGGCCAGAAGCTACACCCTGTACTCTAAATCCCCAATTCCTGCAAAACACTTCATAAAAATGAGAAGAAGAAAAAATACTAGTATGGTATACAATTCATATTTTTAAATTACTGTTCCCTTGAAGAAGGTTAAAAATTATTTTGATGTGATTTTCTTTCATGTCTAGGGGTGTCTGCATTAGAATAAATAAAATTAAAGTATTATTTAACCCCACAAGGTGTCTTTATGTTTGACAAGTCTTATTTGGAATGAATCCGTATAAGGAAAATCTTTACACAGGCATACAAAAAGGCAGATAGACTGAACTTCTTTTCTAAAGACTGAGATAGATGAGACTAGCATTTTAATTTGCATAGGAAGAGAGGGATTGGGGGAAAGAAAGTCAAATATGAAAATGTTCTCTAGATGCTTCAACTGGATTCTTGCCCCTATCCTTAACAAAGAGAAAAAAATCACGTGTTTAGAACAGATACCCTCTCGGAAATGATAATTATGTTGCAATATTGGTGGCATCAGGATGGCATGCTGGTTTCCAATGAGTCCTGCTCTTATTATGTAGGTATCAGAACCCACTTCTGACACAGCTCTCTCTGGGAAATAAAAGGAGAAGGCATCTGTTAAAAGTGATTTTATAGCAGAGAGAGCTCAGAACTCACATTTTGAGGGAAAAGTTTGAAGAGTTGTACATAAGTAAGAACTTAGTAGAAAATATCTCAAAGGCTTGAAAATAAATTGTTTGGTCCTGAACTCACTCTTTCTTTCCCTTTATTTGTTCGTTTTTTCCTTCCCTCCCTTCAGGGAAATAAACTATTAGAAAACACATTGTCAAACATATAAAAAACTTCATCTTTTTGAGGAAATGAAATTCATCTTTACAATGTAAGAGATGCAAATAAATTTAAGCTATTCTTGAAAATAAAGCATTTTCTGTTGATTATGTATTAGAGGGTTCTTCATGAAGATTTAATTTGAATGGGTACTGACTCACTTGTAACAGCAATCTTGAAACTACTTCGCAAAACAAATGTAAGTGACTGGCGTTATCCTGCCATCTACATGCTAGAGAAATAGAAACATCAAGTTCAGCAATTTTTACACTGTATGATACTGGGAACTCTGGAATTTCCACAAAGATATTTGTGGACACAGAAATGAGAGAGCCCTGAATTTCCCAAGTGACATTAAGCAAGCAGCTGGATTTTGTTTTTTTACATACATCAGGGTTCCTCATAAAATTTTATAGGAAGACATGACTGTCTATCTTTGGAAGAACACTAAGTGAATCTGTGTTTTAGAATAGAAAATCAGAAAATTATAACACATTATTCTCCACCAATTTTGGTGTTTTTTTTCCCTTGTTGCAGAAACACTTAGATATTTTTAGGAGTTTTCAAATTTACAAGCTGCATCTCGTGTTCTTAATGATGCCAATACAAGCACATTTTTCTTCACAAATATTTTCACCTCTACCAACCATGTCATCACTTATAAATGATTGCCATGTGAAGATAAACCATCAAATATCTTTGATGGAAATGCCTTATAAAGGCCAGACATGGCTGTTGTGAAATAAACTCAATCAGCAGTTCTCATCATTATTTTTCTTCTTCTGATATTAAAAGGATAGATTAAGGTTAAAGGATCAAAGAGTAGTTCAGCATCATGGCCAAGTACCATAGACAGAGCAGAGGGGACTAGTCTTGGAAAAGGGTGTGAATTCTTTGAAAATCATTGGGTTTGGCTTTTAAATTGTGACAATTGCACTTGCACACTGAAAATTAACAACACAGACAGCAACCATGCACATATTTCAAATAATTTAGGGCAATTATGCTAGTAATTTAAGCAAATAACTCACTAGCTGAATTACTTGGATACTGCAAATATCTTTTTTTAATGTGAAATGCTTATATATATAATATATACAATATATAATATATATGTTATATAATATATATTGTTCCTTTTTCATTCTGGGCAAGGATGGACATGAAATTAAACCCCTTTAGGTAATGAAATCGCTAACCTATCAGAGTTCTTCAGTGATTCCTAACCCATTTGCAAGAATTTCCCCAACATCAAAGACTCTTCCATGTCCATACTTAGGAGGATCTTGCACCTTATGGGAGCTTTCCCTGGTGGAGATGTTCTAGTTTGAACCCAAAATGTTGTCTTCCCTGAAAGAGGCCATTTGTTAACATCTTGAGGGTGCTGTTGATTATCTCAAGCTTTTGTCTGGAAAAGTTGTTTTTGATGTTCTTTTCAGACAAAACCTAAAGCCCAGCTGGAAAGGCATAATTCAGAAATATATTGTTATTTTTTTTTTTTGAGCATCTTTTCTTTTCCCTTACCCATAGAGATAAACACACACACACACACACACACACACACACACACACACACGTGTATTTGCAGAAATATTTTGTTCAAGATATTTTTCTCTGAATGCTTGAACTTTTGTGTGTACACACACACAAACACACACAGCCTGTCATTTAGATACTGCTGTTATTTCAGATACTGCTGTTTCAGAAAGAGCTGGTATTGGAGTTGGTCTTATCTTACATATTTTTACTTTTCCTCTTTCCATTTTAGATTACAGCATATGTAACATATATTTATAGGCATATCAAGACTTAACTAATTTTCCCATTAAATTATAGAAGTGGTATGAGAGAAAGACAGAGCAGGGAGGGGCAGAGAGAGAGAGAATCAGAATCCGAAGAGAGAATCCAGAGAGACACAGAATCCGAAGCAGGCTCCAGGCTCTGAGCTGTCAGAACAGAGCCAGATGCAGGGCTTGAACTCACGGACCTTGAGATCATGACCTGAGCTGAAGTTGGACAGTTAACCGACTGAGCCACCCAGATGCCTTGATATTTATTAATGTTGTTACAACCATAGCAAGAATGCAACATTATACTCTGTCTTTGTTTTCTGTTTTGTGATTATTTGAATTTTTCACATCTCCTATAATTATGGCCTTGATTTCTACATAATATTTTTATGAATGGGTTTACTATAATTTGCTTATTTATTTCTTTATTAGCCACTTAGAAAGAGAGGGAAAGCTATCCTCTTCTTCATTTAAATTTTAATTTACCATAAATTCTCAACTACGAAGTTTCCTAAGCCAAATAGTATAACATTTCTATTCTTACTACTGTTAAATTGAAATACAAAATAATTACATAAATTCAACTTACACCAACAAATTGAGAGTGATCTGATTTCACCATAACATTTCTTGTATTTTTATAATTTAAATATATATATAATATATATATATATACATAATACTTCATAGATATATAATGAGATATTCTTATTTACTATGTTACAATTTTTAAAAAAAGATGTCTTCTTTTTTAAATGATTGATGAAATTGAAATAAAGGGAATAATTACCTTCTTTCTTTAAGCTTTTCTTAAATTAGGCTTAAATGACAAATAATTTTTATCTACTATTTTAATGTTATTCTGCAACAAGTAAACTGAAAACAATGCCAACTTCATTTTTATCTACTATTTGAATGATAATCTGTAAAAATCAACAAGAAATTTTGGTTTCCACTATCTATGAAATGGGAAAAAGCCAGAATACGGGGATTTTGGCAATGTTTTCTGGTTGTGAGAAACAGACAAGTTCAAGTTGCCTGTTGACAATTTGACAATCGTAATTAAAGTTGACTACAAGTATATAAAGAGTAAGAAGTCTCAACTGTAACCCCACAATTAATTTTCATAGAATGGTAACATCCTATATGACTGTGCAATAAGGAAAAACAGTTCTAATGCCCAAGCAGCCACTCCCCTAGTGATCTTGACAAATCAGCATCCATATGACTTCGCTTCAGTTTGTTTTACATTTTATTTCCTCATACTGCTGATGGTAACTATATCTTTTGCTGCACATTGTTTCTCTACCTGTGTTTATTCAAGGGTTCCACTGGTTAATTGCTTGTATTTGTGTGTTTTTAAAAACATCTTTATTGGGATAAAAATTCTCCCATTTAAAACCTAAAATTCAGTGGGTTCAGTATATTCATGGAGTGGGTACAAAAAGAAACTTTGTATCCATTAGCATTTCCTTCATATATATACCCAGAAGTGGCATCAATGGATCACCTGGTAGTTATATTTTTCATTTTTTGAGGAAATTCCATATTGATTTCTATAATGGCTTTATCAATTTACATTACCACCAACAGTACACAAGAACTCCCTTTTCCCCACATCTTTGCCAACCCTTGTTATCTCTTGTCTTTTTGATAATACCTACTCTAATAGGTATGAAGTGATATATCACTGTGGTTTTGATTTTCAGTCCTCTGATGATTAGTGATGTTGACTAGTTTTCATACACTTGTTTGTCATCTGTTGAAAGATGTCTGTTCAGGTCTTTTGCCAATTTTTTAAATAGGATTATTTGTTTTCTTGCTATGGTGTTGAGGTCCTTATACATTTTGGGTATTAACCTTTTATCAGATGTGTGGTTTGCAAATAATTTCTCCCATTCATTAACTTGTCACCTCACTCTGTTGATTGTTTCCTTTGCTGTACAAAAGACCTGCAACTGTAAAACTACTAGAAGAAAACATAGGGGAAAAGCTTCCTGACATTTGTCTGGGCAATAATTTTTAAAATATGACTTCCAAAGCACAGGCTACAAAAGAAAAAATAGACAAATGAGATCGCATCAAAGTAAAAAGTTTCTTACTGACTCTTCTCTTAGATTCAATCTCCTGGCAATCCCATACATTTAACATTTCATCTCAGACACTATATTTTTTTCAGCTTTAGTTTTTCTATTTGGTCTTTTCCATAGTTTTTATCTTTCTGATGAGATTTCCTGTCTCTTCAATTATTATCTGCATATTTTCCTTTATGTCCATGAGCACAATTAATAAGCTATTTTAAATAAATCTTGGTCAGCTTATTGCCGCATGTGCAGTATTGTATACTTTCTTTAGTACTGGTGACATTTTAATGTTTCTTCATATATGTATTAATTTTTGACATGGTCAATAATATACTGTCAATAATATAATGTAGATTCTGGATTCTGTTATGCTCCTGTGAAGAGATTTCTATTTTTTTAGAATGTTATTAACTTGGTTTCAAACAGAAAACTTTTTTTTAAGTTTATTTACTTTCAGAGAGAGACTGTGAGCAGGAGAGGGGCAGAGAGATGGGGGGAGAGAGAGAATCCCAAGGAGGCTCCATGCTCTCAGTTCAAAGCTTGACATATGGCTTGAACTCATGAATTGTGAGATCATGACCTGAGCCAAAACCAAGAGTCAGACACTTAACTGACTAATCCACCCAGGTACCCCTCAAACAGAAAACTTTTATGTCCCCTGCATTAGACAGCTGCTGAAATCTCAATTTAATGTTTCTTTTTTACTTATCTGAGCCACTTGGACTCTACCCACTTGGACTCTACCATGCATAGTTCAGACATCAAACTTTTTGGCAAGAGTTTATGCACATAATTCCAGGCTCTCCTTCCCTGGATGCCTCTTTTTTAAGACCCTCTCCCCTCATTTTTCAGCTGTTGTGTTTGCCTTGAACTCCGTTCTATGCTTTTTCAAGCCAGTAAGACCACTTTAGCCACTATCCGAGTTCTAGCAATCTCATAGGATAGGGTAAAGCTGTGAAATAATAAACTTTCTCAGGGACAGTTACTTCTTTCAATTGTCAATTCCCTTCTCTGCTCTCTTTAGTCAATCTCCAGTGTTTTCTTATTATATTGTACTTTATTTTATCTAGAATTTATAGTTCTTATCTGTGGGATGACTACGCTAATAGGAGATACTTAGTCATTACTGGAAGGCAGCTTCCTCCATCATCACACATAAAAGCTTCTAAAAGCTTCCTACATGATTCTAATGTGCAGTCAAATTTGAGAACCACTGACTTTAACCCTAATTTTTTCTTTTCTGAACTGCAACTAAATATATTCTCTTTAAGTTCTAGTTTAGCTCTAGCCTGTGTTCTCATTATCATACATTATCTTGTTTGTCCTGCCCACTATTAGTAAAAGGTACTGAAACACGGTATGAAGTGTATCCTTATTTAGTACGCCTTCGTGTTTTTAGCATACTTTAGGCTCCTGGTTGATAATTGATGAGTACTGCAAAAATTGATTGAAATCTAACATCTTCCTTCTTTAACTCAGACAAAAGAGTAATAGTACAAAATACGAGTTTCACGAAGAAACAATGTATCCTTTCAAGTAAAAAGTGTAAGTTTTTCCATAAAAAAGCAGTTAAAGACAACATGTCACTAAATAAATCACTAATTATATAATTATTTAAATAATCTGGATTATCCAACATGGAAAGAGCATAGGGCAAAAAGAAGCAAATGATTTCTATTCTAAAGATCAGCTAATTTATAGTATTTCAGCAGTTGGAATCTATATTTTACATAAAATTTTAAGAGCTGGTATAATAATTCCTGATCAAAAATAACAATTTCTTAATGGAAAATTGCTGATCTTCCAGGATTTATTTATTTATTTATTTTTAATTTTTTTTTCAACGTTTATTTATTTTTGGGACACAGAAAGACAGAGCATGAACGGGGGAGGGGCAGAGAGAGAGGGAGACACAGTATCGGAAACAGGCTCCAGGCTCTGAGCCATCAGTCCAGAGCCCGACGCGGGGCTCGAACTCAACGGACCGCGAGATCATGACCTGGCTGAAGTCGGACGCTTAACCGACTGCGCCACCCAGGCGCCCCTGATCTTCCAGGATTTAAATGGTTTCATTTTGTTTTGTTTTTCTAGAATGGATTCTGAAATTGAGTGTTAGAAAAGGAGTAACAGTGATAAGAAAGGAAAGAATAAAGACTACAATCTTTTGAAGAACATTTTCGTATCCTTTGGGAGAATTATAGAGTCATGTCAGATGTACAATTTTATGAGTATTTTTTAAAATTAGATTTTAAAATTGTATTGTCCTTCCTTACTAGCACATAGGTAACTTTTCCACTGGTCAATTGCTCCCCAGTTAGCTGGAAACTCTGATGTTTTTTTCAGTGCTGTGGGAAATAATTTTAAATATAATTTCTTTATTGAAGAGTAATGTATAAAAAGTGGGAAAATCATAAAAGTAGGACTCAATGATTTTTTACAAACAATCCAGCCATGTAACCAGCAACTAGATAAAAAAAAAGCAGACATTAATTACCAGAACTTCAAGACCCTTCATTTTGTTCTTTTCCAGTCAACACCTAGCACAAAACACACATAAATAATCATTATGTCTAGTATCATAAACCACTGTATCTTCTTCACTTTGTATTTTATACAAATAGAATCATACAGCATGTACTTTTGGAGAGGTTACATTCAGATTATTCAACATTCTGTTTGAAATTCATTCATATGTTACATGTAATTATATTTTACATGTAATTATATCATTCATTCTTATTGTTTTCTATATTTTAGTCTGTGAATATACCCCAGTTCTACTTTTGATTGGTACTTGAGTAGTTGTCTGTTTGGGATTATTACAAATAAGACTGTGATGAACATTCAGGAATATATCTGTTGGTAAACAAATGTATGCATTTCTGTGGGATAACAGCTAGGGGTGGAATCAGGAATGAGTATATTCAGCTTTACAGATATTGCCAAGTAGTTTCCAAAGTTGTTGCCCAATGGTAGGTACACTGCTATCAGCAACATGTATAAGAATTCTGGTGTTCCATAACTTCATTTGCAATATCATTTCATCAATTCTCATGGGTGTGTAGTGTTATTATATTTTGGCTTTTATGTGCTTTTCCTGGATGACTAATGAAGTTGGCATCAGTTCATATATTTATATGTTTACCATCATTTAGGAAGAACCTGTTTATGTATTTTGTCTAGTGTTCTACTGATGTGTCAGCTTTTATATAGCTATCTGTAAAGTACCTTTAAATGTACTGACAGCTCTATCAGATATATTCATTGTATCTACTCTTACCTTGTATATCGCCTTTATATTTTCTGAATCATGTTTTTGTGCAATATTAAAAAAATTTTTTCCGACTACAAGGTAATGATTTTTTTCTATATTTCTCTTTAAGAGCTATAATGTTTATCTTTTACAAATCTGACCTGCAACCCATCTGGAATTAATTTTTGTGTATGGTGTGCAGTAGGATTCAAGATGTATATTTCTTCTAAATGAATATTCAACTGAAGGACCCCGTTTATTCAAAACACCATTCTTTCTTCCAGTGCATTATAATTTCAGGAAGATAACAATCATTTAATAAGTGGAATCCTGGTGGCCAAAATATGCTTGAAGGATTGTTTATATTAAAGGAAATCAAATATTGTGGTAATAGAAACGATCTAGAGTAACAAGATTATCGAATAACAGAAACATCTTTATATTTTGAGCCAAAATTTGTTGAGCTCTTAAATAAGCTAGACTTCCATGCATCATTTTTTTTAATTTTTTTTAATGTTTATTTTATTATTTTTGAGACAGAGAGAGACAGAGCATGAACGGGGGAGGGGCAGAGAGAGAGGGAGACACAGAATCGGAAGCAGGCTCCAGGCTCTGAGCCATCAGCCCAGAGCCCGACACGGGGCTCGAACTCATGGACCGTGAGATCGTGACCTGAGCCGAAGTCGGACGCTTAACCGACTGAGCCACCCAGGCGCCCCCCATGCATCATTTTTAAAGTAAACATTTTATATTAAAATACCTTTAAAAGGACATCTGGGTGGCTCCGTTGGTTAAGTGTCTGAATTTGGCTCAGGTCATGATCCCATGGTTCGTGGGTTTGAGCCCCTCATTGGGCTCTGTACTGATAGCTCAGAGCCTGGAGCCTGCTTCAGATTCTGTGTCTCCCTCTCTCTGCCCCTGAAGGCTGGGAAGTCTAAGATCAAGGCACTGGCAGATTCAGTGTCTGGTGAGAACCTGTTTCCTGGTTCATAGATGTGGGACTCTCTGGGGCCTCTTTTAAAAAGAGCATTAATCCCATCATTAAAAGTTCCACCATCATGACCCCATTCACTTCCCAAAGCCCCCACTTCTAAATACCATCTTGTTGTACACTGTTTCAACATATGAATTTGGAAGCGGGGGGACACAAACACTGATTTTATAGCAAATGGATAAACATAATATGGTATATATGGTCAACTATTATTCAGCTTCAGAGAGGAAGGAGATTCTGACACATGATACAATATTGGTAAATCTTAAGATAGTATGCTTAGTGGGAGGCCTGGGTGGGCTCAGTTGGTTAAGAGACCAACTCTTGATTTTGGCTTCAGTCATGACCTCATGGTTTGTGGGTTCGGGCTCCTGATGAGGCTCTGCCCTGACAGTGCAGAGCCTGCTTGGGATTCTCTCTCTCTGCCCCTCCTGTCTCTCTGTCTCTTTGGCAAAATAAATGAATAAAATGAAAAAAAAGAAGATCCAGACTACATTTAAAAAAAAGGATATTATGCTTAGTAAAATAAGCTAATGACAAAAGGACAAATATCATATGATTCCACTTATTTAAAGTACCAACTGTGGTCAAATTAATAGGGACAGAAAGTAGAATGTGGTTGGCAGGGGTTAGGGGGATGGAAGTATGGGGAATTAATGTTGAATAGGTACAGTTTCAGTTTTGGAAAATGAGAAATATTCTGGAGGTGGATGGTGGTGCACACTACCGTGCACACAAGTGTGAATGTACTTAATGCCACTGAACTGTACACTGAAAAATGGTGAAAGTGGTAAACTAAATGTGTAATTTACCTCAGTTTTAAAACTTAAAAAATAAAGCCGGAAAAAAACCAATCATGTGGTGTCTCTGTATAATTATTCATAAATTTTTAAATTTTTTAAATGTTTATTTATTTTTGAGAGAGAGAGAGAGAGAACCAGAGCATGAGCAGAGGTGGGACAGAGAGAGAGAAAGACACAGAATTCGAAGCAGGCTCCAGGCTCTGTGCTAAGGGGCTCGAAGTCAAGAAATGTGAGATTGTGACCTGAACCAAAGTTGGATGCTTAACTGACTGAGCCACCCAAGTGCCCCATGTTTTAATATTA
This sequence comes from Herpailurus yagouaroundi, assembly GCF_014898765.1. Classification (NCBI taxonomy): domain Eukaryota; kingdom Metazoa; phylum Chordata; class Mammalia; order Carnivora; family Felidae; genus Herpailurus; species Herpailurus yagouaroundi. Next base: position 4,527 of record NW_024412445.1, on the reverse strand, counting down.
ATTTTGAAAAATTCATCTCAGAGATGGGAAGTAGTTTGTCCAAGACCCTCAGCTAATACTTGCCTAAGCAGGTTTTAGCTAACTCCAAGGTAACATATTTTTAACTATAGATAGATGGTAGGTAGATGATGATGATGAAAGATAGATTTATAGATAGATAGATAGACAGGACTTGCTACTTCATATCATAAAAAATTGTTTTATTGTTTTATTTTTTCTGTTTATCAGTAAAAATATGATCTTAGTCCTAAAAGTTTTATAAATAATTGATAATTTTATATTTAAAACACCTTCCATGCATGTGCTCAAACCAAAATTCTGGGAATTATTCTTGATTTCTCTCTTAATTTTACCCACACGTAAACTGTTAGCAAGTATCTTTAGCTCTGGTTCCTTAACATCTCCTACATCTTTCCATCTCCCCACCTCCATCATTTCTAGCCTGGTCTAAAACACAATCACATTTCACCTAGACTATATTAATAGCCTCCTAACTTCTTTTTATATCCCCCTACAGTTTTTCTCTACAGATTTCATGGCCCAAAATAAACAAAAGCTATGACTCCCCAAGGATGTGTATACGTTTTTGTGAAGGATCAGATAGTAAATATTTTAGGCCATGTGGATCATACAGTCTTCACTGCAAATACCTAACTTGGCCATGTAGCATGAAAATAGCCACAGATAGGGACACCTGGGTGGCTCAGTTGGTTGAGCCACCGACTTCGGCTCAGGTCAAGATCTTACAGTTTGTGAGTTTGAGTCCCGCGTCGGGCTCTGTGCTGACAGCTGAGAGACTGCAGCCTGCTTTAGATTCTGTGTCTCCCGCTCCCTCTGTCCCTCCCCTGCTCACAGTTTGTCCCTCTTTGTCTGTGAATAATAAATAAACATTAATTTTTTTAATGAAAAAATAGCCGCAGATAATACACGAAGGTAAACAAAAGTGTGTGGTGGCATTTCAATAAAACTTATTTACAAAAATTAAGATGCTGCTGAATTTGACCCACCCCTTCCCTAACTGAGGACTAACCAAACACTCCCCCTTGCCTTAGAATAAAGTACAAGTTCTTTAACTGACCCATGAAACTTTACATGATCTCGCCACTGTCTTATCTTCCCAAACTCTTCCACCATTTGTCCTACTCTGTATTCTGTATACTCCTTCTTTCCCTCACAATTGTTTGAACCTGAAAGTTTATTGTCAGCATATAACTTACACATCAACTCTTTATTCTGCCTGCAGTGCTCTTCTCCCAGACTTTTTGCACAGCTGGTGGCTAATAATTTGCAACTCTTCTTCAACCCAGCACCTTGTAAGGAAAGGCCTTCCCATGCCACACAATCCAAGTGCTCCGGCTCTATCATGGGCAGTATAAATGACCCTGCTTTATTTCCTTTAAGACATTTGCATTTATCTGAAATGATTCTGTTGGCTTGTTATCCAGAGTGCATATTCACCTCTACCCTACCTCCCCAAAATACATTGTAAGCCTCAGGAGTAAGGGCCTATACCTTTCCTATTGCCTGTTCTGTTCCATCCTCCACCCCTACAATGGTTCCAGGCATATAGCAGGTGCTTGCTAAATTATTTGTAACAGAAAACATGAAAGAAGTGTTTATGAGAGATTTTTATATGTATCTACTGGGTCTTCAGTTGAATGTAGAATAACTCATTAATGCCATAATTCAACACTTCAACAAAATTCCCAAAGATCATCTCCACTGACAATAACCCCAATAAGCATATTTAATTATAAACACAAAAATAGTCTGTTTTATACCCCCCAAAAGTACATAAGTATGAAATTAAAGTTTAGTGATGTCATCACTCATCTTATAAAATCTTTCAATGGTTCCTAAAATATAGGATTTTTTAGCTTAAAAATATTGTGCTCTTGTGATGTTATAAACAAGCAAATGATGAGAAATTACATTAAATACACAAATATATTTGTATGATAAAACACTATTCCTGTTTTATTTCCTAAAGGTCGATGCATATGTTAACTATTTATTTTTACAGTTTAATGCATTCGTTTACACATCACACAATTGTCCTTTCTTTATATTTACATTTAAGCTAATTTCAAAGTAGGGACTTTTCCATTGAAGTGGTGCTTGCATAACATAAACACATGATTTCCATTCACAGATTTTAATGTATCATTATTAAAATAACCACTAAATATTATTTGCCTGCTCATAAATTCTAACTTCAGAATAAACAAATGCTCTTGAATCCGTTTTACTTCTGTGTTTTTACCAATAGGTGGCAATGAACATTCCTCCCTACATTTGCTTTACCATAATTGGAGACAATGTAAATCCTGTGTCCTAACAGTACAGGATTTTACTAAAGAGTAGTTACAGGAAAGAAATGTAATCTAAAAGGCAACCCATTCTTATTATCCACCACCTCCAATTTTTAAACTTTTCTTTAGATGTTAAGCTAAAATCATCAAGCAACATTTCTGTAGTAGTCCCCGGTCTGTCTGGTGAGACCATGCAATGTATTTCTCTAACCATTCTATATGGCAGTTCTGAAGCTATTAGAGAAGTTATCTTTTCTGATGTAGCATTACAAATTTTATCAACGTTTTTTCCTGAGACACGGTATGGCTTCAGATGCTCCATGCTGCTTAACCTTTTTTTTTTTTTTTTTTTTTTTTTGCTTATTTATTTATTTAGAAAGAGAGAGCAAGTGGGGGTGGTGGGTAGGCAGAGAGAGAGGATGGAGAGAGAATCCCAAGCAGGCTTTGCACTGTTAGTGTAGAGCCCAGTGCGGGGCTCGAACTCACAAATTGTGAGATCATGACCTTGTGGAACCCAAGGAATTTAACAAAAAATCCCCTACCCCTGGACAAGCAGAGCAAGACTAACTCCATTTTGTGCTACACCCACCATCTCATGTATAACCCCCACCCAAGTCAAGCCACTGAGCACACCCTTACTGGAAACCGGCTCATATAGGAATGCGGAACCCCTAACCGCCAAAGAATGTAAACCTTGCCTTTCACCCGCCAAACTTGCGCCCCAATTCTGATCAGAGTGATAGGCTAGTTCAAACAGTTACTATAGGGTAAATTGTAATTCAATTGGCCACCTGCGTGTGGACTGACATGACTATGCAACTTTCTGTGTGTGTTACAATCTCATTGGCCACTGGCCCCTATAAAACTGCTATGCCACTTAACCTAGTGGTCCAAGTCCCTGCTCCACTGTGTCGGGTATACTTGGGCCCAAGCTTGAGCTTGCAAATAAACCCTCGTGCGTTTGCATCGGTATCGGCTCCTTGGTGGTCTCTCGGATTTGAAATCGGGGGCATTACGACCTGAGCCAAAATCAAGAGTCAGATGCTGAACTTACCGAGCCACCCAGGCACCCCAACTGCTTAAATTTCTTTGACATCTTCCAACTAGTTTGTGTCCATTTTAAAATACAACATCCTAGTGGAATCGTAGTGTACAACATAGGCAATGCAAAATTCAGTGGGACTATTATTCACCTTCCTTACGGATACTATATTTCTATTAATCCACCTCAAAACTTCACTGTCTTCCATCCGGTATGTCACACTAAGATTTTTTACTAGGATCATATATTTTTAAAAAGATCCTCAGATCTTATTCACATCTTGCATTTTGAAATAAGTTCAAGCTTGTTTTATCTTTGGTGTCTTAATTTTTTATCTCAGCCAGTTGATATCACTTTGAATATTGATTGGTCTTCTGTTGTGTTTGATCATCTCTCCCAGATTTAATATCCACAGTATAACAAATTTCTCTTTTTCTTTTTACCCAAATTATTGTTTTAATTTCTCAAGAATTCTTAACTGAGTTAAAAACTTCTGAAGTTCCAGAGTCTCCACCAGACATTTTATTGCTTGATGTTTTTACACTGGAAATTGTGATCCACAACAGAAGACATCCACCTATATACTTAACTATGTGAATGGCATAAATCAAAATTTTGGTAATCAGGGATGTCAGTTCTGACTGAGGCATTTCTGAAATAGAGTGCACCTGAGTTGTATTTTAGACTTTCATCGTAGACTTGATGTATTACATGTAATTCTCACTATATACCACAAATATCATCAAAAGCTACTTTACCATCAGCATAATCCTGAGATCATAATTTTGACCATTCTCCCCAGTCATACTCATTCATATCTATATCAACCTCATTGCTCAAATCACATGAGGAACTAAAACTTTGTGAAAAGTCTTTCAATGTAACTTTTCAACCATCACTTCAATGGCCCACAAAGAGTCAATATCTGTTGCAATCTTTATTTACTTATTTTACCTCTACCTCTATTATAGTTCTTCTTCTTTTTATTTATAGCTTAAATCATGAAGGAGATACCTCACAGCAAAACAAACTCCTGTCAGATTTTGTGCCACATGTTTACAAAGGCATCATTGCCTAATTACAGCTGTGTTGGTCCACAAGCCACAGCTCAGAATTATTCAGTATGAAGCAGCAAGGGAGGCTTTGATGTAGAGCCCTTAACGCAAGACAATG
>NW_024412444.1:15843829-16024882 GCF_014898765.1 Herpailurus yagouaroundi | reverse complement strand
GTGTGTGTGTGTGTGTGTGTGTGTGTGTGTGTGTGTGTCCAGGTCCTGTCTTTGCTGAACCTGCCTATGGTTTTTTGATTGGGAGAGCCAGCAGTGGCAGGCTCCCGACAGTAAAGCCAGTCCAACCTTTGAGGCTGGGAGGGTGGAGAGGCTGGGAATTCCCAGGGTATCTGAGCAGGGCGGAAGTGCCAGGGGCCTGGGCTGGGTCTGCTTCTTCGGGTGGGCCAAGGGGTGGAGACTGCTAGGTCTCTCTGTAGCTGCCAGGCCTAATTGCCTCATTAGTATCTGCCTGCCGCCCGGGCCTGTCTGGTTCCCTCCCCAACGGCCCAAACAGCCCTGTTTTTCAGGAATCCCTCCTACAAGGCACTGGTGACAGTGACAGTGACCACATGATCATGACGAGGCTGGGGAAATGGCCCGGGAGCCAGCTGGCCTGGGCCAGGCATGAATTTGCTGGGTTGAGGCCTCAGCATCCAGCCCCATCCCAGGTTTCATGCTCTGTGCTGTCCCACATGGGCTCAGCTGTCAAGCTGCCTGCCGGGAGCTGGATATGCTGTGTTCCCAGGCTCACAGGGACCAGTAGCAGCACCAGAAAACAGTCTAGAGGACTCCCTTCCTGGTCTGTTCCTACCCACCCCTACTCCTGCCACAGGGGCATGTGCCCCAAGACCTGGGAGAATCCATCCCTGCAAAGACTAGGGTCTCCTGGGAGAGAGGAGTCTAAGGGACTCTGACTCTTAGGGCCCCGAGCAGGAGCCAAGATGAGTATACCATGTGTGTTGGGACAGGGCAGGAGTGAGAGGAGGGTGGTGGGTGGAGATTGGGAGACCCGACCAAGAGACCTGGTTCTAATCCTGATTCTACCACAGGCCTCCTGTCTCTGGGCCTCAGTTTCCTCCTCTATAAACTGGGGGTGCAGTATACCAGGCAAACTGCTCTGAGGCAGGAGGAAGCCCACCATTGAAGGGCCCAGCCAAGGGCTGAGCACATGTTCCCTGAGTCAACCCTCTTATGCCTGGACAGTCGGGACAGGGCCCTGGGGGCAGGTGATGACCCCCAAGGGAAGGCCTCCGGGAGCAGAGGGATGGGAAGGGGGCTTGTAGCAGCTGTGCCAGGGAACGTGAGCAAGATGGGCTCTGAGCAGAGAGGCCGGCCCCGACAGGGAGGTTAAACAGAGACTGAGGAGACACAGCATCTCTTCTGAACCTGGAGCTGTTGGCTGCCCTGTCCTGAGGCTGATGTCGTGGTGGGGGCGGTGGCATGGACGCTCCCAACACCTGGGGCCTGCCTGTGCAGGTCCCTTCCCGTGGGGCAAGGCCCTACCCACCAGCCTTCTGCCTTTGACTCTGTGGCCACGCCTGCCCACCCACCTGGCTGCCCTCCCATAATGAAGGGTAGGGAGGGAATCAGAGTCATCAGGACCCCAACATGGCTCAAACATGGTCCTACCTCCAAGCCTTGGCCATGCCAGCCCCCTGCTGCCTTCTCTTCACCCTTCCTTAGCTGTCACCCCCATTCAGTTCCCACCTTTTGCTCAGACCCAGCAGACAACAGCCCCTGCTCTGAACCCAGAGAGCCTTTCCCATCATGGGGCTTTGACCTATACCTCCTGCCTCCTCAAGGGCTTTTCCTGTAGCACTGTCCAAAATGGGATCCGTGGAATACTGGGCTGGCCCGGCACACCTCAATAAAAGAAGTGGTCAAACGTCTGGAAAACACTATGAGCTCTGTGGCCCAAACTGCATAGCATTGGAGTGTTAAATGCTCTGACAAGTCCTGCAAGGATTGAGCTGGATTTATTTTGTTCATCAGGCATTTCCCAAACTCTGGCAACCACAGCATGAGTTTCCTGCATAACCTCCACTATCAGCTCATGGGACTGTGCCCTCAGCATGTCCTTCGGGGGAGAAAGTGGCCTTATGTTGCCCAGTGGCTATTCACACCACATTCTCTTCCCTGGACTGTGCTTCCCCTCTTCAGGGTCATCAAGGTGATCACTCAGAACCCCATACCCTTCTTCTGGCCTGCTGTAGGGCCCTGCGGTCTGCTTTCTGCCAGCAGGTCCAGCCACCCCTGTGGGATCAGAAGCTAGTCTGGTGGGAAGGTGAGGGTGATAAATGGATGCTGGGCAACAGGCTGGAGAGGAAGAAGATGAGCCAGACACTCAGCCATGTTTCTCCCAACCGGCAGCTGCCACCTCTTGGCCCCGACTGGCTCCGGTGGCCTCTAGCTCGAGGCTGCACAGGGCCGGGTTGGGTGGATAGAGAGGCTGTGCTGTCTCGGCTTGGGAGCTGCGGACGGGCTCCCCTCCCCAAGCCCAGGCCAGAGTTGGGTTACGAGCCCTGAGGGTCTCCTAATGAGTTCCACATGCAAGTGGATGCCTCGGAGAGGAAACGGGCAGGGGCTGGGGTGGGGGAGAGGGGCCTGAGGATTGGAAACATGTGTGGAGGAGGAGAAGGAGGATGGGGAGGACGACAGAGAGGTGGGGGAGAAGGAAGGGGAGGAGCAAGAGGAGGAGACTTTATTCTCAGAAGTCCTGGTGCCTACCCCTCATGAGGTTGACTGCCAGGCCCCCAAGTCCCTGTCGGAGGCCCCCAGGCCACCAGTCTGCTGGGAGAGTGGTCGGAGGGACCTCAGAGGGCCTACTCCTCTTTACTTCAGGTGGAAAAAGCCCCAACCTCCTGGCCCTGCTTGGTGGGGGTTCTGAGCCATTAGGGGCAGGATAGAACCCGCTGGGTGGGAGGGGCCATGGGGACATAAGGAAGCCCCTCCAGTGCCAGCCAGCCTGGCCAGCAGCAAAATACTCCTCCAGATCCAGCCCGGCTTCCCCTACTCCACTGGAGAGCCCTGGGTGCAGCAAGGCCACTGACTCGTCAACCCTGACTCCCACCTTTGCCCCTCTTGGCTAGTGGGTGGGCAGGGAGGCCTGGCATGTGGGTTGGCTGCCCTACCACCCCTCCCACTCACGTGGGCACCTGGACTGGCCTGGTAGCTGGAAACCTCATTAGGAAAAACAAAGGCTGTGCAGGAGCCATGTTGACATGTGGGGTGGGGGTGTCTGGTGAGAGAGGCCCACAGTGGGTAAGGAGCAGAGTCTACCTTAACAGATCCCCCCCCCCCCCCCACTCCCAGGAGTACCGGTTGAGCCCCAGGTTTCCAGCCAGCTGACCAAGGTGGAGCCTGGAGTGGGCCTTATAGCCAGCTGGCCAGCCTGCAGGACTCCGATGCCAGGAGCCCAGCCCTTCAGCCCCCACCTCCAGCCCCCTCCCCAAGCCATGGACTGGAGCCCAGCAAGGACAAGGTCTGTTCTTAGAGCTTTGTGTGAATTGTCTCAGTGAGTCTTTCCAGCAGCCCTATGAGGTCACTCCTGCTCTTACCCTATGTCATGGAGGAGGAGGCTGAGGTACAGAGAGGTGCATACAGAGCATTCCTGGCATCAGAAATAGTGGGTGCAAAGGTCCTGGGGCTGGAATGTGCCTGGTGTGTCCAAGGAACAGCAAAGAGGCTGGTGTGGCTGGAGGGGCATGAGAGGAGGGTGGAGGGGGTGGCAAGAGATGGGGTAGGGGACAGGCAGGAATGAGTGGGGCCTTGTGGTCGTGGTGAGCACTGGGGCCTCTATTCACTGTCGGGGAGGCTGGGGAACCAACCACTGGAAGCAGTTGAGCAGGGATGGCATGAGCTATCTTACCAGTTCTCATTATTTATTGCTTTTTATTCTGACAGCTTAGTAGCCTCTGGCTGCTCTGCTGAGAACAGATGGGGTGGGACAAGAGCGAAAGTGGGAGACCAGGGAGAAAAAGACCAGGCATCTCAGCAGGTTCTGGCTCCTTGCGGGTTTAGCTTTGGGATGGCGTGAGTGGTGGGCAGGCCCAAACTTCTGGGGGAGGTTGACAGGACCCTCACCTGACCTGCACAAGCCTGAGGCTCCCATCCCTCACCAGAGGGGCCTATAGAGCTGAGGCAACCCCAGGCCAGAGACCTTATCCCCCAACAGGAGACTTCAGGATACCTCTCAAAAGGCACGGGCATCCTTGTGGGGTTTCACAGATGTCTCTATCTCAACACACCCTAACCACCAGGGGAGCTAGACCCAACCCCAGGATCAGGGCAACCCCAAGAGCAAAGGTCAGCTTCCTGGTTCCGGCTAAGAAGTCCATGGAAGCAGCCCAGACAGGGGCTGGCCCAGCCCTCTGCCACAGAAAACACCTTCTGTTTCCAGTTAGCAGGCGCATGTGAGCTGCTGCCTGGAGGGTCTGGGAGGACTAACTACACCGCTTCTCTGGCTGCAAGTTTCAGAGGCTTCTGAGGAGCCAATCCAGGAGCAGTTGTCACGGGAGGAAGATTCTGGGGGTTGAGTTGGGACTGGGGAGCAAAACCAGCATCTCCATTCCAACCTTGGGCAGGAGGGCATGTCTTTGGGGCGGATCTGGCTGCGGTCAGGATTTACGGGGCTCAGTGCAGAGGTGGGGTGGGGCATCATAGTTCTTCTGGGAGATCTAGATGGTTCTAGAGAGAGCTGCCAGGGGAGGGCAGGGGGCAGGGCAAAGGTCTGGAAGAGGCCAGTTAAGCAGAGCATCTGTGGGGTGCATGTGCCCTCGGCCAGGCTTGAGACCAGGAGAGTGACAAGGACTGGCTAAACATGGGCCCCCAGCGCTCAGGGACGTCCGTGGCTCTGAAGGCAGTCTTGATTCCAAAGCTGAGTCCAGGCACCCAATGGGAGGAGAACGGAGATAGACTGGGGCTGTCAGGATGCGTGGCGGAGTGACACTGCCCAGCGTGGGTTCTGGCTCCTGCAGGCCAGCCCCCCACCTACTGGGCACCCATTTGTGCCTGAAGGAGAAGCTCAAGGCCGAGAAAGGGGAAGCTTCGGCAGAACACGACTTCCCTCTCCTGCCCAGGTTCCTTATCCCAGTGCTCAGATTTCTCATCAGTGGTAGGTCAGCGGGTGGGGGGCTGGCATTCCTGAAGCAAGAAGCGCTCCTAAGGTGAAAGAGGCTCACCTAAAGTGAAAGCACTCCTTAGCTTTGCTTTATAAATAGGTCCTTGGGAGAGTGCACTGGCAGCTCCCAACCAAGGAGGGGCTGGCATGAAAGCTTCCTAATGGCTTTGCCCCAGGCTCTCTGGCCTGGCTCCAATCCTATCTTGAGCTCAGCTGGGCCCTCAGGGGTCGGGAGTCCGGGGCAAAGCTTCTAAAAGACTTCCCAGGGGTGGCCAAGTAAGTGAGCCTAGGTTGCCAGGGCCTCCAGGCTAGGGTGAGCTGGAGCCCACCAGCCAATGGGACAAGGCCCCACACCAGGTGTGGTGCTCACAGGAAGTGGAAGGACACCCAGGACACCGGGCCGCCAACAGCCTGCCACTGCTGCCTTGGCAAAGTGGTTCCCTCAGCAGCCTGGGGTGGGTGGGGTGGAGCAGGGGTGCTCAGTAAGAAGGCCCGGGGGATTTCTGGTCCCCTTAAATGGCCATACACCAATTAAGGCGGGAGCCATCAGGGGCCTATCTTGAGCAAATCATTTAGGAAAATGAGGTTAATGACAGGGAGCCAGGACAACAGGGCCCGTGTGAGTCACCATGCTCCCGCTCGCTCAGCGGGCTGGGTTTCCGGGATTCCGGGTAATCACAAACACCCAACCTCGAGCCTGTGCTGACCCTGGTGGCAGCCTGGGTGATAGCAGAGAGGTGGCCTTAGAGTGCTGGCCTCCCTAGGTGGGGAGGGGCTGCCCTGAGTCCCCTTGCCTGCCCGCTCAAATCCCCGTTCACCACAGGCATGCTCATGGCGGGGGCCACAGGATCAGGAGTTCGTAACTGTAGCTGTCTAGAATTCCAGAGCCAGAGGGACCGTGGGACCATCAGCCCATTGACACATGGACCAACTTCCAGGAAAGGGGCCTGACCTGTCACAAGTGTCACCCCAGACTGGTGGTGGTGGGGGTCATACCAACAGTCACACACTGACCACACTCTCGCTCTGTGCCAGTCACTGCTCTGAGCGCCTCATGTGCCTGAATACATAGGCATATAACCTCAGAGAGAGTCTACAAACTTGGGAAACTCATTCAAGACCACGGAGCTAGCAGGTGGCAGAGCCAGCGTCTGGAGTTGGGAGTCAGCGACCCCTGACTCCATTGCTCGACCTCTCAGCAGCCTGCTTGCACACAGCCCGCCACCACGGAGAAATCGCGAATCTGTGGCAAGCAGATCCTGGGACAGAGGGACAAGGATGGTGCTGGGTGGGAGAATGGCAGAGTTTCTAGGTCAGGCTGGCTGGTGCCACTTGAGTCTCTGAAGGGACATGGTCAGAGCTCATGGGGAGTGGAGACTCGGGAAAGAAAGGGTAGCAGGCTTGCCAGGGGTCAGGGCAGGACTCAGCTGCTGCTGCTTTCTGGCTTGGTGGGCCGGCCCACCTGAGCTGCCCCCCGCAGTTTCTCTGGCAGAAGTACAGGTTCATCTTGAAACCCCAAGAATCTGGCAAAGGGTAGGTGGAGGGAATCACAATTTAAATCACCCATCACCAACACCTGTTCTTTTATTTCCCGTTAGGAAAATCAGGGCACGAGAGAAGGGGGTGGTGGGAATTGCCACTAGGATATACTTCTTTTTTTTTTTAATTTTTTTTTTAACGTTTATTTATTTTGGAGACAGAGAGAGAGCATGAACGGGGGGAGGGCCAGAGAGAGAGGGAGACACAGAATCCGAAGCAGGCTCCAGGCTCTGAGCTGTCAGCACAGAGCCCAACGTGGGGCTCAAACTCACGGACTGCGAGATCATGACCTGAGCTGAAGTCAGACGCTTAACCGGCTGAGTCACCCGCCCCTAGGATATACTTCTTAACAAAAAACCCCTAACCTAATCTCACCTTCCTAGCAAAAAGAAAAAAAAAAAGAGAGAGAGAGATAGAGAGAGAGAGAGAGATGCCTGCAATTTGGATTTTGGGGGACTGTTATCAAAATCTACTACCAGAAAATATGGTGGCTGAGCTGAGGCACTTGCATTTCCAGAAGGCAGAAACACCAGTGGGGGCACTGGTAAGAGCCCCTACGATGGGGGAGCCGGCGGCAAGGGCTGGCAGGGAGACACCACCACAAGAAAGGCCCTGTCATGTGGCCCCCGACCTTGCCAAGCCACCTCAAGCCCACCTAGGCCTCACGCTCCTCCCTTGCTTGTGAGGGTCCCCACGGCCAAACAGCCCAGTGTTGCCCAGCTCAGGGTCCTGTAGCACCTTCATGGGCTGGGGGTGGGGGGTCAGAGCACCCTAGAATCTCCCTCAGGAAAAATCTGGGCCCCCTAGATCCTCACTTCCTAGATCCCCTCTTCCTCAGGAAAAATCTGGGCCCCCTAGATCCTCACTGAGCAGTGAGGTCCCAACTCAGGCCCCACGTGAGCAATTTCAAGAAAGAACTCTTGGGGTTAGAACTTAGGCCCTTCATTGCTCTGCCTTGTGTGTGTGACACACTGACCCTCGAGCTTGGAGGAGGTGGGTTCTCTGTGGTGTTTCAAAGACCAGCGCAGCTCTCCAAGAACCTTCTTCCCCCACATTCCGGGTCTGGCTGGTGGCTCCATCAAGGCAGGTGTGTGAGTGTGCAGGAAACCCCTCAGGAGGGCCCTGCCTGGGCCACTCCAGAGAAGTCCTCTCAGACAGCCCGTAGGGGTTCAGTAGGGGAGAGCCCAGGCTGGGCTGCCTCAGAACACGTGGACATCTCGGCCTATAAGGGGTGTGGTGGGGGGGGGGCTGATAAACTAGGGTGGGGCTTCCAGGGACAAACACTACACCATTGCCCCCAGGCCATTTCCCCGAATCCCTAGCAGGCTCTCAATCTCCATTTTCCTCACAGAGAAAACTCAATCCTGGTGTAAACTGAAGGCAGGGTGATGGCAGCCTGGGCCCGGCCGGAGGGCAAGAGCTGCCATACAATGCCTGGAGACCTGGTTCCAGTCCTGCTGTCCCCAGTGAGAGGTACCATCTGTGTCTCCCGAGATGACCTCACCCTGAGATGGCTGCTCAAATCACCAGAGCTCCAACACAGACCTCCAGCTTCACGACTGGAAGCTACAACAGGACAGCCAGCATGGTTGGGGGCGGGGGGTGGGGTGGGTGGGTGTTGACAAACCTAGTCCCACAAGCTGCATCCTCTCTGAGCAGGTTCACTTAGGGTACCCAGACTCCCTAAAGGCCTTTACGGAGGGGGATCCCATGACCTCCCGAGGCAGCTGAGCACCTCACCTGCCAATTCAAACCAGCAGGCCTGCCCAACTCTTCTACACGCAGGGACACATGGGAGGCCTCAGCAGATCCCTGGGGACCTTCAGAAGAGCCTGAGCCAGCAGCCTCCTCCCCACTTTCCCACTCACAGCTCATGGGGAGCGAGCCTCCCTCGTAAGCACCTGGAGGGGTGGTTACCACCACCACATAACACAAGAACCTGAGGCTCAGAGAAGTTATGTCGCCATGCGGAGGTTACACAGCTGTCTAAAGGCAGAATCTGTAGCCTGATCCTGGACTGCGGCTCTCTCTCCACACAGCCGGGGGAGGCAGCTTCCCCATTCTCATCGTTCATCAGGGCTCAACACAGGCTGCCTCCTTGGCGGCCCAAGCTCCTAGGCATTCAGGCTCTGCTCCCACCTGGAAGCCGCAGAGGCTGGGAACCTCATTAGCTGCGTGGTACTAACAGCTCCCGAGAAGATCTAACACCCCCACCCCCCACCCCGGTCCCCCAGGGCAAGGCAGGTATGTTGAAGGATAAATACCTCCCTGGCTGGCTGGGTCCCAAGAAGCCAAATGCTGAAGGCATAGACAACACCGAGACATATGGCAAACACTGCCTGGCTCTCCCTGCAGGGATGCAGAGGAAGGCGCCTATGAGAACCCTCAGGAGTTAAGTGGAAATGCAGGTGCCTGAGTCTTCCAGGATCCAATCGAGGAAGCCAGCTGGGGGGCCGGCCAGGGGAGGTGAATGTCATATGGGGACTCTGGCTGTCCTTGCTCCCCCAATACCCTGAGCTCCAGAGGTAACCTGGCAGGGGCTCTCCAAAGTCACCGCTCTCATTCTCCCTTTATGGGCCCTGGGGATGGAGGCACTGATAAGGTCTCACTCAGAACAAGCCACTTTTATGAGAAGCTCAATAAAGTCCATTTTAATTTCAGATTCCTTCACCTTCGTGCATACAGAGGAGGAGCCACCAGGCCCCAGTGAACATGCGTGAGGCAGAAATCGAGGCCACTGCAAAGCTACCGCCTCCCCGCCTCGAGTGCTTCTTCCTGGATAAACCTCAGATGGACCCACATTGGGCCTTTTGTCAGATTTAGAGAAAACTCCTGGCTCCCCATCCAATGTGTAGTCCATTGCTATGGGTGGGAAGAGCCAGTCATATGACAGAAGGTTGGACAAACCCCAGGAAGGGGACTCTTCTGGAGGGGGCAGGGAAGCTGCGATCTTAGGGCTCATTGGGACTCCGAGGTAGAGGTAGCAAACATTTCCGGGTGACTCCTTCACATTAAACCAAACACAGTCCATTCTGCATGTGTTGGCCCTGCCCACAGGGGGCCGGCCTCCCACTGCCAGGTGGAGAGCCTCCAGGTGCAGACAGCAGGTGGAGGACAGAGATAGGGGCATAATCGCTGGGGCTCAGGGATGAATGTGATGCCCACAGAGCTGAATCCCTTTCATTTAAATAAATGAGTCCCCAACTCCCACAGTACCAATCCCCGGTCTGCCACCCCCCCCAAAATCGACCAAGCTCTTGATTCTTGCTCCCCTGATCACGGTGTTGTTCTCTGCATGATTAGCTGCTGGTTCTCCAGACACTGCTTCAGCTTGTCCTCCGTCAGTGTCAACCGCTGCTCCAGGATGGAGACTGTCTGCAAAATAAATGGTGGTCAGGCTTCAGGGTTGCCCTAGGGATCCCCCCAGCCATTCCTGCTCAGCTGCTCAGCCTGCTGTCCTGTCAGGTCCCTGGCTCTGGTGGCGACTGGGACTGCTCTTGCTTTCATGTCTCTTCCTGGCTCTGGATGGCTGTTCTCTGATGCTTGCAGGCAGGGGGAGGACACAGTGAGGGAAGGTCGGCAGCAGGTCCCACAGCCCTGGGTCAGAATCCCTGGCCCTGGTGGTCTGGCACTTAGATTGGGGTCTGGAACAGAATCACTTCCTCATTTGGGCCAGGTTTCTATCCACAACCAACTGGAGACCATCACCCATCTCCATTCCAAAGGTAAGAAAATGATACCCCCAAATGAAGGCACCACATTAAGGTCCTGTCTACACCTCAGGCTCTTCACCTCTATACCTGGAGGGACTTCCCAGACTGGGAGGTGAGCGACTGAGCGACCCCGAGCCTAGGAGGGCCTCTGCCTGTCCAAGTCCAGTGAGGACCATTGCAGGAATATGCCACCTAGAAATTTGGCCCTAACTCAGCTGCCAAGCCCCTTTTTTCCTCTGTAATGGAAGGATAACGCCAAGCTCACAGGAGTCCTGGACACTATGGGTTTTGACTCAGGATGGCACCCAGCACTTCTTAGCTTGACCCATGTTGGCAATGCTTGTCATCATGTTGGCTTCCAGAGGCTGAGCCCTTGCTCCCTGGCCTCTCCTGCACACCCAGCACAACCTAGCTGTCTAGCCTGCCCATGCCCCCAGCTGCTGGGGCTGCATGCGCCTTATGGGCCAGGGCCAGTGTTGCAGACGTGGCTGCAAAAAACCTGCCCACCTCCTCTGGCTTTGGACAGAGTGCTGGCAGAGGGGCAGGTGCTATCTGGGAGCCGGTGTGCTCTCGGGCCTGCCCACCGGTCACACGGCCAACCCCAGCCATCACCCAGCCTGACCCATGCTGGCCACTATGGCTGAGCTCACATTCCCCCCATCGAGAGCTAGGTGAGTGCCTGTGCGTGTCAGGCCCGCACCTGGCACTGGGTGAGTCTGCTGTGAGCAAGGCAGGCTCGGTTCCTGTGTGGTGCTGCCTACAGCCAGCAGAAAGGCTCAGATTAAGAAACAATACTTTCTATTAATTTTACCCATTTGTCTGTGGGCTTTCCCAAGAGGTTTTGCCACCTTCCCTGAGGCTCCACGGAGGCTGTGGGCCTTGGTCCAGTGAAAAGGAAACTTTCCCTTCATACATTTAATAAAACATCGAAACATTCTGGGAGGGAGTTTCCCCTCTAAGGCTGCTATAAATTCTCACAGCATCCCGCACGGACGTCAGCCGCTCACGGAGGCTGCTCCTCCTGGCGGCTGGCCCTTTCTAACTGAGCTGGCCTGGGCTGTAAGGGCTCTGAAAAGGTGCACTGCACCCTGAGAGGCAGGGCTGAGCTGAAAGAGAGTCACACTCCCCCTGTGCTGGTCAGAAGCCGTCGAGGGGTCTGTACCTCGTAAAAGTGGCGGCGGAAACAGCCCCTGGCTGGCCCAGAGCAGCATTCCTGGAAGTTTCCACAGGCTGCTGCAAAGCTTGTGCCGAGCCAAGCTCCAAAATCATTCTTCATCCAGACTTTTTCCGATGGTCCCGGACTCCAGGCCACAGTGGGGGAGCCCGCCTGCTTTTCCTCTTTGCCCACCCCCTCCCTGCCCCTTTAAACCTTTTCACAGGGACCGAAGTTTCAAGTGTGGAGGCAGCGGGTGCCGGGCCAATGTCAATACCGGGGGTGCCACGCATTTCATGAGGCCTCCACTTAGTTCCATGGGGGGGCCCATACTTTAGCTCGGTAGAAATAGGGCCCTCCTGAAAGGAGGGTGCCAGCCCAATTTTGGGCCCTTCCTGGGGGAGCTTTGAGAGGGTGCTTTGTGGCATGTTGTAGACAAAAAGGCTTTCACAAGTCCACTACTCCTCAAACCTGCAGCTCCTTCCTCTCCCTGACGTTCTCCCACTTCCCCCCTTTTCTAGCTGAGAAAGACTCAGGAAGAGTCATCATCTCTGTCTTTTCTCTCTACTTCCTGTCTCCCCTGTGCCCCCAGCATACTCTGCCAAGATGCTGGGTGGCAGCCACCATCCAGGGATGAAGTCTACCAGGCTCTTCCAGCTCACATTTAATCCCACCCAACTCCTGTCTGAGCCAGAAGGATGGGCCAGGGAGAGGACGATTTTTTTGATTTCTGAATGTTAGAATGTTGTCTTGGTGTTCTCTGCTCCACAAGTTTTCCTGAATAATCCTACTCTAATAAAACACGAGACTTCATTTTCATGGAAAATGGTGTCTCTCATGATAAAGTAAAACCTAGAAATCCCAACGTCTAGTTTTGCTGATGTGCCTTCCCTCCACCACGGGAAGGGTCTCCACAGCAATGGAAAGGTTGCCAGTGGGGCATCTGAGGAGCAGAGGTCAAACACACTCAGGGCTGGAGGCACAGACAGCAGGAGGGCAGGTGGGCCACCTGTAGGGACAGTCCAGGCCACCACGGTGTCACCATATTCCCAGCTGCTGGGGCCTGTGGGAGGGAGGAAGGGAAAGCATCTGGGACAGTGTGTGGGTGGGCGAGGGTATCCCCAGCAAGGGCTGGTTCTGGGACATACCACTTGGCCTTGTTCGCAGTGTGACCTCACCTGCCGGTTCAGAACAACATGCCCACCCGCACCAAGTGTCAGGCACACAGCAAGCCTCAGTAAACACGTGCTGCCTCAGTGTCCAGAGGGCAGAGGCCGTAGCTCGTTTCTCCTGCTGTCCAGGGCCACGCCAAGCAGGCTGCTCGCCTTGCTCTGTGCACCGGGTCCTTCCACACGGCGTCTGCAGTGTGGCATGCCTGCCCCAGAGGCGGGGGGAGCGCTACCGAGGCAAACAGCTCCACGGTCTTCCTGACAGCCCCCCACTCCTGCCAACCTTCTCACCCTCCTTTCACTCAGGGCAAATGACAGCTGGCCTCACAAGCAGCCCCTGGGCCCTCATGGCCCCTCACCTTTCTCTGTCCAGAGGAGCAGGGGGTGAGAGAAAGTCCCCAAGGAGGTACAGGCTGGTTCTGGTGGCAAATGGCAATGAGAGAAGCAGCCCTGCTTGACCTGGGCATCTGTGGACCTCTGTCCTCTCAGCAGGGCAAAGGAAATGTGGAGAAAGGGCTGAGGAGGCCAGTGTTCTGGCTGCTAGGCAGACCTGTCTGGGTAAGGTGACCCATCTCCTAGGACTCCTGCATGGTGGAGTCCAAACTCCTCCAGAAAGGTCCCTCCTGCCTGCTGACCTTGGAGAAACCAGGCAACTCATTCCCTCTCCTTGGCCCTTGTGCCATCCGGGCAACTTACTCTAGAGTCCCCTCCATAATTGAGGTGTGGAGCCCAGACTCCAGGGGAGACTGGTGGGAGGACCCGGGACAGGCCCTAGGGGCTCATCCTGATGCTTCTTGACACTCTGCTCCAGGGGCTGCTCTTGGCAGCTCATGTTCATGGAGCGCTCGTGATCCTGCCGAGCCCTCTTCCACAATCCTTCAGCGTGGGAGCCTTCCACATGCCCATTTTTCAGATGAGGAAATCCATGCACAGTGATATTAAGCAACTTGCCTAGAGTCACACAGCTTATAAATGACAAACCAGGCCATGACCCACAGCGGCCTGGCTTCAGAGTTTGGGCGAAGGCACCGGGAGCTGAACCTTCGCTTTGCCCCCATCAAGCACGTATAAGGTGAGGCCTGGCCTAATTCCTCCCCACTTGCTCCAGCCATGCCTGAGGGCTACTGGCTACGTAACCCCGGGAGGCCTGTGTGTCCCCCACCCAGTGCCCAAGCTCGAGCAGCCCGAGGAGGAACTCGTGGATCTCTGTTCTTACCCAGCAACAGTCACCTTCTGTCCTGTCCAGGCCACATGGACACCTGGCTCCAGATTAAATGAGCAGACGTAGTAAAAAGGGACACCCCCCAGAGTCACCTAGCAGTCCCCTCACACCATCAGGCCACACTCAGAGACAGTTCCTAGGCCTCAGATGCCTCCAATCCCCTATAAAGCAGTCTCTTACCTCACTTAACATTTAGGTTTGGAATTATCATAAAAGTCATGATTTTGAGCTACAAAAATATTATAGGGTTAAAGGGGACATCCCAACAAGAACCCTTTAATAGACACACGATGAGAAAGTACCCAAACGCCTGAGTTTTAGACACTCTCTTTCACTGGAGTGCGGTGTCACTCAGCATAAGTGAGCAGTTCCCAAACATGCTGTGGGACTTGCCCTGGTCACTGCTGGGTGTCCCACCCCTCACAAGACGGGGCTCAACTAAGTAAGGCACCTCTCTCCCTGAACCATGGGGACAGGAAGCAGAATTCAGACCCCACACCTGGACACTGTCACCCTCGTCCAACACTGTCCACTTCCAAGGTCCTGGCATTCACCTGCCAGCCATGGGGAAGCCTCATGGGACAAAGTCATAGGAGACTCAGAAATTTCATCTTCAAAGTCACCCCTGTCAGAGGGTCACTTGGGGACTTGTTTCTGAACCACCTTCTGCTGCTGTTACCAGCAATTTCCAGAAAGCCACAGCCCTTGTCATGGGAAACAGTACCCTTAAAAACATTCCTGTTCGCTGTTGAACATAGTCTGTTGTATCTTTAGACCGAGGCTTGGTGTACTTGGCCTGCTGTCTCTTTTGGTAAGTAAGGTTTTACTGTCACGCCCATTTGTTTATGTTGTCTACGGCTGCTTTCTGGCTATGATGGCAGGTTGAATAATTGTGACAAGAGACCCTATGGCCCACAAAACCAGATATTTACCAACCCTTGCCTCAGACTGTCTTCACTCACTCATCCTCACTGAGCACCCGTGTGTTGGCCCGTGTCACCCAGGGTGACAACGGTGCACACAGACTCGGCTAGGCCTGCAGGGCGCACACCAGTTTGCAGAGGCAAGTACCAAGCAGTCGTACAGACCAGCAGGGTGTGCTGGGAAGAACAGAGGGGTTTGGCTTGGGGAAGTGGGCCCGGGAACAGAGCGGTGAGCAAAGGCTAAGGAAGAGTTCACCAGGCAAGCGGGGCAAGAAGGCGCTGGGGCCAAAGGATCACAGAGCACGGAGCCCCGAGGTGGCAGGGAAGGTAACGAGCAGAGGGATAGATCAAAGGAGGCATGTCTGAGGGAGTGAGGAAGGGCCTTGTGGAGGCAAGAGATGGGGCCGGGGCCTTTGGGCCATGCTAGGTGGCGGCCTTGCCTTCAGCCTCAGAGCAGAGGACAGGGCTGGTGGTCCTGGGCCGAGTGGGGAGCAGACCCTTCTGGCTGCCACAGGGGGATGTTGCACACACAGCTGTGGTTAGGTGTGTTGGAGGCCCAACCAGATACCAACGAAGTATGATCCCCCACCACGTGGGGGTAAGTCAGAGGCAGATGGGAGAAGGGACCATTCCCTGAGGCCCCAAGCATAGGACAGAACACAGGACAGGGGCAGAGAATGGGCTCCAGACAGGACGGGTTAAGTGTGAGGGCCCTCCGCCTCTGAGTGGGCTGGGCAGGAGGCCTGAGCCAGTAACAGGGCTATTTTGCATTCTGACACTATCGTCCCTGCTGGGGGCAGAGTGGGGGAGGAAGAGGTAGGGAGAGCAGAGGAACAAGCCCCTGGACACCAGACAGAATCTGGGGCGGGATGATACCAGTGACACTGCTGAAGCCCACTGGAAAGTAGCCTAGCCCCTCAGTGGGTGACAAGGAAGGGACAGGCAATGCAGGGAACCTGTCAGGGAGAGTGCTGGAGGCACAGCGGACCAAAACCAAGAGCATGAGTGAGGCCGGCTCAGGCTGGGGGTGGGGCAGCAT
The DNA here is from genome assembly GCF_014898765.1 of Herpailurus yagouaroundi. Lineage (NCBI taxonomy): Eukaryota > Metazoa > Chordata > Mammalia > Carnivora > Felidae > Herpailurus > Herpailurus yagouaroundi. The sequence goes on along the minus strand of NW_024412444.1, from coordinate 16,009,185 downwards.
TCCCAGCCTGACTTGGCTGCCTGAGCTCTCCAGAGGAATATCCTCTGGGAGAGGCTGAACAAGCGCATCTTATTCAAATCCTCATCTTCCTGCCTAGGGGAGAACAGACGCTGTGATCTGTCCCCTGTCAAGGCAACATTAACAGGGCAAGTGGCTTCTCTCACTCACAGTTCAAGATGTGTAAGACGGTTCATGTAACACCCTGAAGGGCCTTCTGAGTGGGGTCTAAAAATAACCGATTTTAAAGCGACAGGCTTGTTTTTTTAGTCCCCTAGGAACTGTAGTGATGCCCAAAGAAGTTGTGCCAAAATGCCAGTCTTCAGCCACACGTCTGGCACCCAGGGCCCCCAGCTCCAAGCGGGAGACGACACAACACGAGGGACATCTAGACAGCCATCGTGGCTCTGGACCTCGCTGCCTTGGATATCTTTTCCCTAATGGCATCAAAGTATCAGATGCCTGCCCATGGCTGCAGGGCTCTGGGAGCTGGAAGAGTTGAGCCCAGCTCCCACACTGGCCCTCTGCCCACCGATGGCCCAAACTGGCCAGTCCAGGTGCCCTGCGTGGGGCAGAGCCTGGGGGCGTGTATCTCCACTGACTTTTGAGGGGCCCAAGGGGAGAGCCTCCACTCCTGATGTGTGACAGGGACTTAGGCATCTGAAGAGTGTTGCCAGAGGCCAGAGAGCATCTACAGGGCCTCTGCCTGACTGTGCTGCCTGAGAGGGCCGGGAGCCATGATGCTCCCACGGGCTCTGTGCGGGTGTCACATGGAGGCGGCGAGAGTCCAGTGCTCCCTGAGAGCATAATCCCCACCCTTGGAAGTAGAAGTGGTGCAACAAAGCAGAAGGGCTGCTCTGCCACCCAGCGCGTGGAGGCCCCGCTCGCTCCCTTCATGGAGCTCTTCATGCTCCTCTCATGGCCGCTCTCTCCCTGCCAGTTCCATCACGCTTTCCCTGGGCTTGGTGGGCTTTTCCTTTGTCCCTTCTTTCTCCAGTGGACTGCCTACTTCCCAGCCCCCCTCTTCCTATGGTATGACCTCCCCTTCTTTCAGCCCTGCTGGCCTCTTTTTTCTCCCCAGACTGGTTTCCTCTTGAGGCAGGCTTGTCCTGCATTTTTTTCCTCAGCTCTTTCCCCTAGTCCTCATTTCTACCTCCTTTCTTTCTGTTTTAGTTTTTAAAAAATGTTTTATTTATTTTTGAGAGAGAAAGAGAGAGATGGAGTATGAGCAGGGGAGGGGCAGAGAGAGAGGGAGACACAGAATCTGAAGCAGGCTCCAGGCTCCGAGCCGTCAGCACAGAGCCCGATGCGGGGCTCAAACCCATGAACTGTGAGATCATGACCTGAGCCAAAGTCAGATGCTTAACCAACCGAGCCACCCAGGTGCCCCTTTACCTCCTTTTTAGGTCTCTTTTTCATCCCCTTTACACTTGTGTTTGGAGAGAAGGCAAGAAGAAAAGGAGCAGGATATGTTCAGAGAGTTAGCTCCAAGTGAAGCCCAGGCCCCTGACATGGCTCACCTACTCTGGGGCTGATATACCTGGGAAGAAGAGCTCTGACTCGGACTGGGGCCTGGGAGGCCTCTGTGAGGAGACAACAACCCGAGACAGGCTAAAGGAAATGTGTTCCAAACACAAGGTATAGTAGGTGCAAAGGCCCTGAGGCACAGAAGAATATGGCATTGTTGAGGAGGTGAGTGCTGTTGGTTTGGAGTGGTTGAACAGGGAAGAGAGTGTGGTGGCCACAAGGAAGGTGGAGGAGGGCCCCTGGGGCCCTTGGCCAAAAAGGGACAGGAACAGGGAAGCCTCCACCCTGGCACTGCCTTATCACACTCACAGGTCTGAGCAACTACAGCCAGGAAGATGGGGCTCCTGCATGCCTGTGGTCAGTTTTCAGAACTGGTTCTAGAGTAAGTCTGGGAGAAGAGGCTCAGCCCGGGAACTGACTACGGCCACCAGGTGCCACAGTCGGAGGTGAAACGGAAGGGGGTGAACTGGCACTTCGGAATACCAAGGGCAGACCTCGTGAGCCAGGGGCCTTCCAGCAGCTGCTCCTCCTCCCAGAGCACTGCTGCTACTACGACCTTTGCTGAAAGCGTCTCTCCTGTACAGCCCATGAGCAAATGTAGCAGGAAGACTGGAGCCATAACTTCCACAAAGACCTGAGGGGCCACAGCACACCAACAGGGCCCTCCTGACCACCTCATCCATCCCCACACATTTGTCAGGTCCGCCACATGCAGCAGATAAGAGACCGGCTCGGAGGGGCTTCCAGGCACTGGCGTGGCCGCAGCACTGGTCCTGTCTGGGCTGGCTTTTGGGGAAGCTGCCCAACCATGACTGACAGTGAGTAACATTTTGGAGGAAAGGAGAAAGACAGAAGGTAACCAGCCAGCCTTTCTGTGTGCATTTCTCAGATATTTGGCCAGTTCCTTCTGGAATGCTGCTGCACGTGCAGACCTCGCTCCAGGCCTCCCCGCGGCACTCCCCACCCCATCCGGCTCCGGCGCAGCCCTTCTATCCCAGGGCCCCCGACCCCAGCCAGGGAACTTCTCCATGTCCACTTTCTGCTCTGAGCAGAGCCCTAGCCCTCTTAGGTGGTTTCTATGGTCAGAATCCCCTCCTGGGCCTCCCTGGAACATGGCCCAGAGGTGGACAGGGTGGCTGGGCCAGAGAGCAAACATCCAGCCACAGGCGCCCTCGAGCTCTCTGCCAGGCTGGGGGCACCGCAGCGAGGAGAACTAAAATGGGCAGCAGTGTAGCAGGAAGCTGGGACACTGGGCCACCCGTGTCTGAAGGGGGCCTGGGGGGCAGCGAGGCGAGAGGGTTAAGCAACTGGGGTGGGGGTTGCTGCCCAAGCAGGCGTGCGGCAGGGCTGCAGTGTGGGGGGAAAGTCAGGCAGAGAGACGTCAAGGATGCGGGGCCAAGTATGTGGGGCCGGGAGAGGGCGGTGGGGGTGGTGAGCACAGCAGGGCGCCAGAGCAGGGGGGCACTGCAGGAAGGGCTGATGGCATGTAGGAAACCAATCGCATGACTAGACCGTGTTGTTCTCAACTCTTCTGGCTGCCGAGTCGGGCTGGGCAGCATCCTCACATCAGGGCTCTGCCTCACCAGTGTCCTCACCAGACCCAGATAGGCTACTCCTGCCCCAGGGCTCCCAACATGAGATGGGTGCCCTAGGCCCCTCTCGGTGACTACTCCGCTCAGGCTCCACCTTCCACCTCGGCTTTCCGGGACTCCTGGGTCACCCTCCACCTCCACACTGCTTCTGCTGTGTCCCTTTCCTATCCAGGAGCTCAGGGATAACGGACGAACTCCTTGGCATGCATTCTCATGGCACTCAAGGTCCACGTTGCCTATTACTATTGCTCTCTCTGACCAAAGCCACCTACCAAAAGCCCCACCTCAGCCCTCTTTCCCCACAAGTCCCCCTCGGCTCACCCCCATGCTCAGTGCCTGCCCAGCTCCTCTCCCAGGATGTCCTGGCCATAGCACAGGTGCAGACTCTTGGAAAATGCTATTATGGTGACCCCTGGTCCCTACCTTTGTCCTGTGTGGTAAGAGCACAGGCTCCAGAGCTATGCTGCCTGGGTTCAAATCTGAACTTGACTGCTAACTTGCTGAGTGCCCTGGGGCAAGTTATCTGACTCAAGGCTTTAGATTCCTCATCTGTATACTGCATCTCTCGAGGCTCCGTTGTAATACTGTATCAACAGCTAATATTTATGTGGCCCTTGCTCTGGACATGGGGGTGCACCGTGGGCAACATGGCTCCCTACTTCATGGGGGCCATGGCTAAGCTCTGAGCTGCAGGGGGCCTTGTATAGATGGGGCTTGATGAGGCCCCCAAAGAAGGCAGCCTGTGGTCAGGCCTGGTAGGGTCTGAGCCATCAGGGCACGTGGTGGTCTGGCTGCTCCTTAAAGTTCTCTTGTGACGGCAAGTTCCTTTTAATCATTTCCAGGCTTGTGGTTGATTTGGCTCCTCTAGGCGGTCTCCCACAGGGGCTGGGGCATCCCAACCCCCTCCCCCCAAGACAGAAGCCAGATTACCGGTGGTGGTAGTGTCCCAGGTGCCCTGGGGCTTAGGGAGAGGACGCACCTGCCTGGCCACACCACTGGGGGCCTTTGTGCCAGGCTTCGGGGAGCATCCTGGCGCTGGCCATTGGCTCAATGCCCCTGTCTTGACTGTGCCGCACAGAATGTCTAACTTTCCTTTCGTTTCATTGCAAAGATGGAAAAATATGGAATTAATCTCCCCTCTAGCATGGTTTTGACTTCACTCAGATTCTAAAGATCTAAAACAGATGCAATAAAAGGGGAATCTCTTTGCTGTGGGGTCTTGTGAGCTATCAAAACAAAGTGGGGCTGCTGGGCTCAGCGCCTGCACAGCTCTGCCTTGTCTCCTGCCAGCTCCAGCTTTGTCTGTTGGTGTATGTCAGTGTGTGTGTGTGTACACACACACATGCAGGGCCCTGTCTTGCTGATGGTGCCCTGGTCAGCCAGTTGCCACATGTCAGGGCTGAACAGGGGCCGGAAGGGCCAGCCTGGCTTTGGGAGGCTGCTGGTCTGAGCCAAGTGCTTCCCACCAGCCAAGGCTCTGCCTCTTTGCCCTGGCCTCTGTCCAGCGCCCAGTGGTCCGTGGCACAGGGGCCTTCGAGTCAAAGGGGCAAATGCTGGCCCTCGACAGCCCGCTGACGTCCATCAGTCTGAATGCTGGCATCATAAGGACAGGGGTTTTTGTCTATTCTTGCTCACTGCGGTCTTCCTGCTTCCAGGCACAGCTCCTGGCACACAGTAGGTGCATACTGAGTGCTGGATGGACAAATGCCAGGCCCTGAGCTCCACGAAGATGCAGGAATTCAGGTACTGCACCAGCGAGCCCATCATGTTCCCAAGGCCCAGGCGCAGCCTTACTCCTGGGGTGAGACCACCTGGCTGGTGAGGGACGCTCCCCTCAGGTTGGGCCTTGGACCTGGCAGGCTCGAGGGGACAGCGGGGGAGGGACTGGAGGCTAGATAGGCCAGAGGGGCCCCTGCCAGCTGGCCTTGGCCTCAGCAGGATGTAGGGGTGTGCAAAATAGGATGGGAGTCCAGGAAGCAGTCCACTTCCTCCCCTTCCCACCTCAGGCCTGATTTGATGAGGGCTAGCAGCTTCGAGGCCTGAATTTCAGAGGGGAAGAAATGGGAGAATCCCTCTCCTGCTGACGTCTGACATGCTAACTTGCCCGGGATCACACACAGCTGATGCACAACAAAACGTGTTTCTACAGAAATTCCTCCCAATCTCTCTGGGCTCAGCAACTGTCTTTTTAACCAACCCCCTTCACCCAAACGTTTGCTGCTAACAACACAAAATGAGCCTTTGTCCCTCGAGCCCACAGGTCTATGTTTCTGTTTCACATTATCTCAGGGATATAGGATTTCTCTGACGTTTTTGCATCCCCCAGCCCCCACCTCTACTGAGGATTAGCTCTCTTCGGGAAGTCCATGAAACACTATTTTCTATTGGTGGATTAGCCATGGGATTAAAGAATCTTGGCTAATATACCTTCCTTGTGGCTTTAGAGCAGCTCCTTTTAAATGAACACAGGCTTTTCCATATTACTGCTTACCCCCAAAAGAGAAGCTATAAAAAGTAGATCCACTAACCACTATCCATAAAACGGAATGCTTCTGGGGCCCAGGGGGTGCTACCCACACCAGGACAAAAGTTCTGAGCTGCAGACCCTGCCAAAACTGGCCTGAGTTCAAGCTCATCTCCTTGTCAGCCCTGGGCAGGCTGCCAGGGAGGCAAGGGTCTACAAGGGACACGCCCTAAGGTGCAGGATGCCAGTCACTGCTCAACCAGCGGCTTTACTGTACTCTGACTCCGTGGTGAGTCCAAACAGGGCTGAGCACGGGCTGTGAACCTTGGCTTTGGCCACCTTCTGCATTCCATTTCTTCAGAAGTCGACTTTCCCAACAATCCATAATCCAAAGTGTTAGTTAATTTACCACAACTTGATAAAACACAATCACCCCAAGTCAGAGAGACTGTCAGGTAGCCTCCTGGAGGCCTCAGTACAGCCTGGCAAGTCAGGCTGTGGCCCCAGCCCGACAGGACCACCTCAGGGAAGAAGGGCTCACAGGGTCCCCCCTGCCCTGCCAAGGACCCAGCGATCCATGGAGGAAACCTAGCCTCTCATCTTGGATGGTTTTCTAGAGCCACCAACTGGGCCCAGATCAGAAAGGGGGACATGAAACCGCTCCCCTAAAAGCCATGTCCCACTGAGTTTAAAGCTTCTTTCTGTTTTTTCTTCTCCACCCAGGGAGAGGGTCTGTACTGACAGTCCAGGCCCAGAGAGGGCCCTCCACAGGGTAGGCGAAGGAAGTGGCAGACCTGACTCTAGCTTTCTCTGACCCTGCTCTAGTGGCAGGAGAGTGCCAAACGGCCACAGGGTCAGCTGTGACTTGGTTCATCACGGAGCCATGAAGGCCTCTTTGGGACTGCCTTTCACAACCAGAATACTCATAGGCCCCTTCTTGTGGCCTGTACTTAACCCTTCCTTGGATGGCCCGTGGGTCCGCAGAGGAGTGAGAGCAAACCATCTGGGGTCCACATCTCCCCTCCTCTAGAGTAATCCCAGTCAGTCTGAATGAGATGCCCCTGCATGAGCCTTGTTATCCGGCTCCAGCCCCTGTGCCCCCACCCCCAGCTCTCCAGGCCTGCTCAGGGCCTCACAGGAGAAATCTCAGAAGACTGTGAACATTCCCAGGCCCTAGAGGCCCTAGAGGCAGCCACCCTAAGCCCATCTGGTGGGCAGGGGCCTTCCCTCTTCAGCTTCTCTGGGGAGGGGTGCTCTTTGCCACAACCACAGATGGCAGAGAAGACGGAGCTTGAGCCTGTCCTGCCTTTGAGCGCTGCTAGCAGCACCAGCCTTTACTTTTTGCAAAGCCAGGGGAGCCTGTGGATAAACTGCCAAAAAAGAGTGACAGAGTTGGGGAAGGGTCAGGGCCCAGCCCCTCTGCAACTGGCTAGTCAGACCTCAAGTACACTTCTGACACAGACCAGAGAGTGTCCTGTCCCCAGGAAGCAGCTTCTTGACAGAAGAAAAACAAGTCTCTCGTCTCCAAACCCCAAGGGGCAGGAGTTCAGGCTGTCCTGAACCTGACTTTGGTCCAATTACCTGACATTTGGTAATTCTTGAATGTCTATACAGAGGAGGACAGCCAGACGACCTCTGGACTGTGCAGGCCCGGTGGCCAGATGTGCTGTGGAGAGAGGGTCCACTTTTGTGGAAACCAGCAACCACCACCCCCACGCCACTGGCCGTATGTGTAAGTGATATAGGGGCTGCACACGCCCTATAAACAGGGATCCTGGCGGGGGCGTGGGGGTGGCTGGGCAGGGTGCCTTTTACTCTATACCTTCCCAACAAGTTGAGTCTGGGCGCACCTGAGAGGGCTGGCCCCCAGCTAAAATGGCAGAACTGTTTTAAAATCTGGAGTGTGTCTGCACAAACAACAGCTAGTCTGCCCAGGGAAAAGGTACACCAAGAGCCCCACAGAGTGGTCAGGCAGCTCGGCCCATGCGAGAGCAGACCCTGTGCTCCCACCTTCCCCACCAGCATGAAACTAGGCACCTCACACAAGCGGCGCATCAAATAGGGAACCCCCAGGATATGGGCGGTTGGGGGGGGGAAGGCCAGGATGTCTCAAAACAAACAGGCCATTCTATCCAATTCCCCAAAGCTCACAGAAAAAAGTTCTTAGCCTTGTTGAGTTAGGTCAGCGGAGCTACAACAACCTGGATATTTCACAAACTCAAACATCAGGAGACCCAGACTGGCAGGGCTGGGTGGGCCTGCCCCCGCCTGCTTCCCACTGCACGCATGTTCTAGTCCTGGAGCCCAGCAGCCCCCAGTGAGTCACAGGAACCTGAACGTGACATCACAGCATGGCTGTGGCCAGCCTGAAGCACGGGTGCCATAAAAAAAACATAGTTGGAGCAGGAATTTTCATGGCTTGGTATTTTTAAAAAGCAGCAAGATGTGAAACTGGAGTCGAAAATAACTCTGCTGTGGGCTTCTGAGGCAAAACCACCAAGCCGCTTGTTGGACCGGGGCCCCTCGCTGCAGCCTCCCCAGCTCCTGGGCACTGTCCACGCCTCTGTGCCCCACCCCTTACCCTTGAGGAAGACTGAGGGACTCTGGAACTCCCAGACACCACCCAAACCTCTGTCACTCAGGAGTCCGCAAAGGAAGCAAAGGGAGCCAACCCGGGAGGTGAGCTCATGCAGTGAGGCTAGTTGTGGAAAGCAGCCTCTCCCTGCTCATTGGTGAGTCTTCCAGCATCTGTGAAAAGGACCCCTAGATCGCCTGACGCACCCCCACAAGAACATGAGGGGAAAGGTCACGGCCTCTGTCTGGATGCATGCTGAATGCCTATCACCAGGCAGGCAGCCCTGGCAGCCACAGGGCCCACCCTGGAGTCCTTCTTCCAGGGAAGGGGCAATATAAAGGCGACTCATGGAAAGAAGGACCTGAGGGAAGTCCTGGCCTCACGTGCGGTGCTGACCTCTGTTGCCCATCCCACAGGACAGGTAGATGGGCAGTGCCTAAAGGCTCCCCTGTATAGAGATGGAAAACCAAGGTTTACTCAGATCCACACAGATGGAAACAGGCAAAGCTGGGTCAGAGCAGCTGGGGCTTCTGACTCCTGGTCAGGGCTTTTCTCTGGATCCCACAGGCCTCCAAGGTCAAGCCACCTTTCTCAGGAAGAGAAGACTTGGGGCAGGTCCAGCAGGTCAGTAACCCACGGTAGCCATAGGACAGGTGCGTGTGTGTGTGTGTGTGTGTGTGTGTATGTATGGACAGGGTCACGAGAGAAAGAGGGTGTACACAGCCCCCCACTCAGGACCTCAGCCCCAGGAGTTCCTGAGAATTCCCATGATGGGGTTTTGAGGAGCAAAAAGTCGCTAAAGAGAAACCTAAACCCCATTATTAGGAAATACTTTTTTCAACAACCATTAAGATAACTGGATTCAAAGAACAGCTATCACAGTAAGTATACAACTTTGAAGGGCTTCAATCTTGGCCCAGTGCCTGGGTCTGGGTTCAAGGCTCCCATCTAATGGGCCCCATGACCCATCCCTGATTTTCAACAGCCCCTGGGCACCTCAGTTCCCCATTACCTCCTGGGCTCCCCTTCCTGGATCTGGGGAAAGATCTCTTCCTTTTCTCCCTGTTGTCCTAGCGCCTAGCCAGACCACTAGAGTCTCACTGGCAGCTCAAGAGCATTCCTGGGACTCAAGTCCAGCAGTTGCAGAGGCCTGTGGAATGTCCACTCCTGACACTCCTGTGTCACCTGGCCACCCTGGTACTTTCCCACATTCTCCTGGGAGCACGTCGACTTCGTGCTGTGCTTTATGAAATAGCTGGTGCCGGTCCTGCTAACCAAGAGCTTCCCAACAGTGCTCAGAGGACATAAGCTGGCTCGGCTGTCCCCGCTTTACGAGGGAGGAAACTAAGGCTCTGGGGAGCAATGTCACCTGCCTAAAGTCACCCAGGTGATTAATGGTGGGGTTGGTCCTCAAATCCAGGAGGGCAGGTGTGTCCAGGCTGATGGGCAGGTGGCTCACTCTGCTCCCCGGAGCTGGTAGGGATGTGTAAGACCAGAGGGACCCCAGCTGTTCAGAACATGGCATCCAGCTGGGATCAGGGTCCCCAGGAGCTCTCAGTGGAGGAATCCGTGAAGCCCTCAACAGCAACCTCACAGGAGTAAGGAGGGGTGTCTCCTATATAAAGAAGGGCCATGGCAAGGGGTATGCTCTCTGGCCAGGGACCTGAGGGTTGCCAGGCTCTGTAATCACAGAGCAAGAACATCTGGCCGTAACTTTCAGGAAGATCAAGTTTGGCTTGCAGACGGACTCCTGGATGAAGCCATTCCTGACCACATGAAAACTGTCTAGCAGGGGAAGCCCCAGGCTGAGTGGCCCCTGGGGCTGGCCCATGCACAAGCAGTTACTCTCACCCTATCCACACCTGGCATGGTGCCAGCTGCTGGGCACCAAGTGGGAGGATGACATGAGGGCCACAAAGGAGAGCCCTTGGAGAGCTGCAGGTCTCAGCCAGATGGCAGGAGGAGGAGGAGGACGGCAATGAGGACATGACCCCACACTCTGCAGACTTCCCATCTAAAACAACTCCCTGCCAGGCCAGGCCGGTCTAGACAGCACACCTGCTCCGGGGATGGCCAAAGGCCTGTGAACCTTGTAACGTGTTCCAAAGTTATCTCCCTGAATGGATACACTTTTGGAAAACAACATATGCACTTTATAGAAAAGGTGTTCCTAAAGAAATAAAATGGTAAAGGGGTGCCTGGGTGACCCAGTCGGTTAAACTGACTTCAGCTCAGGTCATGATCTCACAGGTTGTGGGTTCGAGCCCCAAGTCAGGCTCTCTGCTGTCAGTGGAGAGCCTGCTTTGAATCCTCTGTCTCCCTCTCTTTCTGCCCCTCCCCTACTCACAATCTCTCTCTCTTAAAAATAAATAAGCATTAAAAAAAAAAAAAGTAAAAACAACAACAAAATGGTACAACCCCAAATCGGGAGTCAAAGGGCTGCATTTTGGATGCTGCACATGCCCTAAGGGCATGTTGCTTTCCTTGGGATGACAGGCCTTATGGCCTGGCCTGGGAGGGAAGCCACCCGGCTCGCTCACTGGCCCCAGACACAGAAAGGGCTCAAGGAATGAAGGGAACTCGCCACCCCCACTGTGAGGGCTGAGGAATGGCTCTCCTGGGCAGGGAGGTAGTGGGGAGCCGGGAGAGCTATTTCTTGTGCTGCTGGGATCCCCCCGCCACCTCTGCCAGGCCATGAATAATGACAAGGGGCAGCACATGGCGCTGCTGGACACCACCCAAAGAGCCTCACACAAGCCGATGCATCTAATCCTCACAAGAAGCCCATAAGCGGGTACTATTATCATTCTGTATTCCAGACTTGGAAACTGAGGCACAGAGATTAAGTACCTTGCCCAAGGTTACTGAGATCTTGACCCAAGCAAGCTGAGTTGCATCTCTCCATGGCACACTCAGCTGCCCAACCTCCGGGTCTCTGCTTTGTACAGAGGTGCCACTGAAGAGGACTGAGAACAGGTCCTGGGCCTTCACACTGGTGTAAATGGGCTACGAACATCCAGAGAGGAAGACTCAATCACTGGGCCACACCAGCCTGTTGAGCAGGGAGCCAGGCTCTGAGGACTGTGAGCTTCCACAACGGGGTGTCCTGCTCATATCACCCAGGGGCTGGAGGCTCTGTGACTCACTCAGTAAACATCCCCAGTCACTGCAGCCCCCACAGTGCTTCCCTGGAGGATATTCTGCAGGATGGACGACCGAAGGACCTGGAAGGCAGCTTCCCTCTCAGAAGCCTCTTTGAAGTAGACTTCCTTTGGGGGGGGGGGGGGGGAAGGGCAGCAAAGCGGTGAGATAGAGAATAGCATAATTCAGACGACTGTGAAGTGTGAGTCACTGTTGGGGTGGCTGACAGCACCTCTCCAGAGCAGAGAGGCACATTGGGATGGTGAGGAGCATTCACTGGGGGGGGCAGCATGTGTCAATACCTACAGACCAAGGAGGCTCAGAGGCCGCTGAGCAACCTGCATAGGTAGCTACACACAGCAGGGTTACCTGGCTCTAGGCCTCAGAGGAGCCTCCAGAGAGGGGACTGCCCACAGCCAGGCTGGTCCCAAGAGGAGGGAACTCCCAACGCCACTGGGGACAGCTCTGGCTGTGGCTAGGACACCTCAGCTAGAGCCCCAAATCCAGGAGAGGAGGTAGACCTGAAAAAAACCAGTGACCAAGCTCAAAGACAGCATCTAATTAGCACAAATGCAACTCCTACCACTTTGAAATGGGCTGAGGCCTCAAGTGGGGGCTTCATCTGTGGAACCCAAGTTTCCTCAGGATGTGTCAAGTCCATCAGGAACATGTCTCACTTGGTGGCATTCAGGAATGCACACCATTTGGCAAAGCAGGTGACTGGCTGATGGGCCTGGCATCTGGTTGAGGGCGGAGTGCTGTTTGGATCCACCAAGGGGCTGGACAGCCTGAGGTAGGACGAGGGTGCTACAGTCATCCAGACCCCAGGCCAGAGGCCCAGGCCACAAGAGAGCCTTCATTATTCTCTGTGATGCCAGTTTCTTACAAAGTTACTATCACACTCTGAACTGCAAACACATAACAAAACCTCCCATGTGCACTCCTGAAATACAGCAACGGGAAATGCTTTTAGTGCTATACTCCAAAGAAGTGATCCAATGAAGCTATTTTTAACCATCTTCTCAGACTTAATTTCCAATTTTATCCTATAAAGTTCTAATTGATTCCACCTCCCCTGATCTCTCACTTGACAAGGCTGTGAAGAACATGAGGCAGGCTTGGCAGTTTCTGACGCATCTGAGGTGGGGGATGTGCATGTTGCTCATACTTCTCTCTTAGCACGTGCCTTCTCAAGGGTTAACAGATTTTCCAAAATGTCTGTATGAGGTGCCCGCAGTTCCCCCGGCTGCCAGCCACTGATGCCTGGCCTTTCCCTTCAAATGTCCTTCCTTCACTGGGCCCAAGGTGTGCAGCACCAGCCGGGATGCTGTGACACTCCGTGGACCACGTGACATGATGGAGAAGAGCTTTTCTCACTTGGCCCCAGATCCAAGTGAGCCTCATCACCGGGTGGGCTCCAGAGGGAGGGAAAGGATGCCACACCACTTCAGCTCCATCTCTGTCAGAGATTCAAGGGTCCTTTGACTTCTTCCCACACCCTTGCTCTACCCATGAGCTGGCATAGGAAAAGGCTGTCTGCACCCATAGCCTAGGCGGGGAAGGGTCTGAGGACCTTTAAATCCTGCCTTGCCACCGCCCCCCCCCCCCCCATATGCCCCATGTCAGCCACACTGGGCCTTTTGCCCATTGCCTGGATGTGCCCATGGCCCCCTCCAGTCCTGCAGGCAGGCTGCTCCCTCTGCCAGCACTGCTCTCACGCCCCTGGTATTGGCTGCCACCTTTCGCCAGGGCATTTTGCTCTTACGGAAACTGCTGCGCTACAATTCTGTATTGGGACCTGACAGATGTACACGTGCTCCAGAGGCCGGGGCCCACGTCCATCTTGACGATGGTGGTCAGCACACAGCTAACATTTATTGAGCAGCTACCTAGAGCCAGGCATAAGCCAAACACTTCCCACAGATTCATCTCCTTTGATCCTGACCACAAACATGGGATGTGGAGTCCATGACCACTGCACATCACAGAGGAACCCACCAGGGCTTAGAGAGCCGAAGGGATTTTGCCAAGGTTGCTTGGAGGATAAGGAGCAGTGCCAGCTCAAACCCAGAGCCTGGGGTCCCAGACACCTTGACTCACTGCTTACAGTTCCCTGGCACGTCCCTGGAGTGCCCACCCGGTGATGAGCAGGATGAATGGACAGTGTTTCCTCCAAAGCTCTGCTGCAGCCCAGGCCAGCCCTGGGAGGGCATACCCTGGCAGGATCTAGCACTGCTGATTTTAGGGTCCAGTGGCCTGGCCGGGGCTTGGATGGTTCTGAGAGTCAGGATCTCAGGGCAGGCACTGCAATTTCATTAATTTGGCCTAGAAAGTAGGCCCATTATGATTATGCTTTTTAAAAATCCAGCACTTGCTGGCCAACTCCAAATGGTCCAAATGCCAGGCCAAGTGCAGACGGTGGGGTGAACACACGTCAGGGCCTACCTGGGTGAGGACGTCCAGCTGGCCCACGATATGCTCCAACGTGCTGGTCAGCGTCTGGGGCATGCTGATGGGCTCCTGGGGCTGGCTCTGCACCGACTCCTGACTCCTGCCTCTGCCTGGAGGGACAGGGAAATCCATTTCTGGCTAAAGACAACGAAAAGAAAGGGAGTCCTTCAGTCTTCATTCAGTGCTTAAAGAAACAACAGAGGAAGGAACAGCCCCTCTGAAGGATGAAGTAAAAAACCACCAGTAAACTGGAGAAAATGAGTTCCAAATATTGGCGGGAAACACAGTGAGGGGGTACTCCCACAACCGGGCCACACGCCCCCTTCCAGGACTTCCTTTCTAAGCAGACGCTGTGAGTGAGGAGCGCAATCAGAGCATTTGGCAATGTGGGCCAGAGGGGCCTGGGAGGGATGTGCAGGTGGGCCGGTGAGTGCACTCTGCTGGCTCCTGGTGGCCACCAGGGCGGCCAGGCCAGCTGCTGGCTCTTCAAGCAGCCTACACCCCCCAGTAGGCCTCTCAGAGTCCAGAGACCCTGAAGCCCAGCCTGGCTCTGAAGCCACCCCTCTTCCTGGTCAGATCAATGCCAATTCCCCACCCCCCAGCGCAGGGATAGCCTAGAACCGGGGGGATGTTCTAATCCCGCCCTAGTGCACATCCCCTGGGAAAACAGGCATTCTGTGTGAACATCCTGGCCAGATGGCTGGTGGGAGTCAGAATCCACAGGACAGGCACCCTGGGCTCTTTAGACAGGATTCCGGGAATGTGAGGAATCAGTGTTTCTGCCTAAGATCCTTCTGCTCCCAAACGCAGAAGCCATCCTAACCTCTGTCCACGCCACCCCCCACAACCACTGAGCACAAGTGATTTCCTAAGGGGACTCATCCCAGTCCTACATGTGTCCCCCCAAATTCAGGCACCAGTCTGCACACAGATGAATGCCTCTCCTAACCTAGGAAGTGCTGTGCAGGGTGGGATTCCCAAGGACACAGTCAGCAGATGCCCCAGTTCGGTCTTGGAGCCTCCAATTCCTCTGTGGACATGACATATTTGGTGAGGCTCACACTCTTGGCCTGGCCCAAAGGCCCCAGTAACCCATAAATGCAGCTACACTTAGGGCTCAGGGCTTTAAACCATGACCTCACTAACAGCACTAACAGACATCCCAAATGTCACCACATTACTCCCTGACTTTGCTAGTCCTCCAGGGCTCTCTGCTGCCTTTGGGAGAAAATTCAAGCCCCTTGACAAGGCACCCCGCTTCAGCCTACCTCCTTTCACAGCTCCCCTCCTGCTTCTGCACCCTCTAGCCCAACTCCCAAAGTCCTCCCTATTGGGAGGCCTCCCAAGGGCCCTCATCTGCCCTTCCTTTCCCCTGGCCCCAGCATCCTGTCCTCCACTCACTTTGCAACCCTGAACTCCTGATCAGAAGCTCCTCTGTACTCCCACATGCCTGTGGCTGCCCCACCCCAGCCATTGCATCCCCAGGACCAGGACACATGAGTGGGATGGATCAATGCTGGCCTGCCCACAGGGCCTGCTGGCTGCCCATCCATGCGTCTATGTCCCTCTTTCTCCTGCCCACACTCATCACCCCTCTCCCTTCTGAATCTAGGACATTACTGAGTTTAGAGCTTGCCAACTACCCAGATACCACAGAGCGAAGGCTACTCTACCTGGCACCCCTCCACCCCTCAATGCCATGGCCAGTGGAGTATACTAGTTATGACTGGGGCTCACCTCGGATGCCTGCACACCTGTCCACTGTCTCACCCCAACACGGCTGCCTGCGCACCTGCCACCAGCACCTAGCTTGCATCTCTGAGTCTCCCCATCTCTTGGATGAACCCACAGTGGCCGAGCCCTAGAAAGACGCTCTGCCCTGGACATGCTCACCTGGGTGGACATCAGAGTCCTTGAAAAGTATCACCCCAGGAGATGATTCCCAACCAGCCAAGGAGGGCAATTTAGCACATGGACCCTACTGCATATCTTCCTTTATTAGGAAAGTGTTCCAATCTCATAGATAACAAACTCTCCAGTCCACGTCCATTTGAACCTGGACAAATACAGGCTTTGGAGGTTACAAAGAAAGTGAATGTGAGACACATTCTTGAAAACAGGAACAGTGCCATGTGTGCAAACCCATCGTGTGCGTGTCTGCTGTGGTGCTACAGCCGTTTTGTAAGACCCTAGCCCACCAGGGCTGGGGTTCCAGGCCTCTAGGAATCAATGCCCTTGGCTAGTGAAAGCCCTGACAGTTGTGGGTGTTTTGTTTTTTTTATTTCCTCTTCTTTTTTGTAATGCGAGTGCTTGACTTCAGCTTGACTGCTCAGGCATCCACTTCAAAGAGGCATCCGCTGGAAAAGGGCTATCTTGAATAAACACATTGCCAGCACACGACCAGATAAAGAGCCAGGCCACCTCCCACTGCAGAGGCTCCTTTGTCTTAGAGATCTTGGTAGATTTTTGATAACTGACCATTGGACCGCTTGTTTTTTCTTAAATTCCCACTCTTAAGTTTCAAATCCACCAATAAAGAGTGAGCCCTTAAAATTCCTAGGCCCCTACCTTCAATCCCAATAAAAGTAGAACCCTAGGCCTATGAGTGCCCACTCTCTCTACCCGCCAACCTCAACCATGTCATGTGGCCTCACGTGTGCTATTTCTAGGTACTGAAAGTAATAAACCTTTATTTTTTCAAAGTTTCCTGATGGTTACTGCTGATGGGAGTCTTATAATCATATAAGAACTAAGGGGCGGTTCAACCACAACACTGGTTATTGACAGAGACTGGCACACAATGTTAGATCCCAATGTCTATCCAGAAGTCCATTCCGAAAGGAAACATTTCAGAAGGCTTGACCAGCCGCTACCTCACTGCAGCAGCCCCCAGACCCAGGTGGCAATGTCAGGAGACACAGCAGAGTGCAGAGAGGATGAGCAGGGACTCAGGCTTGGCTCACATCAAGCTCCACCACTCACCGGCAAGGTGGCCCTGGGCAAGAGGCTTAACCTCCCTGGGCCTCCACCTCCTCATCTGCAAGATGGGGGTGATGATTGGGCCTGCCCCACAAAGGGCTGGGCTGTGAAAGGCACTTATCTGAAATCATCAGTGGACCTTTCTTGAGAAGTAGCCACGGCCCTGTGCCCACTACTTCCAAAGGACCCCCACCTTTTGGACACGCACACTCTTCCTTTGGACAGTGAGTTCCCCGTGGCTCCCTCAGGAGAGGCCATGAGAAGGAGGGTGGGAGTCAGGCAGCCCTTGTCCCGACAGCCAGCATCCTTGAGGAGTGGTCAGACGGGCGCTGCCTGCTGCCTGGGAAAGATGGAATGGAAATTCTGAGTGTTTCTGAAAAACGGCCCAGAAACTGACAGTGCTGAGCGGAGTCTCTGGAAGCCCAGTGATTGGGGGGGGGGGGGGCGGGAGGAGGGAGCACCACTGACTCGCAACAGGAACCCTCCTTCTGAGCCAAAACCGAGCCAGCTCCAAAGGTGCACTGAGGACAGCAGCCATGTGTCAAGTCAGGGAGGTAGCCTTGGGAGGAAAGGAAAGCAGGAACCACTGTGTTTTCCCACCTACTCCAAGCTTCACAGGCTGCGTCCATTATACAATAAAGGAGACTGAGGCTCAGAAAGAAAGTGACTGTCGTTAGGTTCCCAGCCTCAAGCCTCACTCACAAGGTCCAGGGTCCTGCCTGCCCCAGGCTATTCCTCCGGCCACGCCGTTTGGTCCCTGTCCACCAGGACATGGCCCTTTTCTGCTTCCTTGTCCTCTCTCAACAGTGGACATTATGGCACTTAACACACAACCAGGCCGGCATATAAAGATGGCAGTCACTGCTGTCTACTTATTACCTACCATGTGCCAGCGTTTATACATGTCACTTCGCTTAATCCTTATAGGGGCCCTTCACAGCAGGTGTTAGTAACCTTCTTTTTTCTTTCTTTTTTTTTTTTTTTAAAGTTTATTTATTTATTTTTGAGGCCGGGGTGGGGGGTGGGGAGAGAAAATCCCAAGCAGGCTCCAGGCTGGCAGCACGGAGCCCAACACGGGGCTCAAACCCATGAACCCGTGAGATCATGACCTGAGCAGAAACCAAGAGTCAGACGCTTAACCAACTGAGTCACCCAGGTTTCCCTTAACCTTATTTTTCAGATGGGGAAGGAGGCTCAGGGAGGTAAGCATCTTGCTCGAAGTCACCCAGGAAACGATGGAGCTGAGATCAGAACCCAAAGTACAGGCAGTTCCCTGACATCAGGCAGCTACTGACAGGTGACATGGCCTGCAGTTTTGCTTCCACACGCCCAGCTTCTCTTACATCCTGTGTTTAACACTTTTTGCGTCATTCCCCCACCCACCTGCCCTGGAATGCCTGCCTGACACAGAGCTGAACACAGAGCGGGCCCTCCACACACTGGATGCCTCAAAGAGCCAAGCCCACCACGGTGACATTCCTGTGTAATGAAACCTTCCCAAGGCAAAGGGCCAACAGCCCCACCTGACACAGCATCGTGGCCACTCACCTGCACTCCAGCACCCTGGAGATGTGGTATTTCCCAGAGCTTGGCAAACAAGCGATAAGCAGAGATAAGATGACAAACAAGAGTGGGAAGGGACACACGCGCCAGGGCCGTGAGTAATGATAGTGATGGAATAACTGGAGCAGCACTGAAGGAGGAAAATCCTATCAGTGCTTTGCCCATTCAACATCAAAGGGTCCTGGGGCCCTGCCTGGTGGTTCGCAGGCATAGCATGCATGAGTAAAGTCACATTAGCCTACATGTACATACCTACAGAGCTGTACCAAGTTGTCATCTTTCACTTGTGCCAAATATAAACATCTCATTATTTATTATTGTTATTTTTTATTTTAGAGAAAGAGGGAGAGAGAGTGTGCCAGTGGGGGAGAGGGACAGAGGGAGAGAGAGAGAATCTTAAGCAGATTCCACACTCAGCACGGAGCCTGACACAGGGATTGATCCCATGACCCTGGGATCATAACTTGAGCAGAAATCAAGAGTCAGCTACTCAACTGACTGAGCCACCCAGGCACCCCAAATATAAACAGCTTAACATCAAAATAAAAAAAAGGTGGGGTAGCTTAGTTGGTTAAGCGTCCAATTCTTAATTTCAGCTCAGGTCGTGATCTCATGGTTCAGTTCGTAGGATCGATCCTTGCGTCGGGCTCTATGCTGACAGTGCTGGGGCCTGCTAGGGATTCTCTATTCTCTCCCTCTCTCTGTTCCTCCCCTGCTTGTACTCTCTCTCTCTCAAAATAAATGCACAAACATTAAAAAAAAAGTGGGGGGGGAAGGCACCTGACTGGAGTGACTCACTTGATTAAGCATCCGACTCTTGATTTCAGTTCAGGTCATGCTTTCACGGTTTGTGAGATAGAGCCCCGCATTGGGCTCTACACAGACAGCATGGAGCCTGCTTGAGATTCTCATTCTCTCTCTCTCTCTCTCTCTCTCTCTCCCCCCCCCCCACTTGCATGCTCTCACTCTCTCTCTCAAAAATAAATAAAACACTAAAAAAAATTTTTTTTAAAAAGGTGAAAACTCAGAAAAGACAAATCTGTTTAACTGTGGAAATCTCATTTGGGGTGTGTAGGGGTCCCCTCTCACCCCACCCTGGTGTGGGATCCTGGGCTCTCATAGTAGGTTAAATTGCTTGTCTCAGTTTCTGCTGCTGCCAGCCTATCACATGCCACCAGGAACTCACACTTTGCACACAGTAGAAACTGAAGAAATATCTGTGGTTGATCTCAGTCACTTAAACACATGGGTCACTAACCATAAATTTTCATTAAAAAACACAACAACAAAATAGCCTGCAGGTCTTCCTTGTGACAAGAAGTCAACCCATCTGGACTGACTATGGTCTCACTTACTCATCATCAAGATGCAGATATGGATAAGGAGCCTCTGCCTAGGATGTAGAAAGTTGGGTAAAACATTAACTCCATCCTAACAAGAAAAAGACTAGCAATCCAAAAGAATTACAATATAGCAATTGCAAGAATAGCAATCCAAAACTTTCTTAAATCAGAGAACTGAAGTCACAAAGCAAACAGCTAGCCTGAAATCTAAGGAAAGGCAGACTCATCTAAGGAAAACAGGAAGTGAACATCAGCTCACCTATGGCAAAGCACGGGAGGAAGGGGCACTGGGTGCTATATAAGTGGGTAAGAAGAACTGAGTTAAGCCAACAAACTGCTAGAGGCTGAGTATAGAGAGTGTGAGAGTGAAGAACCCCTGGGAACCACAGACACAAATGGAGTTTGCATCCACTCACAAGTTTTTCACAGACCTCCACTGGGAATTCATGACAAAGACTGGCGGCAGGGCAGGAGATGGGAGAAAAACATCCCTGAGGGTGCAAACCCAGAGGAAGGCAGCTGACACGGTAAAGGCATGAAACCCTAACAGGACCCTTCTCTCCTACAGAACAAAACCCATAAGTTATTGGGAGATGAGCAAAGATAAAACCCCACTGCCCCTGGTGAGGAGAGGCAAGAAGCCATCCTGAGCCAACATCACTCAGGCTTCCTAAGGCTGAGGGAGGGGATGGGCTACTAAGAATGCCCTACTTCTAAGACCCAGGGATATAGGGCCTGTCTAAGACTAAAGCTGGGGCCAGGCTAACAGAGAAGACTTGCAACAAAGCTAGCCAGCACCAACAACCTTGCACCAGCAGCCTATTGCTAGGGGAGGTGTAAGAGCATGGAAATAGATGCCCTCTGAGGAACAGGCCCCCAAGGAAGGTTGAAAGCTGGGGGTGGAGCAGGAACATTTAAAAAAACCCTCCAACACCCAGACCTCACCTAAGTACACAGTAACACTAAACTCAGCTCAACTCCTGATAAGACTATTTACTTCTGTCTCTACTGTCCTAACCATGATGTACAGCATTTAATCAAAAATTACGAGACACACAAAAGGCAAGGAAAAAGACACTGTCAGACAGAAAGTAATCAGCAGAATCAGAGGACTTCGATGTTGGTACTATCAGACATACAATTTAAAATAACAATGACTAACATGTTAAAGGTCCAATTGGAAAATGTGGACAATACACACAGACAGATCCGGATTTCCACCAGGGAGGTAGAAATTACAAGAAAGAGTCCACGCAAATGCTAGAAATAAGAAACCCAGTAACTGAGATGAAGAATGGCTTTGACAGGCTATTTATAGGCTCAGCTCAGCTGAGGAAACTAAATCAATGTCCTTAAACATTGATCAATTCCTCAAACTGAAAGATAATAGGGGTGAAAAAAACAGAACAGAGCATCCATAAACTGTGAGACAATATCAAATTGTCTAACATGTATGAGTGGAATTCCAGAAGGAAAGGAGAGAGAAAAGAGACATTCCTTATAGACCAAATTTGCTGGTAGTGAATTATTTCAGCTTTTGTCCGAAAAACGTCTATTTCTCTTTCATTTTTAAGAGATATTTTTGCTAAGTACAGAATTCTGGGTTGACAGTTTTTTCTTTCAACACTTTAAGATGTTACTTCAATGTCTTCTGGATTGTGTAGTTTCATATGAAAATTCGTCAGTGATTCTTACCTTTGACCAGCTCTGTATATAATGTCTCTTTCCTGTCAACTTTCAAGATTTTCTCTTAATGTTTGATTTTCAAAAACTTCAATATAATTTGTGCAGGGTTTTAGTTTTGTTTTTTATTCAGCTTGCTTGTCCTTTCTCTGAGGTTTTTGGATCTATGGTTTGACACCTTTCATTAAATTTCAAAAATCCTTGGTCATTATCTTTTTAATAGCACAAAAATCATGAATTTTTTAAAAAGTTTATTTTGAGAGAGAGTGTGCATAAGCATGAGTGGGGGAAGGGCAGAGAGAGAAGGAGAGAGAGAATCCCAAGTAGGCTCCATGCTGTCAGCATGGAGCCTAACTCGGGGCTTGATTTCACAGACTGTGAAATCATGACCTGAGCTGAAACAAAGAGTCAGATGCTTAACCGATTGAGCCACCCAGGCACCCCTCATGAATTTTATTATTACTTTCTTATGGTTGTTCTAACAAACTGTCACACTTGATGGCTTAAAACAAGAGAAATTTATTCTCAGAGTTCTAGAGAACAGAAATCCAAAATTAAGGTATCAACAAGATCCCTTCCCTCTGGAGGCACTAAGGGAGAATCCGTTCTTGCCTCTTCCACCTTCTGGTGGCTCCAGGATTCCCTAGTTTATGCATAACTCCAGTCCCTACCTCCATCTCCACATGGCCTTATCTTCTTCTCTCTGTGTATCTCTTATAAGGACACTTGTCATTGGATTTAGGGCCAATTAATTCCATCGTCAAAGATCCTTTTCCCAAATAAAATCACAATTGCAGGTTCTGGGGGTCAGGTCACAGACATATCTTTTGGGGGGGCCACCATTCAACCCACAACAAAATGCTTAGATATAAGTCTAATAACATATATGCAAAAAAACTACCATACGTTGATGAGTAAAATCAAAGAAGACCAATATCAATGAAGTACCATGTTTATATACTGAAGGCTCAATGTTATTAAGATCTCAATTCTCCCTGAAATCAACTACAGAAATCAAGAAGCTGATTCTAAGATCTGTATGAAAAGGCAGAGCAACTAGAGAAGCCAAAACAATTTTGAACAGAAGAAGAAAATGAGAAAATTCACATTACCTGATTTCAAGACTTAGTCTAAAGCTACAGCAACCAAGACAAGCGTGGTACTGGTGAAAAGACAGACAAATAGAACAATGGAACAAACAGTGTCCAGAAATACACCCACAGATATCTGGTCAATTAATTTTTAACACAGTTACACAAACAACTTAGTAAAGACAGTTGCAGGAACAACTGGCTATCCATATGTAAAACAATGAACTCTGTTACATACTTTATACCACATACAAAAAGTAACTCAAAATGGATCACAGATCTACATGTAAAACCTAAAACTATAGTATTTGTATAATTTTCTTTTCTAAAACATAGGAGAAAATCTTTGTAACTTTGGATTAGGCAAAGATTTCTTAGATATGACACTGAAAGAATGGCCCATAAAAGAAAGCACTGATAAAATGAACTTCATTAAAATTTAAAACTACTATTTGAAAGACAGTTAAGAAAATGAAAACTCAGGACGCCTGGGTGGCTCAGTTAAGTGTCCGACTTCAGCTCAGGTCATGATCTCATTGTTCATAAGTTTGAGCCCACATCAGGCTCTGCACTGCCTGCACGGAGCCTGCTTGGGATTCTGTCTCCCTCTCTCTGCCCCTTCCCCATGTGCGCTCTCTCTCTCTCTCTCTCTCTCTCAAAATAAATAAATAAACTTTAAAAAAAAAAAAAAAGAGGGGTGCCTGGGTGGCTCAGTAGGTTGGGTGTCCGACTTCGGCTCAGGTCACGATCTCACGGTTCCTGAGTTCTAGCCCGGCATCAGGCTCTGTGCTGACAGCTCAGAGCCTGGAACCTGCTTCAGATTCTGTGTCTCCCTCTCTCTCTGCCCCTCCCCCGCTCACACTCTGTGTGTCTGTCTCTCAAAAAATAAACATTAGGGGCGCCTGGGTGGCGCAGTCGGTTAAGCGTCCGACTTCAGCCAGGTCACGATCTCGCGGTCCGTGAGTTCGAGCCCCGCGTCAGGCTCTGGGCTGATGGCTCGGAGCCTGGAGCCTGTTTCCGATTCTGTGTGTCCCTCTCTCTCTGCCCCTCCCCCGTTCATGCTCTGTCTCTCTCTGTCCCCAAAAAAATAAATAAACGTTGAAAAAAAAATTAAAAAAAAAAAATAAATAAACATTAAAAGAAATTAAAAAATAAAGAAAATGAAAACGCAAACTACAGATTGGGAGAAAATATTTATAAGTCACATATCAAGAATATTTTAGAACTGTCAAAACCAATGAGAAAAAACCCTAATATTCAAAAAACAAATATGCAAAGACGTGAACAGATACTTCATCAACGAACATATAAAAATGGCAATGATACATAAAAAGATGCTCTGCATCATTAGTCGTTAGCAAAATGCAAATTAAAATCACAGTAAGATACCAGTATACACCTATTAGAACAGCCTAAAGTTAAAAAGACTGACCATACCAAGTGCTGACAAGGAGGTTAGAGAAATTCAAACTCAGACACTGCTGGGGAGAATGTAAGATGGTACAACCACTTTCGAAAACAGTCTGATAATTACTTGACAGGCTAAACATATACCTTTATGTCCCAGCCATTCCACAGCTAGGTATGTACCCAAGAAAAAGGGAAATTATGTCCATAGAAATATAAGTACATAAAAGTTAACAGCAACTTTATTTGTAATAGCCCAAAATTGGGAATAACCCAAGTGTTCAACAGCAGACAAATGTGCTATAATCCATTCAATGGAGTACTCCTCAGCATTAAAAACAAATGAACTATTGATACATGTTAACAACAAGGGTGAATCTCAAAACCCTTAGGCGCAGTGGGGCCCGGGGGCCGGGGGGGGCACAGGCCAGAAAGAATATATAACTACATGATTCCATTTATATCAAATTCGGAAAAACACAAACCAATCTGTAGTGACAGAAAGCAGATTAGTGGTTGCCAGGGGCTGGAGGTGGAAGGAGTGGATTGATATAAAGTGGCAAAAAGGAACTTTTGGGATGATGGAAATATTCTGCACCTTGAATGTGGTGGTGATTACATAACTGTATATGTTTGTCCAAACTCCTAGAGCAGTTTTTTTTTTTTTTAATGGTGAATGGTGGAGCTCATGGCTGGCTCAGTCAGTAGAGCATGAAATGCATGATTTTGGCTCAGGTCACAATCTCACAGTTTGTGGGATCAAGCCCTGCATTGAGGGTCCCTGCTGCCAGCGCAGAGCCTGCTTGGGACTCATTCTTCCTCCCTCCCTCCCTCTCTCTCTCTCAAAATAAATAAGCTTTAAAATAAGTAAATAAGCAAGCCTGACTTTATTTTTTTTTTTTAATGTTTATTTATTTTTGAGAGAAAGAGAGAGAGACAGAGTGTGAGCTGGGGAGGGGCAGAGAGAGAGGGAGACACAGAATCCCAAGCAGGCTCCAGGCTCTGGAAGCTGTCAGCACAGAGCCTGACGCAGGGCTCGAACCCACGAACCGCGAGATCATGACCTGAGCCGAAGTTGGACGCCCAACCGACTGAGCCACCCAGGCACCCCATGCAAGCCTGACTTAAAAAAAAAAAAAAAAAAAAAAGATGCAGTTACAACTGAAATGCCCCTGAAGCCCGACCTGCCCATCATGACATTGCATACCCATCACAGTCACTCTGTACTCAAGGTGAAAATCACTACGTCTCCATTGGACATCACCAGGGGGCAAAATCCAGGGCTGAAGGCTCCAGGTGAGGTCCATGAGGTCCACCATTGGTATGGTGATTATAGTTCCAAACCAGACTCACATTTCAGTACAGTTTAATTCCCAAAGCCTCAATCTCCCTGGTCATCAGTGGAGGTGCCCAGGCAGCATTTCCCAAGCAGCGGCTGCCAGGTGTATGGAATGTTAGGCCCCAGCCACTTAGGGGTCCCTATGCAGCTTGACAGTCATGAACATGCAAGGTCTGCAAACACCTGGCCGGCAGCCAGTAGTGGCTGGAGATTTACCACAAAGATGCTGTGAGCCGACGTGACAGAACTCCCCACTATGGTAAGTGGGGTGGTCAATTATTAACACCTGTTCAAGATGGAAATTTCTCCTCTTCTCTCAATCTCTAACACTGGACCTTGCCCCCTGCTCAGCCTATTCTGGAAACTGAAACTGTAATAGACAAAAGTATCCAGGAACTGGTCCACGGCTTGACTCTGGACCACAAAAGGGAGAGGAAGGTGACCTGGGCCCAAGATCTAGGCTGCCTCATTGGTACCCAACTCATACAGACCCAGGAAGCAGCCCGACTGGCCACCGCCCACTAAAAACACTGAAGTGTGTCACTGTGCTTCCAAAACAGGGCTGAGCACAAAACTGAAAGAAATGGACAGACACACGCACCATGATTAAATCTTTTCAACTTAATCTTTCATTCAACTGCTCATTGCATAGTCTGCTAAGTGAAGGTACAGAGATTCACAGACACGTTTCTTACAGTCTTTGCCTCAGGCCTTTGGCTTTGACAATTTGCCCTCATGAAAAGTTAATAGGTGTCTATGTCTGCCTGCCTCTGTTTGCTAAACCTGATGCTGGCAAGGAGAGCAGAAAATAGGACGGAGCTCACTTAAGCTCACCCTCCTCTCCAGCTCTTCAAATGGAAAAAGTCATGGCCATTTTCTCAAATCAGAGCTCAAAAGAAACCTGGTACTGAATCCACCACACATATTTGTGGACTAGATATACAACAGTCTTGTCTGCCCTATAATTTAGAGTTCCGGCCTGGAGTCCAACAAGAGAGAAAACTTCTGGTTCTAAACATAGCCCTGAACCCAGGAGGAATTCTGGTGTCTTAAAATCATCTAATTGTTCGGCAATCCTGCCAATGTTCTTCCAAGCCAGCCTAAATATCAGTATGGAATTTGGTTACTGTGTTGGCTTTCATCTAGAGTATGAATGTGCAGGGTGCCTTCGTGTGTTCCCCACAGTAGGCTCCCAAGGAAGGCGGGGTGCCGGGTCATCTGTGTGCACAGAGGGAGCCAACAGGCTCAGGGGCACAGGGGCCTGGGGCCAACAGGGCAGCCTCAGAATGGAATCAAACGCTCCATAACGATGGATCACATTTGGGTCTAAAAGCCACCCTTTGATTCCAGGCCCCCACTGATGGGAAGGGGAAAGAGTATTCTTTGAAGTGAGAATTGTGAAGGGGTCAAAGGATGGGTCTAAAATGGATGAGGGATCCATGTGCCCGACCCACCCTAGAACTGCAGATAGCTCAGGGCGCACTTTCTCACCTCACAGTCCTCTCCTCAGGGAGTGGTCCCTTTGAGGCAGGTGGCATCCTATCACACCTGTGTCACTCACAGACGCGCCTGGCACATGGGAGATGCTAACTGCACAAACCAAGGTGCCCCACCTCCTCCCCCAGGCCCAAATCAAGACTGAGGCCCCCACACCCAGGGTCTAACAGCCACTCCCAGGCTCTAGCCCCCGCAACCTCCGGCTATCCCCCAGCCACACTCTCTGGGAGTTTCCAAGTACTGCCCCACATACAAGAGGGCTGATGTATAAAAGCCAAAGTTTTCAAAGGAGTGAAAGCATTGCCTTGATAAGCAGGACCTGGGAAGTCATTCCGACATCCAAATATGCCCCTAAGAGAAAGCAGTGGAGCTGGAAAGGTCTGTCTCACTGCAGGGACACAGCCAGGTGAGGGAAACTCTGGGGAGAAAGGAGCAAGGATGAGCCAGGAGAGGAAGGCTAAGCAACTACAAATGGGTGGAGGCCATGAGAAAGCAAGCAGGCTATCACGCAGCAAGAACTTCCCTTGGCACAGAGGGGGTCCCTGGCCCTCCTCTCTGGAAGGGCTCTGAGGGAACAGGGAAACATCCCAGGCCTTTAGGCACTGAAGCCCTCCAGGCCATCATACCCAGTATAGCCAGAAACACACGCAAGTGGGCCGCAAGGCAGAGCTGGGGGCCAGGGCCAGAGCCAAGGAGGAACCGGGCAGCGGTGGGGGTAGAGTCTTCCACACAACCCCAAGAGGCCTCGGGAGAAGGCAGGCCAGTCACGGACCTGTGCTCATGCTAGAGGACATCTGCTGAGTCTGCCCCGGGGTTCCTGGAGCCAATGCACCTCTGAAGCATTCGCACAAGTGACAACACAGACAACCAGATGAAGCCACTGCACAGTCTCCATGCCAGTGACCAATACCTCGGCCAGCTCATTCTCTCTGAACATGACCTGCTTCTCTTGGGGCCAGCTCTTGCTCAGTTCCATTCCACAAATGTTACTGAGGGCCCACTCCAGGCTGCGCACTTAGCACCTCAGGGTTACCTACCCCCTCCCTTGAGCCAGAAACACCTACCCTTCCATAGCAAACACCTGGGCCGAGGCACTCTGGGTGGGAGCTAAAGCCCAGTGTTGACTGGAGACTTTCTTTTAAAAAAATTAAACTGCTTTGAACTAATTTTAGACTTAGAAAAAAGTTGTAAAAAATAGTACAGAGAATTTCCATATATCCCTCCCCCAGGCTTCCCCAGTGCTAACGTCTTACATAACCATTAGTACAATGATCAGACCAGGAAATTAATCTTGGGACAATACCATTAACCAAACTAAGGACCCCACTTGAGCTCCACCAGTTTTCCTACTAATGTCCTTGGATCCTGCTGTTCCAGAATCCCATCTGGGACCTCATGCTGCATTTAGTTATTTCTCCTTGGTCTTTTGCAACCTAGGTAGGTCAGCTCCTCAGTTTTCTCTTGTCTTTCATGACCTTGACACTTTCATTTTTTGTTTAATTTTAATTTTTTACATTTATTTATTTTTGAGAGACAGAGCGTGAGCAGGGGAGGGGCAGAGAGGGAGACACAGAATCTGAAGCAGCCTCCAGGGTCTGAGCGGTCAGCACGGAGACACGGCTCTGACCTGAACTGAAGTCGGACGCTTAACTGACTGAGCCACCCCGGTGCCCCGACCTTGACACTTTCAAAGAGTACTGATCAGTTATGTTGTCAAATGTCCCTCAATTAGGGTCTGTCCGAAGTTTTCTCAGGATTGAATCGAGGTTAGCATTTTTGACAAGAACACCACAAAAGCCAAACACCTGACATCACAGAACTCATGCGAACAGGACATATTATTAGTGGTGCTGACCTTGATCAATGGTGATGGTGACCTCTCTGCCAGGTTTCTCCTATGCGAAAATACATCTTTCCCTGTGTAGTTAATCTTGGCTTTTAATATGTGGCTTTTTAAGAGGGAACGTGTTGCTGTCATTACAACTACACGCTGTCAGCCCAGCCTGCTGCTGGCTGCAGCTGCCCCACAGATGAGAGGCAGCTAATGAAGATGAGCGGCAGAGCCGACGTCTCTGGAAGACGCCGAAGCTCTCGGTGACAAAGAGGAACAGTAGCAGTTTATTTATAGATCCACTTGAAGACAGCTCATTGTAACTACTGGGGTTGAATTTTTAAAACCTCGGGAACAAAGGCTGGCTATTTTAAACTCTCCTTGCACTTAGTTCAATGGAGAGTGTTAGAGGCAACGACCACACCCAGGCATCACTTCCAAGCTTGGCAATTCATATTTTGTGTAGCATCTCAGGACACGAGCAAAGCCTGCCAGGACAGATAACCATGACTGGCTCTGCCTACCCTGCAGAGGCGGCGGGACTCTTCTGGGCCAAAGCACTCACCCCCAGGGAGGAGTCTAGGGAGGCTGCATCCCGTGGGGTCTCCCAGCCTCCCCTTCCTGGAAAATTAACTTGCATACAGCTGTTGGGAACCAAGGTTACATCACTTCTCTCCCTGCCTCCCCCACAGGCTGCAAAGAGGGACAGCGCCCCCCAGCGGATGCCCGCCCCAGGACAGCTGGCAGCAGCTGATCCATCTCCAGGCTGGAGCAAGGGGTTCCTGGAGCTCACAGTACACAAATATCCCTAAGGATGGTGGGAGAGAGGCATCCCAGAGCTCCTCCTGCCCCCAACCTACCTGTACCTCTGGGCCAAGACTACTCAATCTCTCCATGCACCAGAACCATGGTGGGGAGCAGAGATTGGACTTTCTCAAAGCCTCCCAAATCTTTATTTGAACAAGAAGCACAAAGCCATATTCTTGACACATGTGAAAAAATGTGAATATGGACTAGACAGATGATAGTAAGGAATTATTAATTTTGTTGGGTGTGAAAAGAGCACTACAGTTATACAACGAAGGAAAGTCTTTATTTAGGGTAAAATAATGTATCTGGGATTAAACAAAAATACTCCGACTCCACTAAAAAAAACCAAAACAAAACGTGTGTGGGGTGGGGGTGGGGGAGATGAACAAAACAGATTGGCAAAATGCTGAAGCTAGATGAAAGGTACATGGGGGTCTGTTATACTAGTCTCTCTACCTTTTGTGTGAGCTTGAAATTTTCCACAATTCAAAGGTTTTTTGTTTTGTTTCATTTAATAAAAAAGAAAACATTCCCAGGTGACTGGAATGAGTGGTGGCCAGGCAAGTGGGACCCTAGGAAGAAGGTGACGAGGGTCCCCAGCCGGGTGTCCTGGCACTTTCAAGTCCAGGAGGTAGATCTGTTTCAATCCATGAATGTTCAGACCAGCCTTTGGCATTGCTGCAGAGAAAGCCCCCAATGTCACCACAAGCATTCTGTGAACCCTGCAGCAATGTCCAGACCTTCAAAGAAACTAATTTTAAGATAATCTCCATGGAAACCATCTATTCTGATTTTTTCCATGGTAACCAATGAGAACATAAACACAAGCACTATCTAACACCCTTACAACACATGGGCCAACGCTGCCATCCAATCTGGAAAATATAAACTGCAAAGGGCTTTTTTCCATTGAAAATGAGAAGTACTGAAACTTCTAGTCCAGATATGCAGATTCTACCATGCTCCACTGCCCAGTCACTGCCCATACCACCCCATGCACCTGCCCCCAAAGTGGCAAACCAGGCCAGAAAGTGATTTCCTTCATTTAGCCTGGGACCATCAAAAATGCCAAAAGAAACAGCCAGGGCCTGCCTCTTGCCTCACAGGTTCAACCCATGCTGCCCACAGACTGCAGGCACGTGTCCACTGAGCTCTAATTTCCAGAGCATTCTGGGTTCCAGCTACATGCTGGGCACCACAAGAAGACCAAGGCCCCAGCCCTCTGGGGAGACCAGACAGACCAGTGAATAAATGACTACAGGAAAGAGGGGTTGCTCCAGCAAGCAGAGCGAGTGCTCCAGTAGGTGGGGCGGGAAGAATTCGCAACCCGCGGGCCTCCCAGGGAAGGCCGCATGGAGGAAATGTCATCTGGAAAGAAGCTGAAAGGCTGAGTATAGTTCTGCTGGAGAACAGAGGGCGGGCGGCGGGCGGCGGGGGGTCCCCCCCCCCCCCCCGGGTGAAGGCAGCCCAAAGTCTTAGTCAGACTTAAGCAACTGGGTCTATTTCCACTTGTGGCTCATTTCCTCCATTTTTAGGTTTCTGGGTTTGAAAAAAATAGCATGGAACTGAAGAAGACTCTCACATCCCAACAGTCTCAGTTCTTGCCCACCCTCTCTGTTTTATAACCACACATGGCCTCTGTTGGCTCTTCCGTGAAGGAGACTTATCAGCGTGGCCTGACAGGGTTGTAGACACTTGTTACCACTGTCAGCAAAATGGCAGCATCACAGCAGTGGCCCTGGGTCATGCATGCTTTGTAGCAAAGCATCATGGTCTCAGGATCCCATTGCACACTGTCCCATGATTTAGGCTCATTTCCCCACATGCAACGTGGAATCTCCACTGACCCTGAACCCACACTATGGCTGCCAGAGCGAAAGGAAAGCAGATAGTTCTGAGAGCCTTGAATGAGATAACAGAGCTCTCAAAGGTATGTGTGAGCGCCCAGGTTTATGCTCCCGATGTATCCTGACACACGCAGAACTAGACGCAAGGGTCCCCGGGCCTTGTGAGGATTCCAGAGGCAGGTTCTTTCATCTTCATGACACTGTGAGTATCTCACCATGCCTTGCCCAGGATTTCTGAAACCATGCCTCCTGTTGGTTTAAGTCATTAAATAGGGCT
Source organism: Herpailurus yagouaroundi (assembly GCF_014898765.1). Lineage (NCBI taxonomy): Eukaryota > Metazoa > Chordata > Mammalia > Carnivora > Felidae > Herpailurus > Herpailurus yagouaroundi. The sequence continues at coordinate 15,977,771 of NW_024412444.1, read as the reverse complement.
TTTTTCCTTCCTGGATAGGCCTTCCTGCCACTCTTCTCTGGATAGGGAGCTACCTGTTTGTGGAATGGATGAGAATTTTCCAGTGGCAGGAAACTACAACTCAAAGGGGCCGCTCAGAGAAGGGGACGCAGCCTCTGTCTCATCCCACAACCCCATCCTCTTGCCACCACTACTGTTGCTGCTGTTTTGGGACTTGGTCCTACTCTTGTTGCCTGGAGGCACTTCCCCAAAAGGCTCCACAAAGAAGACCTTCACCTGGGGGCTTAGATGTTGAGCCATAAGCACCAGGCCATCTCAAGCTCGGGTGCCAGAGACTCTTACCTGTCAGCTTCCCTAAAGGCTCCTCAGGCTCTGGAGGATGGGAGCTGATATAGGCATCGCTGTCTAGAGGGCAAGAGGCAGGAGTCAGGGATACTGAGGACAACGCAGGAGGCAGGTGAGCCACAGGACGTGGATTCAGGAGCAGGTGACTGGACTGGTGCAGCAGCACTGACGGGCAGAAAAGGAGCCAAGACAGCAAGACAGGTGGCAGAGGCCCATAGAGGGCTGCCCTGGGTACCATCCTCCCTCCTAGTGCATCCTGGCTGCTAAAAAAAACACACATCTGCCTGCCCAACTGTAAGCGGGGCCTACTGGGTGCCTCTGGGTTTAAAGAGCCCACAGGGAAGTGATGGAATTTAACGCTAGACTGAGATTAGAGCCAATGCAATACCACTTTTCCTCTTTTGGAAAGAAGTGGACCACAATTCTCCAAATTGGGCTGAAAGGGACCCAATCCCCCAAGTGCTTTTCCCAAACTATAGTTAGTCCCCACGAGCCATGTAAACTCCCCAAGATGGACAGAGGCTCTCTTCTTCCCCCTACGTCCCTGCCCAGGATGCCATGGTCACAATTGGCTAGACTGTTTTCCAGTAGACCAGTGACTCTTCAAAGTGGGTCCTTGGACCATCAACATCACCTAGAAACTTCAAATTCCTTACCAAATCAGATGCTCTGGGAATGGGGCAGGCTGTGTTTAACAAGGCCTCAGGGTGATTCTGAAGCACATTAAGGTTTGAGAACCATTGCAAGAGGCTTACTGCAATCTATGTCAAATGTTAAAGGGCCTGTCTCCTCACTGCACTGCCAAAGGCAACTTCTGCCTTCTGGTAAACACGGTAATTATTTAACATGTGCTGGGATAGCCCTGACCCACCTCCCAATAAAGTCAGTTTTAGCCTCTGGAAGGAAAAGGAGAGGAGATCTTGCCTGCTTCCCGGTAACAGACACAAGTCAGACCCTGAGGGAAGGAGCCCAGCTCCCCACACTGATCCCGGGCCCAAAGAGCCCCTCCGTGGGAAGCATCAGAATCTTTGGTGCTTCTAGACTTCACACAGCCACGTTACTCCCGGCCACTGTACAAGGATGCTCTGATTCAAGCAGGAACTTCCTTTAAATAGTAGCTCACAGGACGCCTGGGCGGCTCAGTCGGTTAAGCGTCTGACTCCTGGTTTCGGCTCAGGTCATGATCTCATGGTGTGTGAGGTTGAGGCCCGCATCAAGCTCTGCACTGACAGTGAGGAGTCTGCTTGGGATTCTTTCTCTCCCTCTCTCTCTCTGCCCCTCTCCCAATCACACAACAAATAAATTAATTAATTGTAACTTGGTAACAAATATTGAATCTATTTTTAGTCTCTGTCTTCCCACTGAAACTAAGAAACCCAGAGCACTTTCCATGACTTCCTCTCAAGTAAAGGTGACGAAAATGAAACTTGAGTGTGAAGTGAGACATCTTGTCTGAGGGCCTCTGCCACCCAGAGTCAGCAATGGCTGTTGCGGCCACCCTACCCCCACCCCTGCAGGATGATCTTTTCCACAGCAAGCCCCTAAAATGGAAAATGCCCAAAGGATGTAATGTGGACCGGTGGGGAGAAATCTGAGTACAGGAATCAAGATGAACTGCCTGAGGTCACAGGAGAGATTTGACCTAGCTTCACTGTGGACCAGCACACAGGGGCGGCACAGCTCTTAAACTGCCCACCAAGTTGTTAAAGGCTGTCTAGAGTCTGGCTTCCATGAAACCAACCCTCTTCTAAGACACATAAGTATCTGAGCATATTCCGACTCACCTGCTGATAAGAGCCAGACAACAATCTTGGGAAATTCAGAGCCAGAATGGGGGCCAGTGGGAGAAAGGAGAGGCTCCCCTCCAACACACATAAATTTGGGGTTCAACCCTGCTGTAAACACCCAAAATGCCTTGCCTGTCAAGCATCCCCTTGAATCCATACTTCTCCCTACTACTGAAAGCAAATGTCAGCCAGAAATCTGTTATCAGCAAGAGCCCCCAGTCCTCCACACTCACAAACAGATGGAAATCCATAAGGCAAGTGGAAATGGACCCCATCCCCTGCCTCAACTCTATGACTCTTCCAGGTAAGTGCTTGGGGTGATAACCCAGGACCCCCAGATCCTCAGCATGGGGCAAGATCCAGTGCCAAGACTGGAATCAGAGCCCAAGAACCCCTAAGTCAAGCCCCGTGTAGCATCCCAAGACAGAAATGTGAGAGCAGAAACATGGGTGCGGGAGGTGGGGGGAGGCTTCACCCTCAGAACCAGAACTAGGAAGAAACAGGCCATCCTCAGAGAAGGCTGAGACCTCAGATACTGTTAGCTAACCCAGCCTCCTCCCCCTGGGGACAATTCTAGCACTGAGGCTCTGGGGGTCCCAAACACTTTACTTTGAGGAGTCATGGGGGTGGGGAGCACAGACGACTTGGGTCTCTCATCAGGAAGCACAACAGATTCCTGCAAGGGTCTAAAACCCTCACTGGACCTCACAAAGACGACCTGCAGAAGGGAGTCAACATCGAAAATTATCTAGGTCAGAATTGCCCCTTTTCCTGCATGTTGTCTCCCTACTCCAACAATCTCCCCAACTGGGCAGGGGGCTCATCCAGCCCTCAGTCTGACAGAGGAAGGAAGAGGAACATTTTAAAAATAGCTAAAGCTTGGTGAGCACTTGCCATGTGCCAGGCACAGTTCCAAGTGCCTGCCTGGCATGTACCACCTCGTGAAATCTCATGAAGGAGGGCCTGGTGCCTCCCCATCTGAGGTTGAGGGAGAAAAGCCCTCGGCCCCTGAACTCAAGGTTACTGTCTGAACTGGAAGGCAGCCAGCCCTGACAACTCAGGAAGTGTTTTTCAGTTTTCCTGAATTACCTAGAATTCTGCATTCTTCCCCTCCCACCTGCCTAGCACAACCTTCCTTCCCAATTGCATAATGGGCTCTCAGGTATTTGGAGGAAAGGCAAGAATAAGAGTAAATCAGAATAAATGCATCCTTGTTAAAAGTGGTTTAAAAATGCCTCTATGGTTGAAGTAAAAACCAGTCCTATGGTAGCTGGGACTTGGGAGGCAATGGCCAAATCCAAGGCCAGCCAAGACACAGTGGCCCTGATACCTCAGGGATGGCTCCGAAGCACTAACGGCAGGAAGGAGCTAGAATTTGAGTAGATGAGTACAGGGAGGAAACACAGAGGCCAGGGCTACAGCACAGGACAGAGCTAAGCACCAGACCCTTAAAACCCCCAGCACAAGCACCTGCTGCAGATGACTCGTGGGGGTCCCACTCTCTGCCCCGACATGAGCCCCTCTGGGAGGCACTCACCTGCTTGCAAGCAGCCCTCCCAACCTCCCTCCGGCCTTGCAGTATGTCATGGGGAAGAGCATGGAGCTTCCTGCCCACCTCGGCCCAGCTATTAGGCTGGAGTCCTTCCTCTACAGCCTTCCAAGCAGAGAAAGCCCCCCAGCCACAGCCCTAAACCCTCTCCTCCACAACTCAGCCAAGAACAGAGAGAAAACGGAACCCTTTATTCTCATTCTGAAGGGCTGGGAAATGGCTTGTGCTTTTCAACATGAAATGTGCCTAAAAATAAGCTGTGAATTTCAACCAGAGGTTGAAAATAGCTCTGGCAGTGAACAGAGCTCTGTTCAGAGTGAGCTCAAGGATGGCCTTCATTCCAAGAGTGAGAGCTGAATGCTGCGGCCCGAGCAAGGGTCCTGGGCAGGGGGCTTTCCAGGGCAGAGAGGCCATCACATGCTCGTAGGGCTGCCCTTGCCATGCTCTGTTGGCGGGCCTGTCTCTGGCTTTAGATTGCCATACTCTACCAGACACAAGGTACCTGGCCTGGTGGCTTCCTAAGACGCCCCAAATGCCCAGGTGTGTCTCATGCAGTTTTAGGGTCCAAGGGCCAGGGGACAAAAGGAGCTAGAGAGGGAGGGGTTATAAGATCCAAGAGCTCCTGGGGCACAGGCCAAGCCAAGCCATCCTGGCCAGCCACCAAACCACTCACTGGTTACTATCTTGGAGCCAGGGAAGCCAGCAGGCAGGAAGGACAAGAACACTCCAATTGTAAGTGAAGAATATCAGGTTGCTAAAGGTCTTTTTTTTTGTTGTTGTTTACCATCACCTCTGGAAGATTCCAAAGTGTGACAGGCCAAATGACATTTTTATAAAATAGACTTCTGCTAGAAATAGGCTAGAGACCCAAGCCACAGCTGCGGGGATAAGCCCAAATCTGGCCCAATCGAGCAGGCTCGGCGTGGCCCACCCTCTGTGCCGTCTCCATGCCTTCTGCCACAAGGACATCCCTACCCCCAGGCTCATTCCCACACTCCTCCGGCTTCTGCAGCAGCCTCCCTTATGGGCTCACTCCTGAGGTAGGAGTTAGTGCAGTGATTCTTGACTGGGGGCCATTCTGCCCCCCAGGAGACATTTAGCAATGCCTGAAGACATTTTTGGTTGTCACAAGTAGGGGGGTGGGAGATGCTATTGGCAGCTAGTGGGTAGACGCCAGGGATACTGCTAAACACCCTACAATGCACAGGACAGCCCCCACAACAAAGATGTATCTGTCCCAACGGATGAGCAGTGTCGAGGCTGAGAACCACTGGGTTACTGGAGGGACAGTATATGGATAGCCGGAGGGGCAGGGGCTCATCGGATGCACCGGCTCCTGGCACGTGGCTGCAGAGCACCTGGGCCCCCAGAGGAGCTGAGATGCCCTGGCCAGCCATGGGATCGGTCACCACATCTCAGTGCCACGGAAGCCTTTGGGCAGGAAAGCTGAGATTATACTCGTCAGCTTCCCTACCCACCATGGGGGCAAACCTAACCACCAGGCGGTGCTGGCTCTCCCAGGCTTGGGAAGACCAAAATAACTCTATGGATGGCGGCAGTGATGGCTGTGCAACAACATGAATGTACTTAATGCCACTCAACTGTACGCTTAAAAATGGCTAACAGGAGAAATTTTATGTCATGTATATAAAATGCAACAAAACAAACAAAAAATCCCTTAGCTCTCCTCTTGGCCTGGGAGTCCTGAGATCAGACACACTCCTACAAGTGTAATCCACATGGTGTGCAAGCTTTGGCATGGGTGTGTGTCTGGATGAGGGCCCATACATCTCTTCAGTGTCCCAAAGGGGCTTGTGACAAATAAGGGAAGAGCCATAAACAAAGAGCAATTTCAGGACTAATAAGTCAAGTCACGGTGTGGGTCAGCAGAGTTCAGCTCTGTCATACATGGGGTCCTCAGAGCCCGCCAAAGGGGTACACAGGTCCCATCGTGGAAAACAGAGGTTTGGGAAGAGCAGGTGCTTTGTCTAGGACCAGACAGCTAGGGTTCAGACCCAGTTCTCTGACCCTAGAGCCCATATCCTTTCCTCTGTTTGAGTACCATGTGGTGATGCCCAGTGGAACTGACTACAGCTCTGTCGTGGGCCTGAAGGTAGTAGGGGAACAAATGGTTTTCCTGAGCACTGGTGAGTACTGGCATCCCATCCATGCCAAACTCTGCCCTGTCCTGCTGGCTTCCCCCACCCCGCACACCTTCATGCTAGATGATCAGGCCCCACAGCTCTGGGATGCAAGGGTGCTCCACACCCCGTATCTGAGCAGGACTGAAGGGACAAGAGGTGGCTTGCCTGAGCTACTTCCCTAATAGCCACAAGAAAAGGAGCACAGGATTCTCCCCTTGCTGATGGTTACTGACCATTCCCAAGAGACAGGTGGCAGTGCCCTTCCCTGGGATGGGGAAAAGCTGACAGGCAGCCCTCTGCCACCTGCAGCTTCCAGCTCAGTCAGCCTCGCTCAGAGGGGCCAGCGTGGTGAGTCTGTAGGTCCAGTCATCTGGGGCAAGTGACTAAGCCCCAGATGTCTCATCTGTGAGTAAGAGTAGTAACTTTGCCCACCCAGCCGGCCAAGGTAGGGGATAAACAGGGCAGCACACATAAAGGCCTTGGCTGGACCTCATTCATTGCGAATGCCCAACAGATAGGGAACAGATGCTACAGACTCCATAGGATCCCAGTTCTGCAGTTTGAAAAATGCCTTCTAGGGGTGTCTGGGTGGCTCAGTTGGTTGAGCGTCGACTTCGCCGACTTAAGCTCAGGTCACGATCTTGTGGTTTGTGAGCTTGAGCCCTGCATCAGGCTCACTGCTGTCAGCACAGAACCTGCTTCGGATCCTGTCCTCTCTCTCTCTCTGTCCTACCCTGCCTTGCACTCTCTCTAAAAAAAGAAACATTTCAGGGGCACCTGGGTGGCTCAGTCAGTTAAGCGTCCGACTTCGGCTCAGGTCATGATCTCACGGTTCATGGGTTCGAGCCCTGCATCGGGCTCTGTGCTGACAGCTCAGAGCCTGAAGCCTGTTTCAGATTCTGTGTCTCCTTCTCTCTATGCCCCTCCCCAACTCATGTTCTGTCTCCCACTGTCTCAAGAATAAATAAACATTAAAAAAAAAAATTAAAAAAAAAGAAACATTTTGAGAAAGAAAGAAAGAAAGAAAGAAGAAAAGGAGAGGAAAGAAGGAAGGAAAGGAAAGGAAGGAAAGGAAAGAAAGGAAGGAAAGGAAGGGAGGAAAGGAGGGAAGGAAATGAAGGGAAGGGAAGGGAAGGGAAGGGAAGGGAAGGGAAGGGAAGAAGATAGATGCCTTTCTAGGTAGACCAAACAGCAGCAAAAAGACCACCATGCAACCCAGTCATACCCCAACAAACCCCACAGCTAACAATCAGCTATTCATTAGCAAACGTGGAGGAGAACATAACCTCCCAGCTAAGGCAACCCTTGGAAGAAAACTTTAAATCTCAAGCTGGCCTATTCCTAGAGGGAGCCCCAACACACAGGATGGGTATGTTTAGGGGGGTGTGGGTGTGTGTGGGTATCTCACTGGGGTGGGGGATCCCTCTGCTGGAGCCAAAGAAAGCTCAGGATGGACTCAGAGACTTCCTGGTTCTATTCTGGGCCAGCCTTGAGTTGCTGGGGGCCTTGGGCAAGCCGCTTCCTGTTGTTCAGGCCAGTTTCCGTGGGTGGGAGAGGCTACACTGCCTCTAGGGTCCAGGAGGGAGAGATTCAAACAGCTTATGGCCACTGGCACTTAAAACCTTCAGGGCTCCACATCCTTAGCTTTTAAAGCTTATTTCAGCCAAAGCTGAATGCAACTTTATTCAATGAGATCATATCAGTTCTCAAACATTTTTCCCCCAAAATATTTGTCAAAAAATACCATTAACTATCTTAATTCGGGAACACCAAATGGCCTTTTACCGACAAAGGTACTAAAAATGGCTTGTGGCTGAGGAACTTCCTTTCCATGGTTTAAAAAAAAAAAGGGAAGTGAGAGCAACAGGGCTGGGCCTTTCCCATCCGTCCCAGCTGTGGCCCAGGCCGCACGCCCTCTAGGAACCTCCCGCAGGGTCCTGTGGCCCAAGCCTCAGCAGGGGACAGGTCCTTCCTTTCCTCAACCATCAGTAGCATATGCCATGGAAACACCCCCTGACCAAATGGCAGGGGGCCTCGGCACCTGCAGTCCTCACGTCTTGCTTGTTAATTCTAGATTTGAAACAAAGTACAAGCGCCGAAGTATTATTCACCGTTTGCCATGACCACCAGAGTTTCAGGGCTCAGGACATACCCGCTGAGCCACTTACCAGATTCCTGGAGGAGGTGGCCAGGGTGGCTGGGGGCCTGTGCACTTTTGTGACTTCTCCATAATCGACAACATCAAAGTTACTCTTCCAAACCATCACCTGCCAAGACCCACAAGCACAGAGAATCAGGAGGAGAAAAACCCTTGCCAGTCCTACTTCATGGAAAATGCGAGCCCAGAGGCCACCTCGAAAGTTCTAGGCCAGTGGCAGGATAGTCCCCACCAGACACCCCAGCTCAACTCTGGGACCTGCCCCACCTCCCAGGCTTTCCGGACAGGCCTCGAGAAGACCTGGGTGTGCCATCAGGATGGACTCACTGCATGCTGCCACGAGGCCTTTGTACTTGCTGGTCCCTCCCTGCCGTGTCCCAGCCCACGTGTAGCTGTCTCCTCAAGCTAGAGTGTCCTCTTCCACAGCATCTTCTCAGAGAGCGCTTCCCTGGCCTCCTACTAACTTTTATCATAGCTCCCTACTTATTTCCTCCATAGCATCAAACTTCGTAGTTATTTAATTTCTTTGTCCCTCTTCCTCATTTATCATCTGTCTCCCCACTAAAATAGAAGCTCCCGAGGGTTGTGGCCTGGCCTGTTACACCAGACCACTGCGGTCAAATTCCCGGCTCCATCCCTTACTGTGTGGCTCTAGGCAACGGATTCAACCTCTCTGTGACTCAGTTTCCCATTTGTGAAAAGGGGATGATCTTCTGACCTCACAGAGACAGCTTGGCACAGACACTGGTACCCAGGGAGCCATGGGCAACACACCCCTTATTCCACAGTCCACTTGAAGGATTTTCACATCCTAAGGCTCCTCCAACAAAAGCTTGGCAAACAGCCCTGCTGGGGAGCAAGAACGTTCCTATTGGAGAGAATCAGCCCCATGTGGCTGCCCTCTGCCAGGGTCACTTCCAGTACAGCAGGAATTGTGGAGTGTGGCCAGTGCTCAAGTGAGACCACAGAAAAGCCCTGTGTCCAGGTAAGACGAAAACTCAGCATAAGCAGGACACTTTCCTGAGGCTGTTTGCCACTCCTAGAGAAGCCTACCGTTTACTGCTCCCTGAATCATGGCCATTAAGGTCTCTCATTCCTCCCGCCTACAAACAGAATTAGCACACACCCCCTTGTTCACAGGGCCATTTGTAACTGTGCTAGTCTTGAAAAATTCCCGGGAATAGAACAGCATTACGAATGTGAAGATTCAAATGTCTCTCCAAAAAGGCTCTCAGAGCAGACTTTAATAAAGCAGCCAGGGAGCTGATAGGAGTGGCTGCCTGAGGAGGGCCCAGAGTGGGCGGAAGCCCTACTTTCTACCAGGCTGCCTCTCGTACTATGTGACTTTCTTTTACCATGACTATTTCTAGTATGACTCTACTGCACTATTTTCTCTTGCTTAAGCAATGAGCCAGGCCTCCACACCCAGGGACAGCTCAGGGGTCCCCTTGGTCTTCCTCCTCCCTTGTCTGGTTAGCACAGAAACCAGTGCTGGTGGGGGGAGACACACACTGCCTCTTATCCAAGCCATGCTGAAAGAGCTTCCAACAACCCTCTGCTTTCTTGGCAGAAACTCGACCCGGATCGGTCCACGGGAATGGGGTTGGGGCTCATTGGAAGGCCAATGGGACTTTTCTGGCTGAGCAGAGCTGTGAGGCCCAGCATCAAGAGAATGAACATTCTGGGGGCACCTGGGTGGCTCAGTCGGTTAAGTGTCTGATTCTTGATTTCGTCTCAGGTTGTGTTCTCACGGTTCGTGAGTATGAGCCCCGCGTCAGGCTCTGCGCCACCAGCACAGAGCCTGCTTAGGATTCTCTCACTCTTTCTGCCCCTCTGCCACTTGCACTCTCTCACTCTCCCAAAAATAAATAAACGTTAAAAAAAAAAGAGACAGAGAACATTCTGGGCAGGAGGTACCTGGGCTGATGGGCAGAAAGCTTGGGCACACAGGGTGACAAAATGGGACAGGACCTCCGCACACATGTCTTCTCCCTGCAGCCATGCAGTCTGAAAATCTGATCCCTCAAAACTATTTGCAGAATAGGAGCAAAGAGGGCAGATGACAGAGGTGGGGGCTCCAGGGCAGCCTGATCTCTGTCATCTGCTGAGCCTCAGTTTCCTCATCATACAATGGAGGGACCAGAGGCCCTGTCCACAGGGCCGCCATGAGGATTAAATGAAATATGAAGCTTTTGCCACATTGCCCACATTGCCAGGCTATGTATGTATCCTCTGATTATCTCATCAGGAAAAAGAAATTATTAAGAACCTTCATTTTAACTTTTTCATGGCAATGATAGCTCAGGATCCTTCCAACCCATGCTGGTTTGAGCAGTTAGGGTTTTAAGATGCTGCCACGGGGTCAGCACCCCTAGGAGACCTGCTTTAAGGAGACGAGCACCCTGGGTCTAAGTACCCCACCCCAAGTGCCAGCCTTCATGGTCGCTGAAAGACACCAAGGAAGCTAGTGAAACCTGGCCCATCCTCAAGATGCTCTGACCTCCTGTTCTCTTCTGATAAGTACCAGCCAACATGTCTTAGACCAATCTTTACTTACTTGTTCATCAGAACCTCCAGAAGCAAAATACTCTCCCGTTCTTGAAAAAGCAACAGTGGTGGCTGGACCCTGTCAGAACAAACAAACAAGAAAAAACACCAAAGGTCACCGTAGATGCTAAATGCACAGGAAGAAAACCAGAAGCTCCCGAATGGGAGCAGCAGCAGGACAAAGGGCTAAGGGCCTCATTTAGCCCCTTGTCCTCCCTCACCTTTGGCAGAGACACCTGCAGAGCTCAGCCATGAGTGTCACTGCTGAGGCCTCTGCTCCCCACCACCACTGACGGCACAAAGGCCAAGCCAGGGGGTCATAGGTGGGCAGAAAGCCCTGCTGGGTTGCCATCACGGTGCCCACTTCCCAAGGATAAGATGGAGGTCGGACAGGTACACTGACTTATCCCAGGCCCAGCACTGGCACCAGAACTTGGGTCCCCCTGGCCCAGGTCGTGCTCCTCCCGACACCACCCTGCAGCTGACCAGAGAAGTGTGCAGCCCTGAGGAGGAGCCAATGAGCAGAAACGGGGTGCAGTCAGGGAGCCCAGGTGACATAAGAGGCCAGAATCAGGGTAGGAAGGAGGCTGGGGAGGGGGTTATGAAAGGTGTCTGAACAGAGGAGCAACGAGATGTCTCCCTCTAATGTGCAAATCACTTTCTTTATGTTAGGACCTTTGGGGAAGAAGTACCAGCTCCGGCTTCCCAGGTGCTGAAGGTCCACATGACCATTGGAAGGGACACGCCAGACCTGTGCCACGCAGTACTTTGAGGGCCCGTGAGTTTATCCGGGCTTGGAGCAGGGGCGCATAATCCTCCAGTAAAGAGGGAGGGCTCTTCCTCACATGCCTGAAATCTGCTGCAGAAAGATGCACGGAGCAAGAATCTGTTCACACACCACCGTGAACCATCTCTTTCTCCTGGCCAAACTTTCAGTGTGGTAGTACTTGGCATTCCCAAAGTAAAACCAGATAAAACAGATTCTCTCCTAACTGATGACAGCATGGCCACTATTACAAAGGCCACCTCAGTTCCTCCAGACCAGAGCAGGGAGCAGCAAGAGCCCCAACTGCCCAAATGAGATGCCTCCGGCCATGGGGCAGATATAAGAGGTGGAGCCATGGACAAGAGGAACACTGGGACACACCTCCACGATGCTGGAAAAGACAGAGAAGTTCTGGGCTAAAAAACGGATCTGAAGTCATGGAACAAGACCAGCTTCTGCCTGCCCAGAAATGACAGGCAGGTGGAAAGATGCCCCTGGGTACGCTGGGCAGGAAGGAATATGTACCCCCACACTTCCCCATTGTATCCATGGCCCCTCCTCTCCAAGGTGCCCATAATGAAGGTGGTGAAGAAGAAAGTAAGTACAAGGCCAGCTAACACTAACCTGCACTTACCCACTTCACCTTCAGAGGATGGTTTGCACGCTTACCCTTCCTACAGGTGATGCGTCCCAGAGGAGAGACCAAGGCCCAAGAGGTCAGAGACAAAGCCTCCAGCCTGTGCCTCTCTCTACCTCCTCTCACAGATGGGTCTCCGAGGGCCTGGGGTTCAGGGCAGTCGGGAGTCCTATATGGCCATCCAATAGGACAAAGGAGATCCATTCTTATGATGGGGAATGTCAATTACACCAGGGAGTGTGAAATGCCAGGTGCAAGGCATCGTGAGCCACAAGTGCAGGGCCGAGTGCGGGAGGGAGCAGATCACGCGTCACCCTAATACTCTTCCGGGTGAACAATCCCCAAGGGTTAACACAGTGGGGTGCGGGATGGAAATTTCAGGTGACTTTCACTTGATTCTTGGAAATCTTTGTTAATTCCTCATACTTCGAACTCTTAAACAGTGAGTATATGGTATTGCTATGTTAATATAAAAACAAAACAACAAAGCTATTTTCATTTTGAGGAAAAACAAAAAAGGAAGAGAGAAAAGAGAAGGAAACCAGGACACGCAGTGTCAACAGAGACAGGCTCTTTGCCTGTCCAGAGCTCACTGAGGAATAGCGGGTTTCCAAGAAGTCAGAGCAACTAAGGAACCAAACAAATATTCATCAGCCAGTCTCCTTTCCTGTTGTCACTCAGCCACCAGATGCCAAGTTGCCGACAAGATTCTGAAGGCCAAGGGCGCCTGGGTGGCTCATTCAGTTAAGTGTCTGACTCTTGATTGTGGTTCAGGTCATGATCTCACGGTACGTGGGATCTAGCCCCATGTCAGGTTCTGTGTCTTTCACTTTCTCTCTCCCCTTCTCAAAATAAGTAAACTTAAAAAACTTGCTGGAGGACAAGCAGTGGCAGCACCACTGAAGAAGGCAGCCGGTAGCCTGTGGCGTGGTGGGGGGCTGGGACCAGAAAGCAGAGGCTAGCACTTTCCCCGGAGTCCAAATGCCAGGAAACTCTCTGGGGATGATGCCAGCAACATATAAGCAGTAAGGGGAATCTTGGGGGTGAGACCCACGGTCTTCCCCAGCAGTGCCCATTTACCCAGAGGATTGCTCAGCTCCCACACCAGGTACCTTGGTGTTCCTGGAAAGAGCAACATTCCACAAACGCTCTTGCCTGTCTGTCTGTGGCCCACAAAAACAGCCCCGGGGAGCAGGTGGCCCTAGGCTCTGCTGTGGGACAAAACCAGCAGGGACTAGAACGCAGACCGAGCTACTCCACCACTGACAAACATCATCCCAACCCTTCGGCACCCAGACAACCCCGGCCCCCACCAACCTCGCCAGGGCCCCTCCTCCTGCCCTCACTGGTGCTCCAGCCCCACCGGCCTGCTCAGAGGTCCTCACTTTGAGCTCCAGTCTTCTCTTGCTTCAGGATCTTTCTGTGACCTCTGGCATTGAGCTCTTAATTCAGTTATTTCTAATCTCTCTCCATTTTAAATAAACTCCTTTAAGGCTACACATTTGCCTCTGATTACCACCCTAGATACATCCTCAAAGTTTCCAATATGCAATATTCTCACTGGTGGCCACCTCCAAACATTTAGTTTCCACAGCGATTTACTCTTTAGCCCAGCAGTTACATTTTGGAGTGCATTGTAGCTTCCAAACCATGGGGGCTTGACGGGCGCTTTTGTCACAGACACTGATCCAATGTGATACACGTTGAGAACATTCTGCCTTCAAGGTGGCTTATTCTTATTGGTTAATCAGTTACTCTCAATGCATTAGTTCACCAGCTCAGGGCAGGAATGTTGCCAAATTGTTTCTTCTCCCAGGCAAGACCCAGGGGCCTCTCCAGAGACTCCTGAGTATGACTCTGAACTCTCTGCTGAGACTTTAGCAGTGTGGTCTGAATGCCAGAGGTGTTTACCTGCCTGAGATCCTGGTCCCCTCTGGCTCCAGGCCATGTCCACAGGTAGGATGCCTCACAGGCTCAACCAGATCCTTCCCTCCCTTTCTGGATCTGGCCAGCTTTGGTGAGACCATTCATTCTGCTTGGTCGTCATGAGCACTGGATGCAGCCTGGCCTCCCACCCCACTCTCCCTCCTGATGCAGCTGCATGTGGCCCTCAAGGTTGGCTAGGCCCACACCCAGTCACTTCACCAAACACCATCTTTGCCTTGACAACCTCCAAACCAAGAGCCCCGCACAGTCTGCTTTCTTCACTCTTGAACAGCAAGGTGTTAATCAAGAAACTTGAAAAAAAAAAAAAAAAAAAGAAATGGGCAAAACAAAGGAGCCCATGGTGTTTAGCTCCCATAGCTTCTGGGTGACTTTCCCTTTAGGGCCCCTATAGCTGGTCCAGACCCCTCTGCTCTCCTCACTCCCTTCCACCGGACTCCCTGAGGCCCCTGTGCACCTGAACTCTGACCACTGTGTCCACAACAGCTATGCTGGCAAAGACCCAGCCAGGTACCCCATCCACCACCACCTCACGAGGCTTTTGTAATGTTTTTCACTGGCTACCAGCCAACAAATAGTAATGTCACAACACATGCCTGGTGTCAGAAGTAACAGAAGAGTGACCATTAAACAAAGATATGGAGACCAAGGAGGCATAAGCAGCCTCTGGTGTGGGAGCCCTGGTCTCTGATTCCCCAGGCTGCTTCTTCCACAAGCCCCACACCAGGGAGGCTCCTGCACTCATTCACCAGCATCTTGCTGTGGGCTGGCTCCTGTGTCTGAGTAGTGGCCCCATGGACTAGGAGTGGCCTCTGGGAAGAGCTGGTGCCCAGAAATGCTGAGGCTCTCTCCTGACCTTGGCCAAGGACACCTCCTCCCAATCCTCAACACTGGGCTGCTGGCAGGGGACAGAAGGCCAGACAGGCCTCTTGGTTTACTCAGGTTGGAGTACATGAGCTGTTCTCCCTCGTGATGTCCCCTCACCTCTCCCAGGAGGTGCCCAACCATCCAAACCAGGTCTGAGCTTCCCAAGCATAAACCTAATTTTCCAAAATGAAATGACTACACAAGGGGCCACAGAGTGCCGGAAGAAACAAGGTGGCAGGGCGGGTGGGGGGGGGGGGGGGGGAAGCACGTTCAGAGAGCCTCCTTCTACCTGGAGCCACCTAGGGGCAGCCCATGCATCCCAGGCCACTCTGTCACACTGCCGCCTCTCCTCCTTGACCATGTGTACCCCTTTACTGCCACTTGCCCAGCCCCAGCCTAGGCTCTGGCATGACACAAGCTCCCAGGGACGTGGGTGGATCCCGTGCCCTGAGCCTGTGATTTCACAGTAAACAAGCCTAGGAGCACAGCCCTAGGTGCAGACAGCAGCACCAGTTCTGGGTTCTAGGCCCTTAGTTGGATGGCTGCTCACCTGCACCATGAGCCAGCTGGGGTGCGTGGAACCACATGCCCAGTGATTCCCGTGCAGCTCAGTCACTCCACAGCAACATGAACGCCAACTGCATAGCCATAAACACCAGATTTAACTCCCACCCACGTCCCGCCCACCATCCTCTCCCAAATAGCTCTGGGGAGTTAAACCAAATGAGCATGGCTCAAGATTATGTTTCAGAAAATACAGAAAAATAAATCTGTATTTCTAGCACACTGCCCCCACACTTGCCACCCAGAGCTATGGGGGCCTCGCTCAGGGCACAAGGTTTCAAACAATAGCTGTACTTGCTGGGGAAGTCCTTCCTTCTTCTGCTCTTCCCTGCTGCAAGGTGAGGGGTGGGACAGGATGAAGAGGCCCCTGTGTGCCCTGACACCCCTAAGTCTATACTGGATTCAGCAAGCAGCAGGGGCTCCTTAAAGCATAAGAGACTCTTAAAAAATGAGAACAAACTGAGGGCTGATGGGGGGTGGGAGGGAGGGGGAGGGTGGGTGGTGGGTATTGAAGAGGGCATCTTTTGGGATGAGCACTGGGAGTTGTATAGAAACCAATTTGACAATACATTTCATATATTTAAAAAATAAAAAAAAGAAGCAGGGGCTCCTTTTCCTCTTGCTTAAGTGTCAAAGCTGTGGCAGATTCCCAGGGCAAGACCTTCCAGAGCCCCAGAGAGGGCACTGGCACCTCTGCCAGGCCACTGCCAACAGATACCTGGCCTGTCCTCCAGGAATTGGGCCGTAGAATGTGGCCTGACAGGCGGGACTAATAATGGGCACTGCAAACAGACCTGTGGACCAAGGCACCAGCAGGCCACACCTACTCAGAGCAACTGGTGGGGACAAGTACATTCAGAGGAGTCACCACAGGGACAGATTTCAGGAGCTGTGTGACAAAAGAGAAACCAAAGCAAGAGGATGTTCTGGGGGAGATGAGGACAAGACTAAACAAAAAGCCAGATAAACCCTTGAAACACTCTGTGGGAGAGTGGGTGGAAGGAAAACAGGCACTCCCATCCCAGCGGGGGAGGGGCTGACGGCTATGGCCCTGTGCCCATAGAAAGGGATGAAGCCATCAGAGTCCCCTACCATGGATTCACTTTCCTACTAAAGACTGACTGCCCACCCAGGGTGCCAGAACCATGCCCATAACAGAAACGTTCAATGGCCTTTTATTTATTTTTAAATGTTTATTACTCATTTTGAAAGAAAGAGAAAGTGTGTGTGAACAGGGGAGGGATAGAGACAGAGAATCCCAAGCAGGCTCCATGAAGTCACGGCAGAGCCTGACGCAGGGCTCGATCCCACGGACCATGAGATCATGACCTGAGCCAAATCGAGTTGGACACTTAACCGACTGAGCCACCCAAGCTTCCCATTCAACAGCCTTTTAAAGAGCTCTCACCTAGAGCAACAAAAGATCTTTTCCAAGAGCTGAAGTGGAAAGGGACCAACATCTGTGAGGATCTACTATGTCTGGTGCTGGGGAATGTAGACACACCCTCTCCTGTTATGAGGCAGATACAGGAGTTCTTACAAATGAGCAAAGTCTTAGCAAAGTCAAGGTCTTGCCCAATGTCCCAGGGTAAGAGGCAACGCTGGAATGGCCTGACCTTGATGCCCAAGGCCTTTCCTCTCATCTGCAGCCTCCTGAAACCCAGACTTAACTGAACAAGATGTGACAGTACTCATGGCTTTTCCAAACCAGAAACAGGTGGGTACAAGCTATTTGTTCCTGGAAATACTGGGATGTTTCCTTAAAAAGCTGGGCACCATCACTGACCAGATAAGGCTGTATGAACCCTCCTCAACCGAATGCATCCTAGCACTTGGCCTCAAAAAAAGAAGCTGGTAAAGGTGACTGGTGCAGGCTCTTTACCAGCTCAAGCCACAGAGAGAGAAATTGCTCCTGCGTTCCCAGGGACAAAGGCAGAAGAGAGGGCAATGTACCACATTCAGGCTGGCAGCGCCCTCCCTGCTCTGTCCACTCTCCACTTGGGCAGATTAGGCTGGAGGTAGACGGCTACCCAACTGCTCAGCCTCAACCCCTGCCTTGGCAAAGGGGTCAGTGTCTGCTCAGGTTGCATTTGGTAACTTGCCACCCGCTGCCTCCTCATCACTGAGGCCCATCACAGCTGAAGCAGCAGAGCTATTGAGGGGCCGGGGCCCAAGGACTTGAGCTAGCAAAGGGCTTGCTCAGCTCTTAGGCCTGCCACCCAGCAGCCAAGCACTTGAAGAGACTCACACGTGGAAGCCTCTGTAGAGCCACAAGGGCCACAGCTGCAGCCAAGGAACTATTCCCAGGGTACAGTCTGTGTGGCATCAAATACCCATGGGACAGGAGTCTCTCTGTCCCCAGCTACATCCCCTGAATGGCCCTTTGTAGCTCAGAGTCCCAAAGCCAGGACTTCAGAAGAAAAGCACCAGAATCCTCGAGGCCCACAATAAGCTTATAATTGACATCCACCTCTAACCTCACAAAGTGAGCCAGCCTCACATGGGCCAATGGGAGGTGTGACCAAGTGCATGCTAGAGAACCACCAAACTGCTGCTATGGTCAGACTCCCAGGTTGACAAGCTGCCCTCAAAGCAGTACAGAAGACCCAGGCTGCATTGGGTGATCCTGATCTTAGCTCTGGCACTTGGCAAGTGCCTCCGTCCTGGTGCCCCCATGCCTTTAAAAGACAACTAAATAGATGGGGCACCTGGGTGGCTCAGTCAGTCAAGCAGCCAACTTTGGCTTAGGTCGTGATCTCACAGTTCGTGGGTTCAAGCCCTGTCGGGCTCTGTGCTGACAGCTCAGAGCCTGGAGCCTGCTTTGGATTCTGTGTATGCCTCCCGTCTCTGCCACTCCCCTGCTCTCACTCTGTCTCTCTCTCTCTCTCTCAAAAATAAACATTAAAACACAACTAAATGGCATATCAGACTTCCAGCCTCAACCCAGATAAGAAAGCGTCAGCCCAACAGCACTGCTTCCCCTGACCCTTCTTCTCCACGCTGTTGCTCCCTCAGTGCTCCCCCACAGGAGCTGGCTCAGGCCCTGCCCTCACGCGGGACACAGGCAATTCCCTGGCACATACCCAGAGCCCCCTCCCAGCTGAGGGCTGTCTCACCCCCAGCATTGGCTTCCTGTGGCTGGCTTCTCTCAGCTGGTGTGCCACCCCCTGCCCAGCTGGCCCTGCCTTTCTCACAGGTGTGGAACTGAAAGCAGGAGGGGGGTGTGCTCCAGTTGGCCGAAAAAACTCAATAGCCTTCCCTCCCACAGCTCTCTCCGGGCCACGCCCAGGGATGGTCACAAGGAGGTCCTCCAAGTCCAAACCAAAGTTTCACTTGGTTCCCTCCTGCTGAATCAGAATGAGGTCATGTAGCAGCAAGGCTGGGACACAGCAGCCACAAGGCCTGCTGGCCTCCTCCACAGATCAGTGATCTAAAGACAAGAGTGAAATCACAACTTGACATCTAAAAGCTGTGTGTGGGGGGTGCCTGGGTAGCTCAGTGGGTTAACTGTCCAACTTCGGCTCAGGTCATGAGCTCATGGTTTGTGAGTTTGAGCCCCATGTCAGGCTCTGTGCTGACTGCTCGGAGCCTAGAGCCTGCTTCGGATTCTGTGTCTCCCTGTCTCTCTCTCTGCCTCTCCTTCGCTTGTGCTCTCTCTTTCTCTCTCTCAAAAATAAATAAACTTTAAATAGATAAGTAAAATAAAAGTGGGTGTGTGAGGCAAGTGAGTACTCAGGGTCGAACCATAGAGACATGGATACTTATCCCAGCTCTGCCACCCTAAGCTGCATGGGACCCCGACAATTCAACCCACTCTCTGGGCCTCAGTTGCCCCATCTGGATCAAAAGTACTTTCAAATCGGCCATCCTCATCTGTGGGATGGAATCCCTGGGCACTGAGGACCCAGTGGGGACCCCCGGGGCCACTCAGTCACACACTTCAAGAAGTGGCTTGTGGCAGCTGGGCCTTATGGGGGCACTTAGCCACCTCCTGGAACAGAATGTGAATGCTCAAGTCACCACACAGCCCAGGTGCAAATCTTTCTGGAAAGGTAGACCAGGGAATGGACTTCATGATCAGGGAGCCCAAGAGGACTATACATCTGCATGGGGCTATGTGAACCCAGATGTCCCTTGGCCTAGTTCCCACATTTCCAGGTTCAACAGCAGACAGGCAACTGCGCCGTCTCACTTGGTCCCTGTTTCACTTCTCCAGAAGAAGGTCAATGGGTTTCCGTTATGTGCTTGATGCTGTGCCCAAACACAGGACAGGCACTTAGACACCACATTTCTAGGGTTATCAGGCTAAGAGGTGAGTCAGCTGTTTAAAGAACCTTTACACACACACACACACACACACACACACACACACTGAAAGCCCTGGATGATCACTTGGCACACATCTGTTTGCATGTTTCTGGATATTGCTTTCTTTCTGTGGGGAGCAGGAGAGACAGCACCATTCAGGTGGTTTTCAAATACCCTCTTTGGTTATAAGATCTCAAACTGGTTACACATGAATCTGAATAACTGACTTGCCAAAGAAATAACAAAGGTGGCTCTGTAACAAGAGCAGAGGTCACCCAGCCCCGGGGCCACATATTACACCTAGATGTGCCAGTTGCTGGGAGAATGAGACATGTCCTGCACTGCAGACATGTGACATGGAGGACAAGGGGTCACCATGGGCTGAGGGCAGCAAGGAGCCTTCCAGGTCCCAAGGAAGCAGAAGACAAGGCCCATGCTCCCATGCCAAGCCACAGCCAATGGCCAATGGCCCCCGTGTGCCTGACTCCGATGGCGGTGAATCCAGAGCCCTAGCTAGACACCACACCTTGCTCCCTGCCCAAGATACACGGGCACCCCAGGGCCTCCCTCAGCCCTCAAGAGCCTGCCCCCCTGCTCACAGGTGGAGAAGGTGACAAACTGACAGCTCTGGTCTCTGCTCCCCATGTCCAACTTGGGTGTGGCAACTATGTCCCAACAGGAGACATTCTGTTCTGCCCAGCAGGAGACAGCTCAGCCATAATTGGGGGCTGGTGTGGGGGTGAGGGTGAGAGAGTGACTCCCAGACCGGCTTCTAGGAGAGCGGTAGGCAGCCCACCTCACCATGGCCCCGCGCCTGGCCACTGCCCACTGAGAGAGTCCAGGGCACCAGCTGCATTGGCGAAGGTTGCTCAGAGAGGTCCCTTGATTCAATTCCAGGAATTCCCAAACAAACACACAGGAAGATGTCCATCCTAAGCACTCGTCTCTGAGAGATACCTGTTAGTTTCTATCTCCAAAGGCATCAACATCTGCAGAACCCTCAAGAGACCCCAATGGCAATTCAGGGCATGGGGTCCAGGGCTCTACTCAACCAAGGGATGCCTGAGGTCACTCAGGGGGCAGATTCCATGTAGCTCCCTGGGATAAATGTGCCAACCATGTCTGAATGGCTCCGTCCCACTCCCAAGTTAGCTCCTGCACCCCCTTCTCAGCTGCGGTACCAGGCCCAGCACTTCTGCCGGAGCTCATGGGCCCCATGAGGGGCAAACCTGTTTCCGCCCTTCGCTCCACTGCCCAGACTGTGAGGGGACCACAGAAGCCATCCCCAATGGGCTCCACGGGAAGGCCCACCTCAGATGAACCACAGCCCTGCATGTGCCTCAAGGCGGCACCTTCGCCTCCCTCTACACCACTCAGTGCCAGGCCGATGGCCTCACCTGATGCCCGTGGAGAGTATAGAGCAGCCGGCCCTCCATGAGGTCCAGGATCTTCAGGGTCGAGTCGCTGGAGGCCGTGAGCAGGTAGTTTCCGGATGGGTGGAAGGAGAGTGCATTCACCGCTGCGCTGTGCACTAGGGAAGGGACATCTGTCAGGTACTGGCTGGGAGGCCAGGGGATACAGCTGAAGCCCAGAGATGGGCAATCGGGACCAACTGAGGCTCGGCTCCAAGGAGCTATGGGGAGCCCCACAAGGCTTTCCCAGAAGTGCAGCACAGGAACAAGAGCAGACTCATCCAGAGCTGAGAACCAACAGCGGGAGATGCAGGGCAAGCGGGCGCACAAGCGACAAGGCCGGTGGGATCAGGTGATTCCCCCACCTCTCACAGCACACAGAGTGTCGAGCTGGGGCAGAATGGAGTGCTCAAACGTAATGCTCCGTCTGTCTTTCATACTGCTACTCAGGGGGAATGAGGTGGAAAAGAAATCCCCTGAAGTCCCAATACCATGCCCCTGCCCTACAAGAGTGTGGGGCAGGCAGACAGACGGTAAGACACGCTCAGGAACTAGTCAGGCCTGGGTTCCAATCCTGGCCTCCCTGCTGGCCCACTTTATGACCTTGAGCAAGCACCCTGACACATCTAAGCCAGTTTGTTTCTCCTGCTGGATCATGGCACTCACATGTCAGGGGTGCCGTGGGGATAAGCCTGCCTATGGGGCCTCTGTACAGAGTGAGCCCTCAGATGTGCCTCTTGGCTGCCCCTGGTGTCACACGCAGTTTCTAGGTCCTGCCACTTTACCCAACACTCAAAAGCTCAATCCCATCCATGACTTTCTTTTCCCCATTGGCCTGACCCAAACCCCACTATCCGTCCCGGTGTCCCTCACTCTGCAGGATCCAGCCAGCCCAGCCCTTGACAGCTCTCCAGCCTGACAGCTCTCCAAGTATTCCCCATAGGCCCAGGAGACCCTTGCCCACCTCTTCCCCTGACCTTGAAGCTCATTACTCAGTTACCTCCTCCGAGAAGCCTCCTGGGGGCCATCCCCTTGAACTGTCCTCCTGAAGCACCACGAGTCTCCAGTGTGTGTACTCCTCACAACAGTGTTTTACATTTATGTGTAACTATTTCATTCCGGGCTGGGTCCCCCATTAGACTGTGTGCTCTGTCAGGTAGGGGCTTGACTCAGTGTCAGGCACTGAGCAGGACTCAGAAAGCAGTGGGTGAGTGGGTGAGTTGGACCCAGGCAGGCCACATGGGGACGACAACGTGAGCACCAGCTACATCGCAGCTTCTAAAGCAGCTGCTGAAGACGACCCCGGTGCCTTCATACACACTATTCAGGCCTGAGAGGGGACATCAGTGGGGATAAGATAACTGTGGCCTGCCAAATCAGAACAGCCACAAACAGGCAAATTCTAAAACCAACCCCTCATCCTGGCACTGTGAGGCTGCAAGAGCAATAAACACATCCACCGCAAAATGGCCTTCAGCAGAACCCACAGAGGAACATGGAGCCCCTCAGACACCAGCCCAGCTGATAAGCTCATATGCCTGGGGAATGTGGGTACATTTTCCCGAGCACACTAGGGGGAGACAGCCAGGGCTTTACATAACATGGCAATTTATGTCTGAACACTCTTTAAGCACCAGAACTCCAGGAGCCAGCCTGCAGAGGGGCTGATGATGTCTGGGGATGGGGAGGTCAGTGTCCTCAGTGCTTACTTAGATTTGGAGCATGGAGAACAAAAGAATACAGCCATAGATGACCCCAGCAGGAACTGAACAGGTGCAGAGTATGACTTTCACCACCCACATGTAGAGGGGCACACACATGTGCAGAGGGATGTGGACAGAAGCTCCTGGTAGGGCCCTCCTATACAGTCTTATGGGTAGGACAGAAATAAGGGAGTTTTTACTCTGCATACTTCCAGAATAATTTTTTAACCATCAGTATATAGTCACTGTAATTACACAACTGAGTGAATAATAAAAAGCAAATCCTTCCCGAGGTAACTGGGTGGCTCAGTCATTAAGCATCCGACTCTTGATTTCAGCTCAGGTTGTGATCTCACGGTTCATGGGTTCGAGTCCCACGTCAGGTCCCTCACTGACAGTGCAGAGCCTGCTTGGGATTCTCTCCCTCTCTCTCTGCCCCTCCCCACTCACATGTGCTGTCTCTCTCAAATTAAATAAACTTAAAAAAAAAAACAAACACCTGTGTGTAGTGGGGGCACCTGAGTGGCTCAGTCAGTTAAGCATCTGACTTCAGCCCAGGTCATGATCTCACGGTTCGTGGTTTTGACCCCCACATCAGGCTCTGGGCTGACAGCTCAGAGCCTGGAACCTGCTTCAGATTCTGTGTCTCCCTCTCCCTCTCCCTCTCCCTCTCCCTCTCCCTCTCCCTCTCCCTCACTCTCACCCTCTCCCTATCCCTCCCCCACATGTGTTCTCCCTCTCTGTCTCAAAAATAAACATCAAAAAACAAAACAAATCCTTCTCTCCCCTCAATAGAGAGTCCTGTCCAGGGAGGCAGAGCCCAGGCCTAGCCTGGCATCACCCTGGCAGCACTTCAGGCTGTAAGTGTACAGGCTAAGAGCTAGTGCCCTGCGCTCCTGAGGGGCCAGCTATGCTCACCAGACTGCTGGCTCACATTGGCGGAGAAGTGAGGGACGAGGAGGGCCAAAACACTGGGAGATGCTCCCAGGGGAGCCCCGCCACCCTAAGCCCTCAGTCCCACAGCAGAACAGCTACCTATGCCCCATCTTCCCTCGGGCTTCAAATGCTACTCCTGGCATGTCTGCCTCCCTGAGCCTGGAGAAGGGCACTCTATTCTCGTTTCTGCAGCCCTTGGCAGCCTGTACTGGAAAGAACGCCACCCCACCCCACCCCACCCCACCCCACCTGAGACAAAGCTGGCAGAGGAACAGCCAGGGTCAGGAGGGTGGATCGGGGGAGGGTGAGCTCAGGGAGCCCAGGGCTTCCCAGCACCACCAGGCTGGCGGGGTCAGGATGTGGATGCCATGCCAGGGCCTCCCACCTGGGCAAGTCCACCCCAGGGAAGGGAATCTCCTCCAGGGAAGGACACCAAAAGCTCTGCTCCAGTATAAATGGCAGGAATATCAAAGACCTCCTAGCTGGGGTGGAAACATCTGGAACCATTTACTCCAGAAAAGGGCTCAGACTGGGGGTGAGGATGTACCAGACGCCAGGACCTACTGCCTTTCCCTCCTTGTTCTCCTGCCTTGCCCACCAGCCCCACCAGCCTGGGGCAGCCTCTCTGGCTCTACAGAGGTGGGACAGCCATTCTAGGGAGGCCCTGTCCTAAGAATCATCCCTGTGTGACAGTCCCCCAGGTAGGCTCCCACCATAAAGTCCTGAGCAGTGACTGTGCAGGAATAATCCACTTTTCATCAAGCCCAAAACTTACAGGCCCTCTTCTTGCTTCCATGGCAGTTATCAGTGTTAACTGATGGCAGATTGCCATTTGGGCACAGCTGTGGGCTCCTGGCAAAAGAGAGACTCCAACTCAAGGTCAGAGGTACACCAACATCAAGGTTCTACAGGCCACCAGGAACCCAGAGAGGGTGGGATCGAGGCCACTGCAGACCCTGCCCTGGGAACTGGCCACAGCTTGCGGGCAGCACATGGCCTGAGGAGAGTCCCAGGTACCCACAAGCCACTCTGCCCACACAGCTCTGTTGTACAAGCCTTCGGCAAATCTGGCCTACTGCCCAGTGGGCTTCAAACTGACCGAGGAGCCCAGAGTAACCCCCAGGTACCCAAGTAGGAGGTACCTTCCTAAAGCAGGCCACACCAGACCGAGTCCCACCCCACTCTCATCACAAAGGGCTCAGCTTAACTTCACCCGGGGTGACTTCTCATAATATGCAACTGGAACTACCCGTGACTTTGGGTTTATGAGGGGCTATGGATTCATACAATGAAGTTGCTCTGATACTAGCAGGGAAGGATGTTCAAAACCCTCCTCTTTGTGACTGTCACATAAATGCTCACTTAGGGATGGTGGGAAAGAGCCAATGAGTTGGCCAGATCAGGTGGGACAGTGCACTGCCTCCTGACCAACTGTTTCAGTCTCAAAAACCAAGCAAAGGGTACAGGCCTGCCCCACCAGCTGCACAGCTGCCTTAAAATCCTCCGTGACTGTAGCTGGGGTGGGACAGAGGGGTGTGTTAAGAACCAATGGAGGGGCTGCCTGAGTGGCTCAGTCGGTTAAGCAACTGACTTCGGCTCAGGTCATGATCTCACTGTTTGTGAGTTCAAGCCCTGCGTCGGGCTCTGTGCTGACAGCTCAGAGCCTGGAGCCTGCTTCAGATTCTGTGTCTCCCTCTCTCTCTGCCCTCTCCCACTCCTGCTCTCCTTCTCTCAAAAAAAATTAATTAATTAAAAAAAAAAAAAAAAGAACTGATGGACAGAGAACCTGGGACTCTGAGCTCTAATTGGAATTTCTGGAGAGGGCCAAGCCAAGGCTTCCCAGAGGCCTCAGGAAGTAAATGACTAGAATCAACACAGTGTAAGAATCCAGCAAGGAGTGGTGGACAGAACGTCAGACTCGGAGGCCTTGAACTGGGAGGCTCAGATTCCCAGCTTCCCAGCTGTGTGACCGTGGGCAAGCCTCAAACTCCCCATCTGTGAAATGGGGAGCAGCCCCTGACATCCACCCAGGACCTGCACGTGCCTGTAAACCGCAAACCACATTACGGGTTCCAGATGGGGGCTGCTGCTCAGATGTTTAAACAGCCTTGATGTGGGCTCAGAGCATATGGAGCCTAACCCACCTCCATGGGGACTGGTGCTCCAGGGCTCTAACAGCCCCACTGTCTCCTTGCTGAATTGGGAAACCAGAACTGCTCCCCACAGTGACAGGCCAGAGCCAAGAAATTCCTTGCCTGAGAAAAACGGTGCCAGCTACCTGCTGTTGCCTAAAGCGACTCCCAACAACCTAACATGGGACAGGAAGTGTCCTCCATAAAGCACAACCATGCAGCAGCTGGACACGGGCAGGCTAGGATTGCTGACCACACACTACAGTAGCATGAATCGAAGTGTCTCAGAAAAGCCCGACAGCCTCATGTGCCCAAAGCCCACTCAGGAGTGCCTGGTTCTCACCCAGAGTCCCCAAGTGTCACAGTGTCCCTAAGAACTCTCCTCTGGGTTTCCCAGGGATTGGAGACAGAAAGTAGCTCAGGTGTCTGCTGTCAAAGGGTCAGAAGTCCTTCTTGGGGAATCAGCCTCCAAATAGATGTCCCTGCACCTCCAAGGGTGGGGGAGCAGCTGCTACTAAGGGGCTAGGGAGAGTCTCTCAGGTAGAGGTTCAGCCATGGAGCTCTTAAGGGAGCCACCAGCCAGGAGCAGACCTAGCCAAGTCACTCTGGCAGCACAGAGGGTGAGGGGCATGTCCCCCAAGCAATGTGCTCGGATCCACCTGGCTCTTCTTGAGCCCCAGAGGGTGAGTCTAGAGGTAGTGGGAAGAGTTTGCGGCACCGTGAATACCCACCATGTACCATGCACCATGCACTGGGCAGGAAGCTGAGGAAACCCAGTTGTTGATGGGGTACTCCAAGCCACCCGAGGTCTCTGATCTATATCGGGGTGGCTTAGGAATGAGACACTGAGTAGCTCTGTCACAGAGGAAAGAATAAGAACAAAAACTCACTGAAATCTCTCTGCAGAGCCTGTCAACCTCATGTGTCCCAGGTCCCCTCAGGACTTGGCTCCTGATGCTACCTGAGCCCTCCCACTACCTCCTCAGCCCTGCCAGTCACGGACTCCCACCCCCACCCACTGCCAAGCCTGCTCCCTCAAAAACCCCAGGGACCTCTCTCCAGCACCTGCCACCCCCCTCAACTGCTCTGCATCACTCCACCTCCTGACCACCCTCTTTGGGAGACTCTGCCCTCCTCCGTACCCCTGGTTCTGCCCCCCTCAGCCCTCCCATGATGGGAGAGGGGGCTCCCACCCCTCACACTGACTGCTTTGTGGACCTTTCCTTTCATGGCTCCTCAATCGCAGGGACCCAGGATATGGCCTGAGCCCTTCACAAGCCGCAGGAATGGCCCCTTGCCCACAGCATCAACTTCTGACTCTACTCAATCTCCAAAACCCATCCCCTGGGCCTGACTCCTGCCCTACTTGAATGCCCAGCCCTCACCCAGACACACCGGCTTCCCACTCCCATAGGCTCTCAGCACTGCTGTCCTCTCAGACATACCTTCACTCTGCAAACCATGGGACAGTCCCACCACTGCCACTGCATCTTTGGGACCATGATCCAGAGTACGGCATTCAAGGTCCTCCCCAATGGGTACTTGCTGGTGCATGCCACAAACACCAACCAGGCCCAGGCTCCTGATCCATCAGAGGTGAGGCTGGACCCTCCCAGGGTCACCTAGAGATCCTCTCCCTGCAGTGTCAAGACTTATGTAGTACAAAATAATAAGTAATAATAAAAGTCTTATGTGGTACAAGCCATATTTCCAGCACTCTATTATAATTCTCATGTGGACTCCCCCAACAGATCTTCACAAACCCCATAAGGTACTATCACTACCCCCTTTACAGATCGGAAACAGCCTACGCTCCTAACCTTCCCATCTCTCCTGACCCCACACTCAGAGGCGCCTTTCTGCCCAGCACTCCTTTGCACCTGCCAAACTTCACCTAGTCAACTTTGCACATGTGCCCAATCTCCAATCTAGGCCTGGCCGAGAAAAGAGAGAGGCCTCTAAACCTGAAGGAGGGGAAGGAGAGGCGTGGTCTCCAAGGACGGGGTAGACCCCACATCTGCTCTGTTCTAGAAGCTCTGTCTGAAATGGCATCTGTAACAAACCCCAGGGCTCACTGTAGAGAAAGGAACCAGTTATGCAGCTGGCCCCTGCCACCTGGTGGTGGTGTAGGGTAGCGCAAGCCGTGACCGACGGCTCACCTTGCCCAGAGACCAGACCCCAGGACCAAGACTTGGCAACAACAGCATCATCATCAACATAGTGCTTGTTTTCTGTTTTGTGCCAGGCACTCTCTGAGTTCTTCATGTGGACCAACTCATTACCCTCCCAACGCCACCTGTGAGAGAAGCCCTATCACTGTCCCAGGGTGATCAGAGGAGTCAAGTGACCTGTCCAACATCACACAACTAGGAATGCTGAGGCTGGCTGCAGAGCCCACCCTCCACCATGTGCTTCTTAAGACCAGGAGCCTCTCTCCCTTCTTAGGAGGTCTGTTTCCCTTGGTTACCTCAAGAAAGTGCTGTCCTCACAGTCTGAGAATCAGCTAGAAAGGGCTTAAAGCAGAGCTCTGAACCCCAAGCCCGACACCTTTGTCCAGATGCGTCCTTCCCGTCTTCAGGTGTGAATTCTCGAAGTGGCCCATGGACTTTAAACTCAGTCCCAAGTCAACAACCACAGTTTTTCAAACAACTCCAGCTCTGCCCCTCCCTGGTCTGGGCCCCAGGCCCCCAAGGTCCCCTCCATCTGCTCCTTGCACAGCCTCCAGTTCCTCCCGTGGCCCCTCACCAGCTTCCTTCCCTGGCTCCATCCCCACCACTGAGGTGACGCATGGCCATGCCCAGTCACACCTGCTCTCAAGACAGCTCCATACTCCAGTACCCTCACCTCGCGCCTCCTAATCACACCCAAGTCTGCTCCTGCCCCGCCCCCCAGCTAGAGCCTGACGCCGGCCCACGTGGAATGCCTGCGGCTCTGCCTCCCAAGGGCTACAATTAGATCAGCGGACACAACTCCAGGGCTTGCGTCCTGGCCTCTAGCCTAAGTTGACCCTCCATATGGCTCATGGCTCCGTATCAGTGGAGGACATCATGAGGCCCAAAGTGGCCAAGGTCTCACACACACTGACCTCTTTTGACAGACCTGGCCCCCTCACCTGAGTTAGCCCTGGAGGCCAGTAGCACGGGCAGCCCCTGAGAAGTGGCGCTTGAGCAGAGCCCTGGCCAGAGACCCACTGAGAGCTCCTCATCCGGCCCTGCAGTACATATGAGACCCTGGCAGCTCGTGAGCAGGCACCAAAGGGCTTGGTGGATGCCAGGCAGTGCCATGATTCACCTCCTGGCCAACGTTAAAAAAACCAGCATAGGGGCGCCTGGGTGGCGCAGTCGGTTAAGCGTCCGACTTCAGCCAGGTCACGATCTCGCAGTCCGTGAGTTCGAGCCCCGCGTCGGGCTCTGGGCTGATGGCTCAGAGCCTGGAGCCTGTTTCCGATTCTGTGTCTCCCTCTCTCTCTGCCCCTCCCCCGTTCATGCTCTGTCTCTCTCTGTCCCCAAAATAAATAAACATTGAAAAAAAAAAATTAAAAAAAAAAAACAAAAAACCGGCATAGCCACAACACGGACTACTCGCCCCTGGAGATCCCAGCAGGCCTGGGACTTCTCCCCACTGACCGGGGCCATCCTCAGGCCCATTTAAGCACCATGGCAATGAGCCCGACACCTGGCCCCACACAGTCCCGCTCGTGGACACTCACGCTGATAGTGCTGCAAGAGCCGGTGCGTCCGCACGTCCCACACCTTCACTGTGTTGTCCATGCCGGCAGCAGCAATGCATGTGCCGCTGGGGTGGAAGTCCACGTAGGTGACAAAGCTGGAAAGACAGGGGCCACCGCGGGCTATAGGAGGGCTGTCCTGGCTCAGAACAGACCTGAAAACGTCCAGCACTTTCCCTCCCGTGCATACCTGCTCAGGCTGTCCCCTCAACCCAGAACACCTCCCTTCTTCCCTGTGTCTTTACCAGGTGGCCAAGGAATAGCAAGGAGAGGGTGAGAACAGTGGCTAGCAATAACCAGAAGTAGCCTCACCAGGGAGCAAATCCCAGCATCCACTTCTAAATACAAGTAGAGAAAGTGTCTTCAGCCCAAAGGTCAGTTGATGGCTCAGGGGTTTTCAGAGTTAGAGCTGGTGCCCTCATCAAAGCAGGAGGCAGGGCAGGCCCTGCCAGCTGAGGCCCAGTCCCAAAGGGCCAACAGGGCCCCAGGGCCGCTGGTTCACCTATCTCCAAGAGACAGGCCAAGGGCCCTCAATATACCGACACGTAACACCCAGAGTGGTATCGTGGCCAGCTCTCAGGAGGAGCCTGTCCTTGGGGCTCCCAGCCTAACTGAGGAGGCAGAAGCTGGGGTTCACTGAGGAGCCCAGATCAGGTGAGTCCCTCTCCTGGTGATGTGGCACAAAACGAATAGCCTCCAAGAACTTACAAGAACCTGACAAGCTTTTTCCTTTATAAAACCATCACCATAGGTGACATACTAACATGATTTAGGAGGGTCCAGGCTCACCTGCTTTCAGACAGACGGGGCACAATTGGAGAACTGGAGAATGAAGGGAAAAAAGAGGCCCCAAGAATTATAGGCCTTGAAGTTAAACACTCCTGTTATCTGTGGGGATGTGAGTGAGGCTGAACCTCCCATTCACATAGGAAAAACTTCAGAGACAGAGAGCAGCAGAGACGTGGTTCCACATGAGGCCACTGGGGCCCCTCACGACTAGGTCCTGCAGGTGGTGGACAGGGTCTGGTGACTTACCCGCCATGCTCACAGTAAGAGTGGACACACTCCCGGCTGGTCTTGTCCCACAGCTTGACAGTCTTGTCATCACTGGCAGACACAATGAGCCGCCCGTCGGGAGAGAACCTGAACCAGGCAGGGCACAAGTCACACCACTGTCATGGGTGCTGCACAACTATCCTCCACAGCCACCTCTCTGTACTGCCCACCCCCCGATCCCAGAACCAGCCAAAGCCACACACCCTGCTCTGACCCTGAGTGATCCCAGCCAAGTGGCTTTCCTTCTGTGAGATGGGTAAGAATGGTGCCCACCTCACGGGAAGCAGGGAGCAGCGTTGTGCGCGCAAACCCCCAGCACTGCACGTGGCATACGACACCGCGTGGGGTGACCCCTGATGCTAGCAGCATGAAGGTGGTCCAAAGCCCACCATCAGCCCCGTTATCCTGTTCCCAGGCCCCCCGAATCTACATACTGCCCCCCGCCACACAAAAGGGAGAGCCGGCCTCCAGACCAGCCCCCTCAGAAGCCTGGATCCCCAACTGGCAGCTCAAGCAAAATCAACTTCTGAGAAGCAGACTCAGGTTCAAACCCTAGCTCTGCCATTAACCCCACCAGAAACCGCACTCTTCCGGGCCTCAGCATCCTCATCGGCATAATGGGAACGACACCATTTAGCCTGCAGGGCTGCCATGAAGAGTGAAGAGAAAACGTATAGAGGCAGCAGTGACATCATCCTGTTGTTGCTAGTGCTCATAAACAGCCCCTTCTGACTTGCTTTGGGCCTCATCAGCACAGTTGTCAGGGCGGCCAATCACGGCTGGCAAAGGACCAATGCACTTGTCACCTCTGAGCTTAAAGCTTCTCAATAATTTACAATGTCACAACGTCTTTGTTCCCACTTCACAAATGAGGAAGCGGAGACGCAGGAATAGAAAAGAGTAGTGAAAGTGTTTGCCCAAGGTCATGATACTGGCACCTGGCAGCGTCTCTGTACCTCTCAAGCTCCAGGTCTCAACAGGACAATGCTCACCTGGCACAGCGGACCCAGTTGATGTGCTGGCTTAGGGAGAACAGGAATTTCTGGCGATGAGTCGACCACACCTTAACTGTCTTGTCATCGGAGGCTGTCACGAAAGACTGGCCATCACTGCAGAAGTGGACACTCCTCACTGTGGCCGTGTGTGCCCGGAACACAGTGGACTCGCCTTTGCTGCAGGAGTGGATACTCCAACTCAGGAAACCCGTAACAGTGACACAAGGGCCCATGAGCACATCAAAGCTCTCCCCACTCCTCAGGAGCCCCTCCAAGTTGACACAGGCCTGTGCACCCGTGCCCCACATGTTGCCCATGTGTGAACAACACCAAGATGGGACCCCTTCCAGAATGGCTGGAGTAAGCCCAGAATCCCTCTCCCAACACCAAGGGGAGGGGCCCAGCTGGAGCTCCAGCTTCTGATGGCACCTCTTCAGAAGCAGAGCAGATGTCCCACTACAATAAGTCCAGAGCCAGGATGGGGACCTGAGTGTGGATAGCTCTGGCACCAGGGCCCCAAGCTCAGATGAGCCCTTCAACGTCTATAACTCACACATTAGGTATCCAGATCCGGACAGTTTTGTCTCGGGAGCCTGAGGCAAGAAGGTGTCCCGAAGGGGAGAAGTTCACACAGGTGACAGCATCCTTGTGGCCCGCAAAGCGGTAGGCGCGTGACTGGGGCTTCATGTGCCAGATCATGAGGCATGAGTCCATGGAGCCGCTGGCTGAGAAAGTAGGGACGCTGTGACCCTCAGGTCCAGTGGGCCTTGAGTCTTCAGCAAGACAAAGGGGTAAGGGGGCAGGGGACAGGCCACACTTCCAGTGACCACTGAGCTGGTGTTTGGAGAATCTACCGGTCGTCAGCTCCCCGAGCAGCAGGCCCACATGGGAGCCGGACCAAGAGATGCTCTTCACATGCCAGCCCTGGGCTGCAACCCATGGCCTCTGAGAAAACTTATCCTCCACAGGGCCCCCGCACAGTCACACCCTAAGGGCTCTAGAGAGCAAGTCCTCCCAACACAGGGCAGCCAGTCCAATCCAATTGGGCCTTTTACCATTGAGAGTGCCCACATCAATCAGAAGCCTGGCGATCCCCAAGACAGGTCACATAACTTCAGTTTGCTCTTAATCTACACTGATCACAAGGCCAACAGCCTCTGACAGGGGACCTTGACCATAGGATGAAGGGAGAGCCTTGTCCACAGAAACAAGAAAGCTGCAGCCATGACAGCTGTGTATGAATCCCCAAGCGGCCAAAGAGCAGGGGTACTCAGCTGGTGTGCAAGGGCAGTGGTAGAAGAGGCGTACCCGGCTCTACTCCACACCCTTCTCCTGGATGCTCCCATAATACTA
This sequence comes from Herpailurus yagouaroundi, assembly GCF_014898765.1. Classification (NCBI taxonomy): domain Eukaryota; kingdom Metazoa; phylum Chordata; class Mammalia; order Carnivora; family Felidae; genus Herpailurus; species Herpailurus yagouaroundi. The sequence goes on along the minus strand of NW_024412444.1, from coordinate 15,944,862 downwards.
TGGACAACAGAATGGAGGACCCAAGGAAAAGAAAGCACTGTTTAGGGCCATTCCGTAACCCAGACCCAAAAGGTGGCTGGGATATATGCAGTGAAAAGCCCAGAAGCTGGTCCCACCCTCAAAGCCTATGTGACCTTGGCAAGGCCCCCAACCTCTGCCATGTAGAATGAAGCTCACAAAGCCCCCAGCACCCAGACAGCTGACCAGCTGAAGCAAGATGCAGGTCTAGACAAAGCACCCGGGTTCTCACTGTGCCCTACCTCCCCCACACCACACCTCCCAGGTAGAAAATCAGCCTTCTCAGCTCATAAGCTAGGGCCTAGGAAAAGACGCCTCCTCTTACCCAGCTGCTTCGTGTTGAGACTGAAGTCCACACAAGTAACTGCATCTCGGTGGCCCTTAAAATGCCTCTCCAGTGAGGGGTCCTCCTGTGGGACAGCCAGGGTCAAATGAGTGAAAATGTGGAGGAGGATGGGCTTGACCCCAGGGCCAAGACTCTTCCTATAATAGGAAGAGTTTAAAAAATGCTCAAGGCATGGTCTTGGATATAGAAAATCCTAGGGAATCCATTAAAAAAAAACTAAGCCAGTTAAGTAAGGTTGCAGGATACAAACACGAGTAACATACAAATATCGATCCTATACACCAGCAATGAACAATCTGAAAAATGATGGCAATTCTATTTATGACACGTGAGAAAGAATACTTCGAAATAATTTAAAAAGAGGAGTGCCTGGCTGGCTCAGTCAGTACAGCATATGACTCTTGATCTCAGGGCTATAAGTTTGAGATCCATGTTGGATGGAGAGATTAATTTAAAAAAAAATCTAGAAATAAAGGGGGGAAAGGAAAGAGGGAGGAAAGAGAAAGAAAGAAAGAAAGAAAGAAAGAAAGAAAGAAAGAAAGAATTTAACAAGAGAAATAAAGGCTTACACAGTAAAACCTGTAAAACTTCATTGAAAGAAATTTTAAAAGACCTAGATGAATGCAAAAATATCCATGGTAACAGTTTAAAAAACAATTTTGTTAAAATGCAAACTGATCTACAGATACAACACAGTCCCTATCAAAATCTCGGGGGCCACTTTTTGCAAAAATTGACAAGCTGATCTTAAAATTCATACGAAAATGTGAGACAGCCAGAAAAGACAAAATAATCTTAACCAAAAAATGGAAAAAGTCACTATGGAAAAAAACTTTGCGGGGCACCTGAGTGGCTCAATTGATTAAGCGTCTGAATTCGGCTCAGATCTTGCAGTTCGTGAGCTCGAGCCTTGCGTCAGGCTCTGTGCTGACAGCTCGGAGCCGGCAACCTGCTTCAGATTCTCCCTCTCTCTCTGCCCGTCCCCTGCTTGCACTGTCTCTGTCTCTCTCAAAAATAAAATAAACATTAAAAAAAATTTTTTTAAACAAAAAAATCTCACTGTTCCTCAAAAAGTTATCAAATTCTAGGTAAATACCCCAAAGAATTGAAAGCATGTTCACACAAAAACTTGTACACAAGTGTTCATAGCAATATTATCTATAATAGCCAAAACGTGGACAAACCCAAATGTCCATCAAGAGATGAATGGGTAAAAAGGGGCACCTTGGTGGCTCAGTTGGTTGGGCGTCTGACTTTGGCTCAGGTCATGATCTTACAGTTTATGAGTTTGAGCCCCCTGAGTTGGGCTCTGTGCTGACAGTGCAGAGCGTGATTGGGATTCTGTCTCCCTTTCTCTGCCCTGCCCCACTCATGCTCTCCCTCTCAAAAATAAATAAATGTTGGGGCACCTGGGTGGCTCAGTTGGTTAAGCCTCTGACTTCGGCTCAGGTCATGATCTCACAGTTCGTGAGTTCAAGCCCCATGTCGGCCTCTGTACTAACAGCTCAGAGTCTGGAGCCTGCTTTGGATTCTATGTCTCCCTCTCTCAAAAAGAAATAAACACTTAAAAAAAAAAAAAAGAGAGACGAGTGGGTAAACAAAATGTGATCTCTCCATACAATAGAATATTACTCAGCAGTAAAAAGGAATGAAGAAACAGACATGCTACAACATGGATGGACCTGGAAAATGTTACGTGAAAAAAGCCAGATACAAAAGGCCACATTTTGTCTGATTCATTTATATGAAATGTCCAGAATAGGCAAATCTATAGAGAATGAAATTAGATTGGTGAGAAGGGGAGTGACTGTTTAATAAGTACAGGCTTCCCTTTGGAGTGACAAAAATGTTCTGAAATTAGATAGTGATGATTATTGGACAACAATGTGAATGTACTAAATACTAATGAATTTTACATCTTAAAAGGGTACATTTTATGGCATGTGAATAATATTCCAATAAGGCTATTTTTCTAAAAGAACCAAAGAGAGAAAATGGGGAGTCTTTCAGCAACCTGCATCTCAGGATTCAGATTCCGTACCCTCAGTCCCACTGTGAACCCAAAGGTCAGCCTGGACAGGCCCCAAGGGCCGCTTCCATCATCTCCACTCAGCCCAATGTCAAGAAAGCAGTAGTTTAGGTCACTGCTTAGGAAGACATGGAGATAATATTCCAGGGACTGTCCACTCAACAGCAGCTTCTTAGCATTTGAAGAATCACAGCCCTGCTGTGCAAACATCTCCTCCTACCCCAAATATCAGAAACCTCAAAAAAGCATTTCAGGCACACCAGGGAGGCCCACAAAACCTCCCCTTGGGGGGAAAAATGTCCTTGGGAAAGAGCAAGGCCATTGCCACCTCCACAGAGCTGTAACCAGAATAAAGGCCCTGTGCCCAGCTCCACCCCCAGCACACCTGCCAGAGTCCCCTTTTCAACATGAAAGGGAGTGGCAGCTGGGGGAGGGCCCCCAACAGAACAGCAACTGCCTCACCTGAACCTCTTGGGAGAACAAGGGTAAGATAATGCTCACCTCTAGGCTCAGTGGGAAGAAGCAAGTTCAGATCCACCTCTGACCAGAGGGCCCCTGAAACCTCCCAACACCCTTCCCACCTCATCCCACCAGGCTCTGTGGTTCCTCATCTCCCCCAAAGGTGGCTTATATATGGAAGGAAGTGGGGAGGGACTTAAGGGAAGGGCACTAGGTTAGGGGTCAAAACGCCTGGATCCTATGCCTGGGCCCTCTGCTCAAGTCCCCACACGCCTAAGGGTGCCAACAGGCACCACCCAGTCTTCCTCTCAACCCAGCCCAAAGGCCAGAAAGAGGAGTTTTGGAGTGCTTCCCTCTGGAGGAACCTTAGACTCAGGGCGCCGGGCCCAGATCATGCTGCAGACCTAGGCTGCCCTTCCGATAAAGGGGTACGCTAAACTGGCCCCTACCCAGCTATCCACTGCTCAGGATGGCGAGGCTGAGCCCAAGGGAGGCCCTGCGCTAACCCCAGGTTTGACCTCCAGTTGGAACATACCAGTACTAGTGTCTCCTCCGCTAGGATGCAAATCCTGGGAGCAGGGACTGGTTGGTCGGCTCCGGGAGCCCGCAAAGGGTCTGGCACGCAGAAGGTGCTCACTACGTGTCCCCACCCAGCGCCCCCTGCACAGACAGTAAACTAGGACCGGAGAGAACTGGCTCGGAACCCGGCCTCCCCCTCGAAGCCGTCGCCCCGGCCAGGCGCCCACAGTCCGGGCGGGGAAAGTAAGGCCGGGCAGATCCGCGGGCAAAAACTTACAGGGCAGGGTGCAGCCATGGCGGGCCCGGGGCGCCCAAGGCGCCGGACGAGGCAGCGTCGGCCGTTGCGGCAGGTTCAGTTTCCGCGCCCCCAACCGCCGCCAATAGCAACGCGGGTCGCGGTGCCACGCCCCGCCCACGACGATTAAAGGAGACGCAGCGCCTCTGCTTTTTGCCCCCGGCCGGAAGCAGAGCTGTGTGGATGGTTCCACAGTGTCAGCGCGCAGCGCCTACATGCCAGGCAGCCCACGAACACCGCCGCCAAAGGCCTCTGTCCACCGTCACTCATCCCCTAAGAAATTAAAAAACCCAGGATGAGGAGTTCTGTCCACCGGCCCATAGCCCGGTTCCTGAGACGGTAAGCAGAGCCTTCTGGGAAATGCAGTTTCAAGACGGCCGCCGCCATGCGTCGGCCGGAAAGTGGAACTACTCTTCCCAATATACCTTGAGGGTGAGCCGGGATTCACCACCTGTAGCAAGTATCCCGGAAGCGGAGGACACGTGGGTCGTTGTAGCCTTGTCCTCTTAAAGGGCCCCGGAGGCCAGGTGTTCCCCCAATACCTTAAGATCCATTTAGTCGCCCCTCAGAGATTCTTTAAATGGTTCACTTCTCTGAACTTAAAACAGGTGTTGGTTTAGGGGCGCCTGGTTGGCTCAGTCTGTTAAGTGTCTGATTTTGGCTCAGACAGGATCCAACGGTTGGGTGGGTTCCAGCCCCACATCAGGCTCTGTGCTGTCAGCAGTGAGTCCACTTCAGATCCAATGTACCCCCCTCTCTCTCTGCCCTTCCCCGCTCACAATCTCTCCCTCTCTCAGGAATAAATATTAAGAAAAACAAACAAGTGTCAACTTAAAAGAACACCAGTCACTCTGAATCACATTCATACGTGAAGAAACCTAGATTCTATTCTGTTATTGCTACTTCCTTGTGTGACCTGTGACCTGAGGGAGGCGGGGGCGATGGGGGAGAGGAATACCTCTGCTCCAGGCCTCAGTTTACCCATTTATAATTGGAGGGAATTCGTGATGCAGCCTGGCCCTCTCCGGACTCCTCAGACCTGAGAAGGGTTTATAAATTCCATCTCTAGGGGCGCCTGGGTAGGTCAGTCGGTTAAGCCTCCAACTTCAGCTCAGGTCACGATCTCACGGCCCGTGAGTTCGAGCCCCGCGAGTTCGAGCCCCGCGTCGGGCTCTGGGCTGATGGCTCAGAGCCTGGAGCCTGCTTCCGATTCTGTGTCTCCCTCTCTCTCTGCCCCATCCCCGTTCATGCTCTGTCTCTGTCTCAAAAATAAATAAACGTTAAAAAAAATTAAAAAAAAATAAATTCCATCTCTAAAAGAAAAGGAGACATTTCTAGATATGTCTCCTGAGGCAAGAGAAACAAAAGCAAAATTAAACGTATTGAGATTATATCAGGTTAATAACTTCCTACACAGCAAAGAATATAATCCATAAAGCTAACAGACAACCTCCTGAATGGGAGGAGATATTTGTAAATGACATATCTGAAAAAAGGTTTAGTATCCAAAATATATAATGATTTATACAACTCAACACCAAAAATTTGAATAATCCAATTAAAAATGGGCAGCGGCACCTGGGTGGCTCAGTCAGTTGAGCGACCAACTTAGAATCATGTCATGATCTCATGGGTTCATGGGTTCAAGCCCCACATCCAGATTTGTGCTGACAGCATGGAGCCTGCTTTGGATTCTCTGTCTCCCTCTCTCTCTCTGCCCCCTTTCCACTTTGTGTGCTCACGCTGTCTCTCTCTCTCAAAAATAAACATTTAAGGGGCGCCTGGGTGGCTCAGTCGGTTAAGTGTCTGACTTCGGCTCAGGTCATGATCTCACAGTTCGTGGGGTTCGAGGCCCACATCGGGCTCTGTGCTGACAGCTTAGAGCCTGGAGCCTGCTTCAAATTCTATGTCTCCCTCTCTCTCTGCTCCTCCCCCACTCATGCTCTGTCTCTCTCTCCTTCAAAAATAAATAAAAACATTAAAAAAATTAAAAAATAAATAAATAAATAAATAAATAAATAAATAAATAAATAAATAAATAAAATAAACATTTAAAAAAAGTGGGTGGAAGGGGGCACCCTGCTGGCTCAGTCGGTTAAGCATCCAACTTCGGCTCAGGTCATGATCTCACTGTTCATGAGTTCGAGCCCCACGTCGGGCTCTGTGCTGATAGCTCAGAGCCTGGAACATACTTTAGATTCTGTGTCTCCCTCTCTCTCTGCCCCTCCCCAACTTGTGCTCTGTCTCTCTCTCTCAAAAATAAATAAACATTAAAAAAATAATTTGGGGGCGCCTGGGTGGCTCAGTTGATTAAGCGTCCGACTTCAGCTGAGGTCATGATGTCACGAGTCCATGGGTTCAAGCCCACATCAGGCTCTGTGATGATGGCTCAGAGCCTGGAGCCTGCTTCAGATTCTGTGTCTCTGTCTCTCTCTGCCCCGCCTTCACTCATGCTCTCTCTCTCTCTCTCTCAAAAATGAATAAATATTAAAAAAGATTTTTTTTTAATGGGTGGAAGACATGGACAGTTCACCAAAGAAGACATACAGATGGCCAACAGACACATGAAAAGATGCTCAACATCACTCATCAATAGGGGAAATGCAAATTAAAGCCATAATGAGATACCACCTCATACCTGTCAGAATGGCTAAAATCAAAAACAAAAGAAACAACAAGTGTTGGCAAGGATGCGGAGAAAAAGGAACCCTCAAGCACTGTTGATGGGAATGCAACCTGGTGCACTCACTGTGGAGAACAGAAGTTTCCTCAAAAAAGTAAAAATAGAACTACCATATTTTTATTTACCTAAACAATACGAAAACACCTAATTTGAAAAGATACAGGCCTCTCCCCATGTTTAGTGCTGTATTATATACAATAGCCAAATTATGCGAGCAGCCCAAGTGTTCATCGGTAGATGAATGGATAAAGAAGAGGTGCTGTATTTATACAATGGAATGTTGCTCTGCCATCAAAAAGAATGAAATCTTGCCATTTGCAGCAATATGAATGGATCTAGAGAGTGTAATGCTATGTGAAATAAGTCGCAGAGAAAAACAAATACCATATGATTTCACTCATATGTGGAATTTAAGAAACCAAACAAAAGAACAAAGAAAAAAAAAAAACCCACAAACTGGTGGTTACCAGAGAGGAGGTGGGTAGGGGGATGGGTGAAATATGTAAAGAGATACACTTACCATGATGAGCACTGAATAATGTATAGAATTGTTGAATCACTATATCATACACCTGAAACTAATATAACACTGTATGTTAACTACACTAGAATTAAAATAAAAAATAAAATTAAAAAATAAAAGAGAAGGAGACTTTCTAGGGGTCTGGCCACTAGAGGCCATCCCTGCTCACTTTATGCTGTGGAAAGTCCAGGCTGTCCTTGTCTAGACCTTCAGCCCTGCTCCGGGCATCTTCCCAACCTGGAACTGACCTGGACCGGATGTTTTGCAATATTCAGGAACCTTCTGTCACCTCCCCTGGACAGGCCAGTTTGGCCAGACTCCAACACTGATTAGGATCTCGCCAGGCCCTGAGGTTTCTTACTACATCCTGAGACCTAAGGTGGTGTCTACGTGGACCTTCAAACCAGAACATATTCAGAAAAAGGCACATGTGGATAGCTGGCATGGAGAGGAGTGGATCTCTCCTTTGGACCTGAAAAGTCTGGGGCCATAAAGAAGAAACGGAGATACATTTAATCTCATTTTCAAGGTGATTTGGTATAGGTTTCTTTACATTACAAATGTTCAGGTTCATTTAACTTAGATATCAAAATTCTCCTTAAAACAACATTTACTGTGGGGTGCCTGGGTGGCTCAGTCAGTTAAGCATCCGACTTCAGCTCAGGTCATAGCTCATAGTTCATAGGTTCGAGCCCTACATCAGGCTCTCTGCTGTCAGCGCAAAAGCCGCTTCAGATCCTCTGTGTCTCTTTCTGCCTCAGCCATGTGGGTGGTACACACACACTCTCTCTCAAAAACATTTTTAAAAATTCAAGTATTGTATCATTCATATACCCAGAAGTTGTTCAACACTGTTCAAATGATGATTTTCAAGTCTTCCCACCAACTTCACCTTATTCAGCTATTCTATTGCCTGCTATGCAAACACTTAAGGTGAAAAAATTAAGGAAAAAAATTAAATACAGAAAAATCTATCCATTAAACTCAGAGTTCTTTTATTGTTGTTATTGTTAGTGTTTTTTGTTTTTGTTTTGTTGTTTTGTTTGTATAATTTTAGCTATGGAACACCCTTGGTCTATAGAAGCTCACAGTCTACAAAACTGAATTTAGAGAAACCCTTTTGTAAAATGATTTTCAAATGTCACGCTTGCTCAAAGTTACAGGCACTCTAAGATTTTACTCATCCTCCCTGGTCTTTCCAGATCCCACTATTTTCTATCCTTACCCATCAGAAGAGGAGCTGGGGGTGCCCCACCCACTCTGGCTCATTTAGTCTCCAAAAATTGCAACACCACATTCCGCCAACGCCATAGAGACAAGCCAGGATCCACCACTGGCACAACTTGCATAAACCAAGATTGGTGCCTCCCCTGTTTGACTGAATAGCTCCCACCCTGTGCCACCTCCATCAGATTGGACTCCATTTCTATCTAAGTCCCTCATGTTGGGGGAGTCCCTCAAGTTGCTCAACGTTGGAGGAGCCAACATTGCTGGCCTCAATGTTGAGGGGGACTAGAAGAGAGCTTCTTTTTCAAGCCCCCTTGTGGCAAGAATGTTTCTATCCTGGTATAAAGCCCATGGGTAGGCACCCCTGCAAGAGACTGTCCCCCTGTCATCACTCCCAGACCCCCTGCCCAAAAGCCAACACCTCAGGGTGGGGCAGAGAAAGCAGGAGGAAAGGTAGGGATCACACCCACCTGCATAGCCCAGTCCAACCCATGCCTGGAAAGCCCCATCAGTTCTGTTACTCAGTCCTGCACTGCGGCCTGGCTTGAAACTGAGCACGGCAGCTCAGGGCTTGTCCCAGTGTCAGGCATATCTTGGGGTGAGCCCAGGCCCTGCCAACTTCATGCTGGGTGACCTACCAGGAGTTACACCATCTCTCTGAACCTCCATGTCCTTGACTGTAAAATACTTGTAACATACCTGCCACAATGGGGGAGGAAGGATTCCGTGAGCTATTAATCAGTATCAGAGCTGGATACTGAGCTGCCACTTAATACATTTGACTTTTTACTGTGACCTCAACCACATCACATACCTCCTCTGTTCCCACAATCTCGCTGACACCTCTCTGCCTCTGCTCCTACCTCTCTCCCCTGACTGCCTCTGCTCCAGCCACATTGGTCTTCTTGCTGTTCCTTGAATAGGAATGTGCCAAGCGTTCTCCCATCTCAGGAATTTTTATTGGCTATTGTCCCTGTGTCCACTTGGCTCAACCCATCACTCCTCTCAGGACTTTGTTTGTATGTCACCTTCTCAGTGTGGCTTTCCCTGGCCACCCTACTTAAAATGCCAACCTGCCTTCCCTCTATTTTATTTTCCACAAGTGGCATTGCCATCTGGCACGCTGGACTTGATGGTTTGTTATCTTCTCCCCTCTTAGAACATCAGCTCCAGGGGCGCCTGGGTGGCTCAGTTGGTTGGGCAACCGACTTTGGCTCAGGTCATGATCTCACAGCTTGTGAGTTTGAGCCCCGCGTTGGGCTCTGTGCTGACAGCTCAGAGCCTGGAGCCTGCTTCAGATTCTGTGTCTCCTCCTTTCTCTGCCCCTCCCTTGCTCACGCTCTGTGTCTCTCTGTCTCTCAATAATAAATAAACGTTAAAAAAAAAAAAAAAAAGAACATCAGTTCCAGGGAAAGGATGTGACTATATTCCTGCACCCAGCAAAGGGCCCCAGAGAGAGTGGGGTCACAGTAAATATTTGCCAATTAAGTAAATGAATCGTGACAAGATTGCTCACAGAAGGTAATGAGGTCTGGGGCGCCTGGGTGGCTCAGTCGGTTGAGCGTCCAACTTCGGCTCAGGTCATCATCTCGTGGTCTGTGAGTTCGAGCCCCGTGTCAGGCTCTGTGCTACTGACAGCTCAGGGCCTGGAGCCTGCTTTGGATTCTATGTCTCCCTCTCTCTTTGCCCTTCCCCCACTCATGCTCTGTCTCTCTCTGTCAAAAATAAATAAACATTAAAAAAATAAAAGAAAAGGTAATGAGGTCTGTGAAGGGTGGGACTTGTTCTCAGCAGGAGAGAAGGGGAAGGGATTAAGGTAATTGGGGAAAGCTTCTCTGTGGGGGCAGGAAAACCTGAACTTCAGAGCACAAAGAGGGCATAGGTAGACAGGAGAGAGGATGGGCACAATTCCAGTGCAGGGAACAGACTAGGCAAAGGTCTGGTGACAGGATTGAGGGTAGAGTATCTGGAGACCAGGGACAAAGTGGATGGCCTCAGAAGTAGGGCCAGATTATAAGGACACAAGTGTTGACAAGAATCATGGGGAACAGTTTCAACGGGTCAGGGGACTAGCCACATGTCTGTCCCCTCCTTGGGCTGAGGTGAGCCAAAAGAGACCCCTCACAGATGAGGCTACGCTATCAGGACTGGGAGTGACCCCTGCAGGAGGACCTTCCCTCTGAAGTCTCATTGCAGTTCTGGGCCTCAGTCTTACCCCCTGTGGAAATGGCACACCCCTACAAGCCAAAATTCTCTAAATACAGGCCATACCCCAAAGCAGGAGGGGTTTAAGGGGCCACAAGCCTTCGTCCTCACTCAGGCCTACTCCTCCATCCAACAGCATTGGCTACTCTGGTAAGAAGCCCACACCCGTGGGGACACTGGGTGTCCCTCTAGGTGAGCGTCCACCTTGAGCCTGTCCTTCCACATTGCAAACAGTGAATGCATGACTAGAGCTGCTATGGCAATTCCTGGGGATGGTGATGTCAGTGGATCTGGGACCACTTTCCAGGAGGTGTGAAGATACAGAGTCACTACGCCACACCATCCACTCAAGTCAGATGTGGACGCCTCTGTGTGCTGAGTCCTCCCGTGAGCATGACCAATGCCCTCCCTCTCACAGCCCCAAGCAAACCCTTGGAAGATGCTGGCCCTCCCCTTCACATTGTGCAGGGAAAAGAGAAGGACCCAGGGCAGCCCAGCTATGATAGAACAAACCCCCAAAAACTGAGGCCACCTGGCCCTGGCTTTGCACAGGTGGGCTGGGGGTGGGGTGCAAATGCCATCAAAGGTCTGAACTCAAACGTGAGAACCTTCCTGGTAGATAATGCTGACAGGGCTTCAGAGCAGCAGTATTCAGCCCTGGCTGCCATTTAGAACCTTTGCAGGTGGGGCCAGGTACCAGTGTCTTACAAGATCCCCAGGTGAGGCCATTGGGCCCAAGCTGTTCTAAACCAGAGTGACCAAGAGAACTTCCCGTGATGATGGAAATGTTCTCTACATCTACACTAATACAATAGCCACTGGTTACATGTGACTATTGAACATTTGAAATGTGGCCACTGTGCCTAAAGAACTGAATTGTAAATTATATTTAATTTTCATTAACTTCAATGTAATAGCCATATGTGCCCAGTGGCCACTGTATTGGACAGCACAGCCCCAGACTATGAACTGACTCTGTGGTCTTAGGCAAGTCACTGAGCGTTTTGGACTTCAGTCTTCTGGTGAGGCCACGGGGAACATAGACCCAGTCCACAGTAGCCAAGGTAACTCTTTGTCCTGGTGCCCCACTGCCCAGCTGGAGGAGTGGGGGTGGTTGGAGTTACCAGCACAACTCCAGAGATGTGGGCAAGACGGGAAGATGCAGGCCACAGCCCCTTGGGCCCCATAGCAGGACTCTGCTGGCTGCCCCCAGAGAATTTGGAGTGAGAAGCTGGGGTCAGGGGCCCAGAGTCAGAAGGCAATTGGATTTCCCCCCTCCAGGGAATCCTGAATTGCAGTGCAGTGAACTGGCCTCGAATAAGGTCAGAAATAAAATAACTGATAACTTTAATATATCAGAGTCACTGTACCCCAAATGCCACATGAAGTCTTAGTGCCAACCCCAGGAGTGATGCAGTATTTTGTCCATTTTACTGATGGAGAAACTGAGGTGCAGAATTAGTAAGTGGGGAGCCAGGATCAGAACCCAAGTCTGTGTGCCTGCACAGCCAGAACCTTTAATTCTAACACATATTGGAAAAACTAAGAACCCTTACATAGTTCAGGCCCCAGTGTAACTTAAAAGGGTCTTAAGACTTTAACCCCCAGCAAGCAGAGATGGGGGCCAAAAGAGTCCCGAAGTGACTGACCCCATGCTAGAAAGTCCTTTGTTGTCTCATATTTTATCTTAGTCAAGTCGGTTTGGCATCTACTTCTCTTCTAATATCTTTTTAATATCAAATTAATGTTTTGATGATGGACCAGTTCACTCCAAGTCATGCTGATAGTCAGGAATATGCTCCAGTGTGTCCTGTAGTTTCATGTCCCCCCTCCATCACCCATCATTGTGAGAAGCAGGGCTGTAGAGGGGCACCTGGGGGGGGCTCCATCGGTTAAGCATCTGACTTCAGCTCAGGTCATGATGTCATGGGTCATGAGTTCGAGCCCCACATTGGGCTCTGTGCTGCCAGCTCAGAGCCTGGAGCCTGCTTCAGATTCCGTGTCTCCCTGTCTCTCTGCCCTCCCCCACTCACTCTCTGTCTCTGTCTCTGTCTCTCAAAAAAAAGAAATAAACATTTAAAAAATTAAATAATATTAAATTAAATTAAATTAAATTAAATTAAATTTTAAAAAAAGAAGCAGGACTGTAGAAGAGTCTCCCAGCTGGCCATCAAAGGGTGTGAGCTTGCTCAGAGGGCCTAGGGCACAGGGTTTCCAGAATCCAGGGTATAGTTGGTTTCAATGCTGATTTCCAGGCCAGCTGTAGAGTCTGACTCCATGGGTCTGGGTGATTCTTATGTAATGGTCCTGGTAACTCACCAAGAAGTCCTGGGCACAGTGGGGACCTGGACATCCCTGCCCTGCCTTCAAAGGGAGCTCTCACCTACCTATGATGCTCTGGCCAGGGACCAAAGACTAGACAAGTCTCAACTCTGACCCCAACTTGCTCTCTGGTCCCAACTTGCTCTGAGGGGAACTCAGGCCTCAGTTTCCCTATTGTCCAATAAGGACATCCATAGGGAACCTCTAAGGCCCTTCTGGTCTCAATGGGTGGATGTAGTTGGGCAGACTTCCTGAGGGAAGTGGCTGGAGGCAAGCCTAGCCAGACCTCCTTTGTCTCTCCTTCCTCATCTTGTCACACTGGCCTCCTGCACTCCAAGCTCAGACCCTCCCAGGGACCTTTGCACTGACTGTTTCCTCTGCTTGGCCTGCCCTTCTCTGAGATCATGGCTTGTCTCATGCATGGACCTTCAGGTCTCAGCCTGAACATTAACCCCTCAGAGACACCTCTTTCCGGGCCCACCCCAGGGACCCTCTCCTGCCTCCATCCTCCAGGGTGATTATGAGCAATTGCTTTCTTGTGCATCTTCCTGGGGAACATGAGCTCCAGTAGAGCAGGAACCATACCCTGCTGGGTCACCCTGCCCAGTGCAGTGCTGGGCACTCATCATCGGCCTGACACAGGGAAAGGTCACCAGAACTTTGACAGTTCAGTCACCCGACTCACTGGACCCAAGCGACACTGGGAAACCCTTTCAAGGGCCCCAGTGATGCCCGGACTCAGAGAGAAGGGCTTTCTATTAGGTTGGTAGCAGGAAATTCAATTCCACAAGCATCTGTGAGGTACTAGCTGTGTGCCTAGCCCTATTCTGGGATCACTACATTATGGAGGGTCAGGGACACAGGAGCCCTTGTGCCTGGCTCATCAGGGGAATCAGATAGAAGGAGCCATCAAGCAAGCTGAGCCCAGTGAGTGTCCTCTGAGGGGTTCCATCCAGCTCAGCACTGGGGTGTCCCTCTGTGGATAATATGGGAGGCTTCCAGGAGGAGGCATGTGGGAAGGGGGGTTCAAGGACAAGCAGGTCTTCCACAGAGAAATGGCATCCCAGGCCCCAGAAGGGCAAGTTATGGGATGGAAGAGATACACAGCTCCTCTGGGCTAAGGTGGGCAGTGACAAGCTTGCCTGGTGTGGACTCACCTCCACTGCCTAGTTTCCACCCATCTGTTCCCCTGCTCCTTGGGGATTGGCCCCTCCCATCCCAGCTGCCAGGAGCCAAGAGGTTCACCCAGGTGACAAAGGCCTCCCGTGGTGAGTCATCCTTGGGTCCCAGGTAGGTTCACCCCCCAACAGATTACTCATATGTGTGGGGCCTGAGCATCCACCTGTGCAAGGGAGGCACTGAATTCCAGAGGGGATGGGACTTGTCTTATGGTCCTCGAGGAGGCGAGAAGGGGTTTGACGTAGATGTGGGATGATTACACTTGTCAGTATTCCCTGGGGCTTGCCGTGTGCTCCCTCAGTCAAAACCCATCCATGGCTCCCCTCTGGTTGTCAGAATAAGGCAAGGTTCTCCACAGCCCATCTGCTCTGTCCCTGCTCCAGCCTTGCCTTATACCCCATCCCACCTCATGGGCCAGATCTTCCCACCCTTGTGCCTGGTCTACACTATTCCCTCTGCCTGGAACACCCCAGTGTTCAGCCCTCAGGGCAAATCCTACCCTCTACCCTTGGCTCAAATGCCCCCACCCTCCACAGGTAGAAGGAAAGGCTGCTTCTCCTCCGGGCCCCATGGGGCTCAAGCTGCTGAGATCTTCAGGCCAGATCCTCCGCTTCTGTGGCTACCGGGCCTGGGTCTTCTTCTGAGGATCTCTGTGCTTCTGGAGGGAGGGTCCGGTCAGTTCATTCTGGTCCCCTCTCTAGCACACGTGGAACGGACACAGGTGTGTGCCTAGCTGTGTGTGCATGTGTCTGCGTCATGACTGAGGATGTGTCCGTGTGTCTAGAAGTATGAGCGTATCTGTGTGTGCACGCATATGTGTGCGTGTCTGAGTACGACTGACCACATGTGCCTGGCCGTGTCACTGAGCACTTCTACATGGCTGTATGTGTCTGCTGCATGTGTATGTGTGCCTGTGTGAGACTCTTTATGCATATCTTAGTTTGCTGCATATCTTAGTTTAGGTTCTTCCAGAAGCTCACCCCGAGAAAGGATTCAGGGGTAATTTATTTGGGAGGTGATTCTGGGAAACAGCAGTAGGGCAAGGGGAAGTGACACAGAGAAACGAAAGCAGCCAGTGAAAAGTATGTTATTAAGCAGATGGCCACTGTGGGTGACCGGGGCCCCATTACATGGGAGAGCTCTGGGACACAATGCAGAACGTGCCTTGGGGCCCTCCCACTTGAAGATAAGGGAGACGAGGGGTTTATCCTCACATTCCCGATAGCCATGGTGCAGGCCTGGCACTTCCGGGCCATCTGGGGGAAGAACGCCCTCTGCACAGGGCCTGGAGTACCAGCAAGGAAGTCGGCCTTGTGTGCATGAAAGTTGTAAGAGGGAGGGGACCAGGAAGGGCGCCAACACAAGCTGCTACACCCTGCATGTGCCGGTGTCCTGCTATGCCACATGGACACAGGGACTCTGGTGACCTCTCTTATGCAAACTTCTGCTTGTCCAGGGAAGGTCAGCACAATATCAGGCAAGTAATGGCCTTGCCCTCCTTTCCTCTCTCAACCAGGCCGACACAGGATTTGTCAGATCATGCCAGGCCTGTGTCAGATTTGGCCAAACAGATCTGCACCTGCTTTGGGCAGTGTCAGTTTTGCCCTTGGGCCAGGGTAAAGGCAAGGGATCAAGCGGGTTGGGGGCAGGGAACCAGGGAAGGCCCTACTGCAGAGAGGACTAGAACCCAGACACTGTCTGAAACTTGCTGACCACAGGAGCCTGGACAGTAGCAGGAAAGGCCACAAAGGCCACGCAGGGGAACTTAGCCTCCATCCTATAGGCAGCAGGGGAGTATTAGAGGCTTGGTGTGCCAGCGAGGGGTGCAGCCTTCCCCTTCATAAGGACCACTCTGTGAGACTGGAAACCTCAGCACTCAGAGGAGGTGCTTAACTGGACAGACTGGGCAAAGCCCTAAGTGTGACAGGTGACCAGCCCAGGGTGAAGGGGGATGCACATGGGGGTGACATCGGCCAGGGGGCTATTCCTCTTTGGGGAGAGGTGGTAGCCACCTCTCAGCAAAGTGTAGGAATTCAGGAGTTCTGGGACAGAGTTGGGGGTCAGGGACCCATGGGAACGGGGAAAGGAGAAATGCCAGGTCTCACTGGCTTGGTCTTATGGCCACTGGCAAGGAGCTGGGGTAAGACAGGAGTCTGAGTGTCCGGGGGCATTGTGCTTGGCAAAGAGAGAGCATGGAGGTCCCAGCAGGACAGCCCCCAAGAAGCCCCTTCAGAAAAGGGAGAGGTCTGAGAACAGAGCGGCCTGGGTTGTTTGGAGGAAAGGGGTCCAGCTGCAGGGAGATATGACTTCATGGAGATGGCAGGAAGGGTGGCAGGATGCTGGGTTGTGGGGCAACCAGAGTTCCCACATGGACTGAGGCCACGCTGGGGTCCAGGGCGTGGTGAGGGAAGAGTAGATAGGTAGGATTGGAGCTTGGGGAAGCCAGGACACTGGGAAAGTCTAGGAGCCAGCAAACAAGATTGGAGGCCACTAGCAGGGAGGGCATGGGGTCTCCCCTGAGGCTGGGGATTGGTGTGCTTTCATGGGTCAGGGGATGGAGGTAAGGGAGGAGGTGATAGTTCCGGGGTCCATGAGGGAAAGGCTGGAGTTATGCAGATTGGGTTCCAATCACAGGTACAACACTGACTTACTGTGTAGCTGTGGGCAGGAGCTCAACCTCTCTGAGCCTCATCTCCTCATGCAATGGAGATCATAATAGAAGCTAGGGGTACTGGGGCCACCGTAACAAAGTGCCACAAACTAAGTGGCTTCAAACAACAAAAAATGATTCTCTCCTAGTTCTGGAGGCCCAAATTTAAAAGCTGGGGTGTCGATAGGGTCATCCTCCTTCTGAAGACTCTAGAAGAGGACACTTCCTGGCCTCTTCCAGCTCCTGGTAGCCCCTGAGTTCCTGACTTGGGGCCACATGACTCCACTCTCTGCCTTCTTCAAGTGGCTGTCTTCCCTACGTATCCAAATTTCCTTCTTCTTGTAAGGACACCAATCATGGGATTGGGGTCCATTCTCATCCGGTATCATCTCATTTCAACGTGATTACATTTGCAAAGACCTCATTTCTGAATAAAGTCACATCCACAAGTACTGAGGGTTTAGGACTTCAACATACCCTTTTGAGAGACACAACCCTAGGGAACAGAGTTTCTGTAAGGATTAAAATACAGGCCTGGCACCAGTAAGCTCTCAATAAATGGTAGTTTAAAAAAGCAGGGCACACTGGGGGGGAGATTGTGGGAGCTCAGACCGGCAGGCTTTTCCTGAAGGTACCTACATACACAAACACTCACACTTGTGTGTGCCTCGGCAGATGAGTACACAGGAAGGCCAGGACAGGTGGCCCAGGGACCCCAGCCCTCAGTCTACCCACCAGGCAGAGCCATTCAGAACAAGGCTCAGGGCCTAATGTCAGCTCACTGGGCAGGAGGCCCAAAGTCAAAGCCTTGCTTGCCAGAAAATTCCTTGGGAATCCTGAACAAGGCCACCACTGATATCATGTGCAAATTCACACAGTCCCTGTGGGGGGCTACTCAAGGCTACCCAAACACAGCCTTGACCTGAGCGGGGAGGGCTTACAGGGGTACCGCCAGCACAAGACACAGAATCAGACAGGCCACCCTGGTGAATGTCCTGGGCAACACACCCCTCCTCCCCCACCTTACAGAAGAGGAGAGTGTACCACTGCCCCACAACCTCCCTATACCTCCTCTGCATCTGGCAGTCAGACGGGCTTGGCTAACCCTCCTTCCCCCAGCTGCCCACTGGGATTACCCCTAGGCCAAGCCAGAGCCAATGGAGGCTGCAGTGGGGAGACAGATCTGGCCCCCGTTCCTCAGAAACTTCTGGTTTCTGCCACAGGACACCCTCTGAGCTCATCAGGATCATAAGTTCATCAGCACTTCCATGACCTCTGGGGAGATGCACCAGGAACACAGAGTGCTCCAAGGATAGGACACAATTCAGCACTGATAAGGTTCACAGAGCCAGTGACAGAACCTGGCATCCACAGGGCCACTCCCCATGGCCCCAGCCTGGACACCTCTGCCCTCCTCCACAGCCCTTCCCAGGGCACCAGACCTGGCATCAGACCAGAGGGCCCCATCCAGAGTCCACCTGTGAGGGTGTTCCTAGATGCTCAGGCCTGTCTGGCCTGGGAGGCCCAAGCTTTAGCCCTGCTGGGGTCCTGGGCTCCATTCACTTAACAGTCCCCCCCAACCTTTGCTGAGCACTGTGCTTGGTGCTAGGAACAGAGTCATGAGACAGCACAGCCCTGGCCTCATGGAGTCAACATGCAGGGCTGTGGAAAAAGCAGTGGTTTTGGAGGGCCTCTTGGAAGAGCAGGGGTACAAGGCTGGGTTGGGGGTGAGAATGATGGGATGAGGGATGATTGCCCCACCAAGATCTGGGGGAGGAGCATTATACAGGGCAAAAGGGACAGCAACAGCAAAGGCCCCAGGTGGGGATTTGTTGGGCAGGGTTAAGGGACAGAGAAACAAGTAGAGGGACAGTGTCATTGAGGTGGGGGGGCCTTACAGACTCCATGAGGACGTGGCTTCTGCTGAGTGAGAGGGAGACACAGAAGAGCTTTGAGCAGAGGAGGACCTCTGTGTTTTAGCCTTAGAAAGATCCCTCTAGCTGTTCTAAGATCAGTGGTTTTCCAAGTGATGTCCTGGCAGCAGCTCCTGACAACTTGCAGAAATTCAGATTCTCCAGCACCCTGCTGAATCTGGAATCCTGGTGCCCCTCAAGCAGCATTGCTCAAGGTCTCCTGCCCGGCCAGAGGCTTGGAGAAGAAAGCAGGGTGGAAATGAGATTCACACTCTCTCTCCACCCACTCCCAGAACACTGTTGCAGCACACAGCCTGATACAGGCTCTGCCAAAACCCACAAGCAAGAAACTGGTTTACCTTTGTTCAGCCCAGCTGAATTATATAATAGGCTTTCCTAACTTACTTGACCACAGAACTTTTTTTTTTTTTTTCCAGAGAACACTGTGAAACGTCCTGCACCAGTGCTACTTAGGGTGCACTTTGGTTTATTTTCTCTGGGCTCCTGCACTGCACCTGGCACACATTGGCCACTCAACAACCACTCTTTGGAAAGTACACAAATCTCCCTATGGTGACGCTGACTAGATTTTGGGGATTTATAAATCTACTGACCTCTCCTGAACTCAGGGGGACATACTGGTTATGTTGGAACCCCAGGGGTCTGGGAAGATCAGGAACAAGAAGGGGAAGAAGGAGGGCTGCCTCTGGCCTTTTCAGAACAATGACTGTCTCTTGTACTGAGACACCCTGCCTGAGCTTGCAGTTGAGTTATGTGGCAGCTTTTCTAGAAGGTTCTTTCTGCCAGTGTGTTGCTTGTTAAGAAGGCTTGGGTGAGTCCCCCAGAGATCAGGCTTTGTGGCGTCCTGTCTCACAGGCTCCTCCTGTGACCCTGACAGACAGCCAGGTATCAGGCCTTCAGTGAGAGCATAGCTGGGCTCTCCTTTGTTCCCAAGGAAACTTCACTGGGGCCCATTCATTATTGAGAGGCATTTGCCTTAAGGTTTGAGTAGAATCTCAGGAGCCAGGTGGCTCAAGGAGCCCAGGGCCCAGGAAGTGCTTGAGGGGTCACAGGATCACAGCTGTCCCTATCATGAGTGCCAGAAAGGACTTGGAACCACCAAGTCCATGCCACCATTAAACAGGTGAAAAAATTGAGGTCCTGAATGAAGAGACTGTTATTATCACACAGCTTGACTGTAGTGCCCCAGAGTCCACACAGGCCCGTTGGGTACTTTTCAGAGTTGTACAGGACCATCAGGGCATCCGTGAGTATTATGGACACAGAAAAGGCAAGCCGAGGGAAGGATAGGGCTCTTGATAGCCTTGACCTCATCAGGGATGTGGGTTGGGGAAGGGATGGTAATGACACATCCCAGGGAGGTAGTGAGCACTTTGGGAGGTTGGGATAGCAGTAAGGGGGAGGGGCAAAGTAACGTGCACAACCCTGTGACCCTACATGGTTCAGCCCACGTGTGTGACCTCATGTATGACAATGTCACAACCATGGTGCACTGTGGCTGCCCTAGCATGCCTGCCTGTAACAATGTGACTTTGCAGCTATATATGGCTATGAGCATGTGTGTTACTGTTCCTATGATCAGAGTGGCTGGGCATGTGGCTGTGCAGAGGTGGTGTGCAGTGACTCTAGCACCTGTGGGCCTGAGACCATGAATGAACTTGAGAGATATCCAGTGTGTGCACCTCTGAATGTGACTAGCAGGTTGCTCTGGCAGAAACTTGGCCCTAAGAACTCACAAACCTGATTTGTCACTTCAGAGTTACCGGCAGAGATGCAGGGAAACTGTGGAAAAAACTATTTTCTAAATGTAGTTAGGCAGAGGTAAATGAGAGCATTCCTGCTGCACGGTCATGGTCATCCTCTGATGTGCTGGCCACATAGGTGGTTGGAGAAAGACAACAAGAAGGGGCGAAGGTCTGGGATGGGGAAGACTTACTACTTGTCCTGTGGTCTGTCCTGTAGCCCCCATCCCATGCCAGCTCTGCTCCACAGACCAGGCCCAGGATCAGAGGTGGCCTGACTCAGGACAAGCACAGAGGGAGGCGTGGAGGAGGCTGCGTGGACACCTGTGAGGGCCAATGTGTGCTTGTTAATGTTTATTTATTTTTGAGAGAAAGAGACAGAGCACGAGCAGGGGAGGGGCAGAGAGAGAGGGAGACACAGAATGCAAAGCAGGCTCCAGCCTCTGAGCTGTCAGTACAGACCCCTACGTGGGGCTCGAACCCACGAACCATGAGATCCTGGCCCATGCCAAAGTAGGATGCTTTACTGTCTGAGCCCCCCAGACGCCCCCCAGTGCGTGCTTGTATATGGATGAGAGGAGGTGTGGTGGCAGGATGCTCAGAATGTGGGCGCTCACAGATCTCCCCAGGGCAAGCTCCTACAAATGCCCAAGCAAGGGGGTGCCTGTTAGATGACCTTGCGAATTCCCCTTCCCATCTCTGGGTTATCTGCTGGCCAACCATCTGCTTCTTGCTTTCCACACTTGCCTCTTGCTGACACAATCTGCCCACAAACTGCCCCATTTCTGGGGCCTGAGAACCCACACAAACCAATGCATTCACACAGTCCACAGCAAATCCTCATTTATTTACCCATTCCATTTATTCATTCATGCATGCATTTGCTCGTTCATCCATCCATTCATTCAACAAATGCTCATTGAGTACCTCTCTTGTGAGCCACCAGCACTGCTGACCCCCTCAAGCACCCTTCTCCCCAAGTCAGAGCAATGAAGGCAAAATCCCAATGGACCTTGATGTGGGTAGCTCAGAAAAGAGGAACCTAGGGCCTGGGTGGCATGGTGACAGTTACCTAGAGGGAAGCACTGAGCCCGTGTCACAACCAGGGTGCTGCATTCAAGCCGGATGGGTTCTGGAGGTTGGGTAAATGTCATGGGTGGCCTTGCCCCATGCTAGCCGCCCCCCCCCCCCCGGCTGGGTCTGGCACGGCCACCCTGACTGAAGCCCAGTGTCTGTTGAAGTTGAGCCTCAAGGCTTCAGAGCTGTCTCCCAATCCCAAACTTCACACAGTAAGGTCCATCTCTTGGCTGGCTCTCAGGGCCCTTCAGTTGGGCCCAGGCTGCCTCTGCTGCCCTTCATGCTACGCCAGCCTCTGTGACTTCAGTGAGGCCTCAGAGGCTTGGAGGCCTTCCAGCTCCTACCCACTCTCCCTCCTCAGGGTCCTCAAAGTTCTAGAGAGCCCATTCGAGCATGCCCACTTCCCACAGACTTCTCGCCCATGTTTTCTTGCTCACATATTTGTCGTAACAGTAATATAATGAAACACACCCATGCCTCCTCAGCCCTGGGCAAGACGGCTGGTGTTCCCAACTTTCCATGTTATAAAGTGCTCTGGCCAGGGCTGGAGGTAGCCAAGGGCATAGATTCCCCAGCCTGGACTGTTCTACCCCCATCCTTGTTGGCTCCTTCTGGTCCATTAGGACTCACCTCCTCAGAACATCAGAGGGGGAACTTCACTATCAGAACATCCCCTCTTCAGAGAGCCTCCTCAAACCCCAAACAAAGCAGCCCCTATTCTTGTCAGACTACCTATGTGAGCGCTCATTCTGTGGTCACATGTTGACATGGGCTTGTATTTACTATATATGCGTGTGTACATGTGTGGATATATGTGCATATACGTGTATATGCGTATGTATATGTATATATATATATACACATATAGTCTCCCCCACTAGACCATCCATCCCATGAGAACAGGACTACATCTGCCTTGTTCTGTCTTAAAATCTAGTTCAATACCTGGTAAACAGTGGGTGCACAGTAAGTATTTGCTGAATAAATAAACCTATTTATCCTTTTCCAGAAAACTACTTCACTTCATCAAGGGTCTGAGGCTGCTCACAAGAACACATACAATTCAATATCAGAGAAAAAACAACCCTGGAATCAAAGATTTTGACCTTTGGGGCACCTGGGTGGCTCAGTCAGGCTGCTTCAGATTCTGTGTCTCCCTCTTTCTCTGCCCCTCCCTGGCTCACACTCTGTCTCTCTCTCTGTCTCAAAAATAAATAAAATGTTAAAAAATTAAAAAAAAAAAGATTTAAACCTTTGGCTTGCCCTTTGACCTAGTGATTTAATTTCTAAATATCCCACAGAAGTCCTCACCCCATACAAAGAAGCACATTCAAGAATTTGTATGAGCAACCTACCGGAAACCACGGAGCAACTAGAGATGAGGTAGGCCACAAGAAGTCTCTCTGCTTGCTACAGGGCTCTCTCCAAGCTACAGTGTTAAACACAAAAAACAAGGAGCAAAATGTGTTTTATGAATGCAGGTCATTTATAGTAGGCAGTCAACAGGTAAATGTTGAATGACTGAGTAGGATCTTTCTGGAAGGACCCATAAAAACTTGGAAGCAGTGGTTGTGTCTATGGGCAGATTTGAATGAGGGAAAAATTTTCTTTTACCATGTCATACTATTTGCATTTTAGCCATATTCAAATATTATCTACTCAACTAAGTTTTTGATATTTAAAAATATAAGAATTCCAAGTGCTCACATCAAAATCTGGATGTGAGGCTATTCTTGAAATAATGGGAAGAAGGCCTGGCCACACTAGGTTGTGTCCCATAGATGACAATGAGCAGAGCAGAGACATAGAGGATCCCAGGGCACCCACTGCCCTCCCTGACCTGGTCCCTGCAGAACCCTGTGCTGCTAACCCCAAGTCTATGAGGCACAGGGATTAGCTTGCTAGGTCTGCAGGGTGGGTGGTGGGGCTAAGAAGCCATCCCGAAAGAGAAGGGTCGTTATTTGGTCATCACCCCTGTGCGGATTTCACCCCAACGATTCCAAAGGCCACAGCAGGGCCACAGCAATTTTAGGGTTGGTGAATGTTGGCATGTCACAAGCCTGCTAGTCTTGCACAAGAACCTGTTAACTCAGTACCAGCCGGGCCCCAACAGTGCCTCCGGTCTCACCTCCCCCACCAGGGCTTGAGGGCTTTCATTCAACCCAAAGGGGATCCTGGAGAGAGGGAGCCACCTCGACCCAAGGTTCTTGGCAAGGAGGAGGGTGACAGGGCAAGGACACGTTGGGAAGGCAGATCTGGCTCAAATACTGCCTTGAGCTCTGAAACTTTGGACAAGTTACTTTGCCGAGGCTCAGTTCCTTCATCCGTAGCCACCAGCTAATACTAACTGCATGCTGTTTCCAGGTGCTGATCCCTCCCGCCACAAGCACGGAGGCAGTGGCTCAGCGAGCCCTCGTGTCAACCATGTGTGTTTATCACCAGGTTTATCAGTCAGGTTTCTCCAGAGAGACAGAACCAGTAAGACAGATATAGGTATATGAAGAGAGAAATTGATTTTAAGGAATTGGCTCAGATGACTGGAGGCTGGCAAATCTGAAATTTGTAGGGCAGTCTAGCAACCTGGAAACTCAGGATTCCGATGTTACAGCCTGCAGCAAAAGACCTTCTCCACAAAACCTTGGTTTTTGCTTTTTAAGGCCTTCAGCTGATTGTATGAGGGCCATTTACATTATCAAGGATAATTTCTCTTAAAGTCATCTGACTGTTGATGTTAATCACATGTACAAAATACCTTCACAGCAGCATCTGGACTGGTGTTTAACCAAACAATGGGCACCATGGCCTAGTCAAATGGACACATAGTTCAACCATCACAGAAAGTACCACTCCCTCTTCGTGCATGCAGAAATGGAAGCTGAGAGAGGCTGTGCTGTCTGCCAAAGGCCAGGGGGCACACAGAGACGGAGCTGGGAGCTGAACACAAGCAGGATCCTGCCTCCACTCTCTAAGAATGGGTTGCGCATCTCCACTTTGTAGGGCACATTCGGGAATTAGGTGCAGAGACACACACAAGTGCCAGGCCTGTGCCTATGGCAGAGGCAGAATTCAGGAAGGCATGGGCTGTTCTTAGGGATTGCTGTTAGCACTGGAGAAGGCTGGAGTGTCCAGGAGGCCTGGGAGAGGAGGAGACAGAAAGGAGGCGAGTTCTGGAGTACAGGACAGAAAACCTGTAGAGCCAGGGCCCCCTTTTCTCCTTCCAGGAGCCCCAAAGAGAGAGGAAGGCAGAAGGGGGTCTATGCCAGGCTGTGAGTCCTACTGCTAAGCATCTGGGCCCAGAGCTGTTAACCCAGGTGCAGGGGATAGAGAAGGAATACAGTGTCTACCAGTGTGTGGGTTCTGGAAGGAGTCTTCCCTCCTGAGGCCATGACTGGCTGCCCAGAGGTCCCTCAAAGTAAGTGACTCCCACTAAGAGTCAGGCTGGTTGGCTCCTTGGCTGGGAACTCCCATCTGCCTACCCAAACTAGGCCGATTTCCTGGAAGTAGAGAGAAGCTTCCACTCAGACCTTGACCCCCAACACAGTCCCAGTCTTATTCCTCCCAGCTTCCTCATCCTCCTCAGGGTGGAATACTAGACCAGAAGGCACAAGGCCAACAGGTAAGCCACACTCTCCACTTGCTGGTTGTGTGAATTTGGGCAAGCTACTTAACCATTCTAAGCTTCTGCCCTATGGATGGGTCTCCTCATTCCACTTACCTGTAGGGTTGCTCCGAGGGGACCTGAAATTGTGCACATAATCACAGCGCAAGGCCAAAACATTGAGGAGAGCTGTTCTTGTTGCCATACCCATTCGCTGTAGTATTATAATCTCTCCCTGGCCTTCTCCTAGTTACCCTTGTCCAGTACCACTTCTCTGAGCCTCCCTCACTCTTTCCCTATTCCTCCTCCTTTGCTTCAGCTCCTCAATGTCTGGCAGAAGGGGTGCTGGGCAGGCCTTCAAATGCTCCTGGGCCAGAGAGATTTAAGGGCCTTACCTTGGTTGATAATCACATTGTTGATAACAGTGGGACTCTGGCCCACTGTTGGGACTCCAACCTCCTCCAATCTCCATCACACACCCCCTTCTCCTTCTGAGCCGCAGCCTCCTTGGCCTCCTGATGTCCCTCCTCCATACCAGCCTCCTCCAGCCTTCACTGGGGGCCCCCTCAGCCTAGCTGACCTGTCCACGGCAGCATCTCCTCAACACCAGGATCCAGCTCTGATGTGGGTCTCCCTCCCTGCCATTCTCTGTCCCCACGCCCTTGACCACACTGGTCACAGTCTCAAAACAGGTACTTTCCTGCCGTCTCTCTCCAGCATCCCAGGAGGGCAGGGAACAAGGCTCCTCCATCCTGTGAATACTATACAGGCCAGAGGGGCAGGGGCTTAGCCTACTCCATCCCATCACCACCCATCACTTCACAGGCCCTGCCCTGGTCCGATCTGTATGCAGGGGCTGTGGGTGGGGCCTGAATGAGGACAAGCACTAGGGAACTCATCTCTTAGTCCCTTCCAGAAAGCCCTCACAACCAGCCTGATCTTTCCCCTAACCCCTTGCCTCAGACTGTCCTCCAGAGGCTGTGAGGGCAGAAAAGCCCAGTGTGTGGCTTAGAAAGCAAGACACTTGGGTCCCCTTGCGGACCAAACCTCACTTGCTATGTGGCCTTGAGTGAGACCTCTCCCCTCTCAGGATCTTAGTCACCCTGGCTCTAAAATGGGTTAGGGCTACAGACACATACTCAGATGCCTACAAAGCCAGAAATGTTATTGCTGGGACATTACATGTTGTAAGGATCAGGGACCCACTGACGGGAGGGCTGGTAGAGAACTGGGGAGAACAAATTATGCCTGGGCCAGCTCAGGGGCTCCAGGCATGCTGATCCCTCAAGGAAAGTTGGGAATATTTCAGTGTAACAATATCTTGATTATTAAATGTTGGTAACTAATCCACATTTTTAAAAAGCACTGTCTGGGTCAAAGAGAACATATCTGGAACACAGTTTGTGGGTTCTATCCTAGAGGGCTAGGCTCAGGGGTCCTCCAAGGCTTTTTGGGAGAATAGTGTTTGCTCTTTGGGGGTAGGGGATACTATTCCCCACGTGCAATCCACCCCCCCCCCCCCCAACACACCTCCTGGAGCATTTGATGGCTTTGCCCCAATCCAGCCCCTTTCTCCTCTAGCCAATCAGAACCCACCCCTTGCTCCAAAGCTGGCTTTACAAACCCAGGCCCAGGCCTGTCTTCTGGGTGGGCCAGAGCCTAAGAAGACTCCAAAGGAAGGGCCAGCACAAGGCAGGTGTTGGGGACCCTCCCACCCTGCCCAACCCTTAGAGTCCATCTCCTATGCTAATTATTGGACCCTATTACTGTTAACCCTGGAGCTCACATTTCCAACTCTGTAGGGCAGAGCTGAACTGTTTCCAGAGTCTCTAACCATTCTGTAAGGCTGATCTCCCACTCATTGCCAGCCAGCCAGATAGACAGACACTAACATCCCAAGGAGCATGGCTGGCTCACAACCAAGGGCACACCAAGCATCAGAAGAACAGGCTAGAGGTTTTATTTATCTTCAAAACTGTCCCATGTCCATCTGGATCTCCTGGGGCTGGGGAATTGGAGGGATTTCTTGCCTGGCTGATAGATGTTGAAAATGAGGCTTAGAGGAAAGCAGTAAGCTTGTCCAAGGTCCCTTGTTGGCTCCTTCACTCTGACAGAGAGGCACTACTTCAAGTAGTTTCTGGGGCCCAGAGTGGAAAAGGATGAATTCTGGGGCTGGGATTGACATTTTCCTTCTGCCTTGACCGCTGGAGGAGTGCTGTGTGCAGCAGTCCCAGACGACGATGATGACGCAGACTGGGGTGGAGGGAAGAAGTGGGGGAGGAGAGGTCATGCCTCAGCATTGTCCCCGGAATGGAGCCTGACCTTGCCTGAACTCCAGCAGCTTGGTCTTCCCTGCCCAGGGCCAGGGTGATAAGACGAGTTTGTACTGCAGCTCTGAGGAGGGAGGCAAGACAGCAGTGAGGGAGAAAAGGGAGGGAGGAATGGAGAGATGAAAGGAAAAAGAATGGGGAAGGAAGAAGAGAGGAGAGGAAGGCTGAATGGGACCCACTCAGACTCATTAGCGAGACAGGTGAGGTACTTTCACTTTACAGATGCAAAAACAGAGGCTTAGGATGTGGGGTATTTTGCTGATGACCTCACGATCAGAAAGTAGCAGAGCCAGGATTAGAACTCATGGCTTTAGTACTTGCCCTTCAAAATCCCAAACTGGAAACCACTCAGGAAACAGTTCCCAAAATGTGGCCCCAAGATATGCTGCCCGCACATCACCAAGAGAGAGGCCTGGTGAAAATATAGATTCCTGGGTCAGAATCAAAGGGCCATTGCCTGCGAATACGCATTTTGACCATTGCCCTGGTGGTGGTTCTTGAGCTGACACTGGAAATCTCTGTGGCCCCTTTATGGCCTTTCTCTCCTACCTCCTCACATTCTAGCTGCATCCCTGAAGCCCAGCTATTCAGGCTGACTCACACTAACCCTCCAGGACAGGCCTGGGACTTTCCCACTGAAAGCTTCACTTATCAGTCTCCCAGTTGCATGTAGACCCACCCTTCCAGCTGGCACACTCTTCCGGAAGGCTTCTTGGTGGTTGGGATCCCCCCTCCTTCAGTGTCTGGGGAGTAACAGCCTCCTCCTCCATCTGGAATTGTTTACAACATTCTATTTCACTTTCCAAGTGAGTCTCTTTTGTTTCTCAACCTTTCCCTCTATTAAACAGGAAACTCCCAGCTGGAGCCTTGCTGGTTTAAACAATAAGCCTCTGAAATCCATGACTTCACCTGACCCTCCTGCCAACCACAAGTGGCAGGGCTGGGAGAGATTTACAATGAGGAAAATGAACCTCAGAGAGGTTGTGGCCTGCCCAAGGCCAAGTGAGATTCAGTGCCAGGGTTAGAACCCATATTTAGTTCCAATGTCCAGTTCTTTCTGCTTCTGTTTCACCTCTGATCACTCAAACAGTCCTGTGAGGCAGGTAGAACAGGGATTATGATCC
This sequence comes from Herpailurus yagouaroundi, assembly GCF_014898765.1. Taxonomy (NCBI): domain Eukaryota; kingdom Metazoa; phylum Chordata; class Mammalia; order Carnivora; family Felidae; genus Herpailurus; species Herpailurus yagouaroundi. The sequence continues at coordinate 15,916,602 of NW_024412444.1, read as the reverse complement.
CATTGCCCAGATAAGGAAAGTGAGGCCCAGAGAAGAGCAAAACACTCAACACCATCTTCACCATTTCCACTTCTAGGTGCATTTGGGTCTGAGTCCAAGTGCTGACCTTTCCTCATGTCTCCTCTCAGCAGGATGGGGCAGAGCTCGGCCCAGGACTCCTAGGCCAGAGCCCTCTTCATGGGCCCCTGGATTGGTCCTGGTGCCATTCTGGACCCAGCTGCCTCCTCTGCATGTGGAGTCTCCCCTTGCCTGCCTCTCAGCTGGCTGGAGACTCAAGAGAGAGGGAATTAAGAAGTACCTGGACACATCTTAGTCACCATCACTCTGGACTTTGTCCCTCTTATTATTAATGCCCAGCTAAGGAAGGAGCAACCTGGATGGCCCCTTCAAGACTGGAGGAGGGCAGCTGTGAGCCTGGCACAGGCCCAGGCCAACCCAGCTCAAGTTAAGTTGGGAAGGGTGTGGAGCAGATTGGTGTTCCTGAGAGGGATTTGCCTAACCCTACCCTGCAGGTGTGGACTGGGGAGACCCAAAGGAGCCATGGCCCAACTCTGAACTTTGGGATGGAGTTCTGAGCCGCCCAGTTGGTGCCGAAGGCGGCCAGCAAGAGACTTCGGACTGCCTGCGATGGAAAAAAAAAGTCATAATAATATGTGTCAAACCCTAACTACGTCAGGCTTTGCGCCTCCACACTATCTCCAGATAGTGCTCAGAGCTGTGTAGTACACGGGTTCTATCCAGCCCAGCCCCTCTTGCCCTTTCTCTGCCTCAGATTAAGTCCCTTCATCTCGGACTCCGAGGGGTCCCCTCCAGCCTCACCCTCTCCCCACATCACCCCCAGAACCACTCCATCCTTGGGCAAATACACTACACCCCCACCTCTTCTGGGAAGCCCTTCGTCACAGACAGGGCGGATCCTGCTTTAGACCGTGGTCCGGAACGCCTTCCTTACCCTCCTTCTTCTATATCCAAGGCACCAGTTTCTACAACCCTATAACGTCCCAGTTGTCCTCAGGGGCACTTCCCCTCCGACTCTGCCCTTTTACAGGGTTCTGAAGCATAGTGCAGTTAGTAGAGAAACAAGAAGAGGGTGTAGGATCCACTACCGTGCCCCTCCTTCTCTTGGCAGGCGATCCGGGAAAGCCCAGGTCCCAACCGACTAGCCAAGCCCACGTAGGGGCCCCGCCCTTCCTACGCTAAGAGCTCGACGCGGTACGCCTGCGCGGAGGAAGTCCACGCCCATGGCGCATGCGCGGCGCTCACTCTGGCTGTATATTAGGGCGACGCCGCTCGCGGCCTGAGGGTTCCCGCGGACAAGGGCAACGGTTTGGTTCTGCTTGGCCTGGGTGCCTGCCGACTCCGCCACAGCCGTCGCCGCCTCTGCAGTCCCCCGCGCAGGTGAGGGCCCGCGCTTTGGGTACGGCGCCGGGCAAGGAAGTCCCCGCGTGTCTTGCCAGCCCGCGCCCGGCTCTCCCGGACGTTGGGACCCCATCCCCCACAGCACCCATCACCTGCCTGCTCGGGGGTCAGCGTTCATCTCCCAGATTCTTAGCCCATTGGGCTGCCTCAGTGTACCCTATTCAGCTCCCTCCTTACATTTCCTATTTAACTGGCCGCTTCTTTAGAATTCCTTTCTCATACTCTTTCCGTTATTCTCGAGCCCTCAACCCCCGGATAACCTCTGACCTCTCCCCGCCGAGGACTAGATCTAACTCCAGACCCAACACCCTCGATTTTATAGTTCCTGCCTCTCCCCAGTTAGCCCCAACCGTACTTCCCCTCGTTTTCCTGCCTTTCTTTATGTCCCCTCCTTTCTCAGTTTAGTCGTGTTAGAGCTGTGGGGGATGACCTCAGGGAAATCCTTGCCTCTGGGACCCAGAGCCCAGCTGGGTGCCTTCCTGGGGTCTGGGGATGTGAGGACCAGGAGAAGTTTAGGATCCCTAGGAGTCCTCTGCCTGGATGAATGACAGTGACTTCTTCCCTAGCCTCACTTCTCCATCTGGGTGTGTGCCAACGTGTTTTATCTGCACTGTGCATCTTCCTCAAGGAGCCTCTGACCTCCCAAACCTGTTCCTGACTTGTCCCTTGTTGTCTCAGCCCCTTGGTGGTTAATCATCGGTATTTACTTCACTTGGTAAAGTTGCTTTGCAGGTGCTTTTGTGTAGAGCTGGGGAATGAAAGGAGAAGTTGGTGACCTGGGTAGAGTATGGTCACCACTAATTAGTTGAGTCCCACATGAATGCTGTCCTTAGACATTATTATGTGAGACTTGTTATATCCCAGGGTACCCTTGCTATAAACTGTGGGCAACACCTGAACCCAATGACCTTGCAGTAGTATTTGCCTGATTATTAAGTGTTGATGTCACTCATTGTCTTTCTATAGGATCAGTGCACCCTCTCGGACATGGAGACTGTTGTTCGCCGCTGCCCATTCTTATCCAGAGTGCCTCAGGCCTTTCTGCAGAAGGCAGGCAAATCTCTGTTGTTCTATGCCCAAAACTGCCCTAAGATGATGGAAGTTGGGGCCAAGCCAGCCCCTCGGGCCCTGTCCACTTCAACAGTACACTGCCAGCAGGTCAAAGAAACCCCTCCAGCTAATGAGAGTAAGTGTCATTGGCAATAAAGTAGGAGGTGGCAGTGTTAGCATTCATCACTAGACTAGATGCACTTCTAGTCCACAGCGGTGATGGGGGCACAGTAACAGAGGGAGTTACTCTGTGTCAGGCTTGATTCTTTGCATGGACTATCTCACAGTTGGCATCCTAACCCTGCAAGTATGCACTTTTAGTTTACCCATCTGGAAAGGTGAGATGGTGGCCAGTGTGCACCTTACAGGTTTATGGGTTGTATTCGATGTCTGTTGGAGTTTTAGTGTTCATCAGTACCTCATTCACATAAATATAAAGTTGGGATGTTCCAGTTCAACCTTTCCTTCATTGAATATTTGGCTCTTTGGCTTTTTTTTTTTTTAAATAGGCTTTATTTTTTAGAGCAGTTTTAGGTTTGCAGCAAAATTGAGTGGAAGCTTTTGGCTTTTAAAGTTGTAACTTTTTTCTTTTCTAAATTATTTTTTTTATTGTGGTAAAATGCACCTAACATAAAACTTACCATTTCTTACCAACTGTATGTACAGTTCAGTGGTGTTAAGTACATTCATATGTTTTTAAATTTTTTTTAAGCTTATTTATTTTGAGAGAGACAGAAACAGCGAGAGCAGGGCAGAGAGAGAGACAGAGAGAATCCCAAGCAGACTCCACACTGTCAGTGCAGAGCCCAACCACCATCCAATTTCCAGAGCTCTTCAGCATCCCAAACTGAAACTCTGTGCTCATTTAACACTAACTCCCCCCCCCCGCCCCCTGCAAATACCATTCCACTTTCTGTTTCTGAATTTGACTGCTCTAGAAGCCTCACATCAATGGAATCAGAGAATTCATTAGTGATTTTTTTAATACATGTATCTTTATTTTATGTATGAATCTTTAAATTTTTTTAATGTTTATTTATTTTTGAGAGAGGCAGACATGAAGCAGACTCCAGGCTCTGAGCTGTCAGCACAGAGCCTGACATGAGGCTCAAATTCACGAACCGTGAGATCATGACCTGAGCCGAAGTCGGACGCTTAACTGACTGAGCCACCCAGACGCCCCTAAATTTTGTTTTTAATAAAGAGATCAGAGTTGGATGTAGTTTTTCTCTGGCTCTACCAGGAGAGGATGTGGCTTTTCAGGTTTCACTTAATCCTAGAGAATAATTTACCTTGTAAACTCTGTTAGGTGTGTTCTCTGGATGTGTTTCTTGTAAGAAAGGAGTGTTTTGTTTTGTTTTTTGTAAGCAGAAAGGATATAATCCTGTGTAGGATTTCTTTTCCTCTTTACTCTTTTAGGAGTTAGTTATGTGTTTTTCCTGAATAGTCAAGATCCTCTTTTACTATTCTGTCTCTAGTATAGAGGAAGTTGAGTGAAACGTGGCTTGTTCACTTGATAGATGTTGCAGCCATTGCAAATGATATTCACAGGCTATTTTGATCTTTATAATGAAAAGGGCAAAATAAGCAAGCACATGCAGAATAAGTAAAACTTTTTTAAACTTGCACATATGTAAAAAAATATGTTTTTAAAAAAACATAATTTACTAAGATGCCTGCAATGGTTATGTTTTGAATGATAGAATGCTTTTTTTCTAGATTTCCCACAGTGAATGTGTATTACTTTTATAATGAATGACATGGACTTCAAAGCAATTTTTTGATTTTTTTTTTTAATTTTTTTTTTCAACGTTTATTTATTTTTGGGACAGAGAGAGACAGAGCATGAATGGGGGAGGGGCAGAGAGAGAGGGAGACACAGAATCGGAAACAGGCTCCAGGCTCTGAGCCATCAGCCCAGAGCCTGACGCGGGGCTCGAACTCACGGACCGCGAGATCGTGACCTGAGCCGAAGTCGGACGCTTAACCGACTGCGCCACCCAGGCGCCCCACAATTTTTTGATTTTATAGAAAATTTTAATGAAAACTGCATTGAGACATCTTACCAAGTTGTAGAAGTTAGCCTCTGACTCACAGTATTCCAGGAAGATGCAGAATAAGACTTTACTAGAAGGAAGGTGAATGAATTTGCTTCAGGGGAAAGGAGAGTCATTGTGAGTAGAAGCACAATTACCAGCCAACTGTGTTAAGTCAGTGAACTAGTTTGATGCATTTAGATGAGCTAGTAGATGCTGTGTATGTGATATCCGTGTGGTTTTTTCTTGGCATATACTAATACTTTGAATTCTGTTAGACAAAAATGTAAAGAGTTCACTTTTAGCCTAATTTCTTTTGTTAAGAAGAAAATCAGTAGTTTGTATGTTAAGCAACAGCAAGCCTTTTTGTCAAGAACGTGTTTTGAAAATATAAGCAGAGAGGGGCACCTGGGTGGCTCAGTCAGTTGAGTGTCTGACTTCAGCTCAGGTCATGATCTCGGGTTTGTGAGTTCAGGCCCCACGTCAGGCTCTGGACTGACAGCATGGAGCCTGGAGCCTGCTTCAGATTCTCTGTCTCCCTCTCTCTGCACCTCTCCTGCTTGTTCGTGCTCTCTCCTCAAAAATAAGCATTAAAAAAATTAAAATATATATATAAGCAGAGAAAAAAATTCTATGAACATTTCTCCTTACCTTCAAGAGTGTGTCCCCTCCTGAAATATGTTGTGTGTCGTTAGGGTAGATTTACTGAAATCCATCTCAAGAACTGTTGGCTGTCTGAAACTAGAAAATACTACTTTTGGTGGATTTATAAGGGAAAAATACTGTGGGTTTGAAAGGTAACTGGATCATGCCAATCAACTCCTCACAGGCACATTGATTCCAGTGAGGCAGATGAGAAAACGGTTCAATTAGCAGAATCTAATAAAAGTCAACTTGTGCCTAAAATGTGGGGGTAGAGTAAGTATAAAACTTCTCTGTGAGGCAATAAGGGAAAGAAACAAGGGGCTTTCTTGCGTGTTGTGCAACCAGATCTGATGCTTCAGTTTTTCCATGTCACCCCCCAGAGGACAAAACTGCCAAAGCCGAGGGTCAGCAGGCTCCTGATGGATCCCAGCAGACTCCAGATGGCACACAGATTCCGTCTGGACATCCCTCCCTTGCCACAAGCCAGGGCACTGCGAGCAGATGCCCTTTCCTGGCAGCCCAGATGAGCCAGAAGGGCAGCAGCGTCTTCTGCAAAGCCAGTCTAGAGCTTCAGGAGGATGTGCAGGAAATGCATGCCGTGAGGAAAGGTAAACAGATGACTGGAACCATTAGGAGGAGTACAGAGGTCCTTTTGGTTCTTTTGATCCTCCAGATTTATGTATGAGCTCTTATTAGGGTAGTATTTGTATAGAAACTTCCTCTTTTAGGGCCAAGGAAGAAGGTCATCAAGATAGGAGTCCGAGGACCATATGACAAAATGTGGGACTTTCTTCCTGGTGTGTGTGTAGGATATGACCACCTTTTATAGTAATTGCTTCATTTCTGAAAATACCCTGATGGTGTAAGCTGTTACAAAACTGCCCTTTCTTTCTTTTCTGCTATCTGGTGGGATAAAAGATAAAAAAATAATACTGCAATAATTGATGGTCTTAGGACTCCCAAGCTGTGTGTCTTACTGATGGTGATTAAGAGGCAACCTTAATTCCAGTTGTGGCTATGTCCACAGAGCACCCAGGGTCCCCAGAAAACCTCACCAGCAGAAATGATGCATATGGCTGGAATTGTTTTCCATGAAGAAAATTGAGATTAGGGTTGGGTGGAGTGGGAAGGTGGGGAAGGCATGCCAACCGGCTAGAAAGCTTTGGACTTTAATGTTTATTAAAGCTGTCTGGTAGCTCTGAAAACAAAAGAAAACAACACCAGGCGTTGACCATTAAAATAAAAGGGAGGGAGAAAACTTCATACACTCAGTTACTACTAACTTTGGTTATGATCAGTTTCTTTTGGTGAACTAGACAGTAATTCACTTTTGACAATATTTTGACAATTCAATATTGTGAACTCAAAATAGAATGTTGGTTCCCTTCACTTGTTACTTTTGTTACAGAGGTTGCCCAAACCTCAGTGAACCCCAGTGTGATTAGTGTGAAGACCGACAGTGGGGAGCCAAGTGGGTTGCTGAAGAACTTCCAGGATATCATGCGAAAGCAAAGACCAGAAAGAGTATCCCATCTTCTTCAAGATAACTTGCCAAAATGTACGTCTCATCATTATTTGCCTGATGCAGGAGAGGGTTTTTAACATAAACATACATTAGATTAAATATAAGATTGCATGGTGAGTTGTGGATTAAAAGCTATGTGTTTTGCTTGATACAAGTAGGTGTTCTTGGCCATAGTAAATACAAATCCTGTTGGTAACCTGCCTTCTGTCCCTTAATACCTACCTTTCTGTGCCCTAGCCCTGTATTAAACAGTTGACATACACAGTCTCATTTGAAAGCTTCACGATCTCAAGATGAGGATGTCATGTAACTTGCCCACATGAGTACTTCATTAATTTGTCCAGAAACTCCCTGCCATTAGATGACCAAGCAGGGGTTGGAACCCAGGTCTTTTGCCAAAGCCCAGATGTGCTTCCTAACCATCAGACTGTCCCATCTTTGGTTTTTAGCTGTTTCCACTTTTCAGTATGATCGTTTCTTTGAGAAGAAAATTGATGAGAAAAAAAATGACCATACCTATCGAGTTTTTAAAACTGTGAACCGGAGGGCACACATCTTTCCCATGGCGGATGACTATTCGGACTCTCTCATCACCAAAAAGCAGGTGTCGGTCTGGTGTAGCAATGACTACCTAGGAATGAGTCGCCATCCACGAGTGTGTGGGGCAGTCATGTAAGTAGCCCTCAGCTTTCAGATACCGCTGAAATTGCCAATTATTTGGCAAGACATTGATGATTTAGAGGGATTGGATCTTTTATGGGGGGAATATTTAGCAGCTGAAAGTGTACCATAGCAAAATACTATTCTCAGCCTTTGAAAATATCTACAGATTACTTTTTTTAATTAAAAAAAATTTTTTTAATGTTTATTTTTGAGAGAGAGAGGGCAAGTGGGGGAAGAGAGCAGAGAGACACAGAATCCCAAGCAGGCTTCACACTGTCAATGCAGAGCCCGATGTGGGGCTTGAAGCCATGAACCGTGAGATCATGACCTGAACCAAAACTAAGAGGCGCTTAACTGATTGACCCACCCAGGCGCCCCTCTGCGGATTACTTTTAAAAGAACTCGAGCGCACAAGTAGTTGCTAGAGCCCCTTTGTGTATGAGGGTTCAAGTTTATTGGCTCATTGACTGCTCCTGTCTATTCACCCACTACCACTCCTTAAGTGAGTGTGCCTTTAACACCAGGCAGCCTTGCACAGAGGCATCCCTGCTGAAACTTCGGATGGAGAGCTATAAATCTACCAGCACTGGAGGAAAAGCTACTTCAAAAAGACATTTAAAAAGATGGTAGATCCTGTCATTCATGTTCTTTAGGAGGTTCGCCTGGCTGAGGACACTTGAGAGAGTTGCTTGTCAGAGTCTCCAAGGAGGCTTGCTAAAGAGAGTCCAGTCTGAGGTGTGTTGATAGATAAATCCTAACATTATGTGACTGGTTTTCGTCGGGTTTAGGTTCAGGTAACCGCCATCCAGGATGTCCATGTAGCGACTGATGTGTTTGGAGAGAAGGGTATTTGTCAGAATAAAGAAGCCTTAGTAAATTAACTCAGCTAATACTAAGTACTTAGTTGATTGATAAACGAACACTTGTTTTTGATCCCTGGAGTTATCCTCAGGGTATCATCATCCTGGTGTTGACACCAAATGCCACCTAGTCTGAAGATGAAGTCAGTTGAAACTTCTGGCTTCTGGTTTCACCATGAGAGAGTGCTAGATCAATGTAAGGTTCAGTATCCTAGCTCCTAGGGAGAGGAATGATTCACATAGTGTTCAGAACCATGAGATTTATTTTCTGCTCCCTCCCCAATTTTTTTTTTTTCTTTAAATAAAAGGGACACTTTGAAACAACATGGTGCTGGAGCAGGTGGTACTAGAAATATTTCAGGAACTAGTAAATTCCATGTGGACCTGGAGCAGGAGCTGGCTGATTTACATGGGAAAGATGCAGCACTCTTGTTTTCCTCCTGCTTTGTGGCCAACGACTCTACCCTGTTCACTCTGGCTAGGATGATGCCGGGTAAGGAAGCCTGTCATGGGTGCCTTAGAGTTTTTTGAGTTTCCTAGTAATAGCAGGGATATTGACAACAAAGAGGGCTTACCAAAAACAGTTAAGAGCAGTGATAGTATCTGGGAGCATTTTTCCTTGAATTGAGCATCAAGTGCTCACTGCACATGAAAAGTTCCAGCAGCAAATGATACTAATGAAGAAGCAGATTTGAAGGGCTGTCCTTAAGCTAATTGCTTCAAATGTGTGTTGTATGCTAGGAAAATCCTTTGGAGAATTCTGTTAATCATTGGTAGTTATCTTTTGATAAAGTTTGGAATGAGGTGGCCAGATTTAAGAGCAGATTGGTTGTCTGCCCAGTGGTTATTCTATTCTACACCTATGGGCCTTCTCAAAAGAGAAGCACTAGTTCATGGTTTTCCCAGGAAGAAACTGGCAAGCAGTGTCTTTCCTACTGGGCAAAGCAGCACTTTCAGGGCAAAGTCTGTTGTCCCTGACTGTCTAGGAAATAATTTGTCTTTGGTGCAGATGGCTTGATAAATAGTGAGGTTTTTTTGTATCCTGTTAGGCTGTGAGATTTACTCTGATTCTGGGAACCATGCCTCCATGATCCAAGGGATTCGGAACAGCCGAGTGCCAAAGTACATCTTCCGCCACAATGACGTCAGCCACCTCAGAGAACTGTTACAGAGATCTGACCCCTCGGTCCCCAAGATTGTCGCCTTTGAAACCGTCCACTCAATGGATGGTAAGTCTAAGTAGAGGCCAGTCTGAAACCTTAAATGAAAAACAAGCTGGGCCTGGACTCTTTAAATAAAGTGTAATGCTTATTTTGTTTTTGCAGTTTCTTTTCATTCTGCTAGGAATTCGTATTTGGTGGACATTGTATAGGTTTGAGGGAACGTAGGTTTTTTTTATTCTGGCTTTTACTAGGCTCTGAGAACCTTAGATAAACTAGAAACTGGGGGAAATTCATTGTCTTTCCCAGTACTAAAAATGATATCTTTAGAACATAAGCTGTTTTGTTCTGACTGACTCTTACCAAGCATAAATTTGTGAAGTAGCAAGCTCTTCAAGGCAGTCTGTGTTCTTTCCTCAGGGGCAGTGTGCCCACTGGAAGAGCTATGTGATGTGGCGCATGAGTTTGGAGCAATCACCTTTGTGGATGAGGTCCATGCCGTGGGACTGTATGGGGCTCGAGGTGGAGGGATTGGTGATCGTGACGGAGTTATGCCCAAAATGGACATCATTTCTGGAACGCTTGGTATGTATACTCTGCACATTCTGTAATCTGCACTAAAGTTATATTTTCCTGGGGCTCCTGGGTGGCTCAGTCAGTTAAGCATCGCTCAGGTCACGATCTTGTGGTTTGTGAGTTCAAGCCCCGCATCGGGCTCCACGCTGACAGTGCACAGCCTGCTAGGCATTCTCTCTCTCCTCTCTCTGCCCCTCTTTCTCTCTCAAAAGAAATAAACTTTAAAAAAATTTTTTAAAAATAAAGTTGTATCTTCCTATCAAGGCCCCAGGACTAACTGGGGTCAGGTGAAGAGACAGTGTGATAGCATTTAAAGCCTGGGCCACTTTCTGGATGAGTTTGTATATTCTTGGTGGTGGCACAGCTTAGCAGAATCCCTTGAATCATGGAGGCATGATTCCCAGAATTAAATCTCACAGCCTAATATGACAAATACCATTTGTTGCCATCCGAGCTCATTCCAAACATAGTTGCGGTTCTAGCTACATGGCAACAGCGTTTACTCTCTGTACTTCAGATTGTTCCATTATATTGAAGAATCCTAGCCATGTTTTAGAGCATTCGTTGGGACCTAGGGGTTCAGGTGTGTGAAGCACTGAGCTCTGTGCCCACTACATGGAGACCACTGCAGTTCACTCTGGCTACTCTGTATCTGCTCCTCCTGGGAGAGAAGCATTATCTCATGGGGCTGGCCGCTGTAGCCATGTTGCCTGCTGGCCATAAATCCCATCTGCATAGCTCCCTGGCTGTGTAACCTGGAGCTGCACCTCAGTTTCCTCACCGATACAGGTTTCCCCACTACCTGAAAGTGGAGTGTCCCTTTGAAACGTTTCGTAAGACAAGATGGCATAAAGCAAAGACACAGGTGCTCAGACGCAGATCAAAGCTCTGGTGGCCTGACGCTGGGGTGCCGCCTGTGCTTCCCGGGGATAGGGCTGGGCAGGGCCACTTTCGTTGCTTGGGGTACACGGTGCCAAACACTGGAGGCTATTTTCACCTTCCACTTTTTCTCATAAAAGTGAAAGCCCTCTCAGATTTCTTCCGGTGAGTGAAAACCAAGTACTAATGTAGGTCTTTCATAAAAGCAAAGTGGCATAACAACTTTTGAAAAGTAGGGACACCTGTATAAGGGAGCTAACAAGCCCTACCTCAGTTTTTGTGGAGAAGATAAGTAAACATGTGCAAGCAATTACCATAGACCTTCTCTTTGCCGATGAGGAGCCTAAGGTGAAAATGTGAACTGTAAAACTCTGAAGATTTCAAAAGTTAGTAAGGCAGGGGCTCCTGGGTGGCTCAGTCGGTTAAGTGTCCGACTTTGGCTCAGGTCCTGATCTCACGGTTTGTGGGTTTGAGCCCCACATCAGGCTCTGTGCTGACAGCTTAGAGCCCGGAGCCTGCTTCAGATTATCTGTCTCCCTCTCTCTCTGGCCCTTCCCTCTCGAGCTCTGTGTCTCTCTCTCTCAAAAGTAAATGAACATTAAAAAAAAAAAAAAGGCAGTTGGAGACCCATGTAGCACTCTGCTGAAATGCCAGTTTACAGCCTGCATTAAGGAAGGGCGGGCCTAAAAGAGTGTCCCCCAGCACTGTCTAGGGACTGAGAACCTTGGGCAAACCAGGAGAGGTCAGGGGTCTCAGGGTAGAGCCCCTACCAGGAGAAGGGCACGTGTTCGTATGTCCTAATTACAGCAGCCATTTTCTTTCAAAGAGCTCTTGTGCTGCGGGCTTTGTGAAGGTGTAGTCATTGTGAGCTGAAACAGACTGGAGAGAAATTTTCCACTGTAAGAGCTTACACCAACCCAGCCCTGTGTGGGGTTCAAGCAGGAATGTTAATTACAGAACACAATGTTAACATCTAGAAGGACTCTTCTCGAGCCCTTAATCCTGAAACTTGAGCTACAGATTATACAGAGGGATTTGAAGAGAATCAAAAAGTGAGGTGGGCCCTAAATCAACCCTAACAGGTTCTGAGTTTTCATTTTTCTCTGGGCGATGCTGCTTGTCCAAGTTCAGTGTTTACTTAGGTAGGAGACCATTCTGGTCACACCAAAACAGTTGATGTCTTAGCTGGGTTACATTCTAGCCTCCGGGGGAACGCTCACGGCGAGAGGACATTGCCAGCAGCACGATTCCGATCCTGTCCCAGAGAGCATGCACCACGTACCATGTACAACGTGGGAGGTGGCGCCCTGCCCACTGGGGAGCAGCCAGTCCGGGTGGGAAGAGACACAGCGGCATGCTCTTCAGGCGCACGGGATGGGTCGCTCAGTGCTAGGCCTGCTGTGGAGACCTGTCCTTTGATCCTAGTCAGATACCAGCGTGGCCATGTGAATTAGGGGAGGACCCTTTCATAACCTCCTCAACTTTCTCCCTTTCAGAAATCGGTGGACATCCCTTTACTTTATAGTCTTAGGGCACATTGAGGAGACAAAGATGCTCTAAGGCTGTGCAGCGTCTTGCTGGTACATTTAGGGGCAGTTACTATAGTAAATGTGGCTGTCTCCTCCTAGGCAAAGCCTTTGGCTGTGTTGGAGGGTACATCGCCAGCACAAGTTCCCTGATCGACACGGTACGGTCCTACGCGGCTGGCTTCATCTTCACCACCTCCCTGCCGCCCATGCTGCTGGCTGGAGCCCTGGAGTCTGTGCGGATCCTGAAGAGTGCTGAGGGGCGGGCGCTTCGCCGCCAGCACCAACGCAACGTCAAGCTCATGAGGCAGATGCTCATGGACGCGGGCCTCCCAGTTGTCCACTGCCCCAGTCACATCATCCCTGTCCGGGTAATGACCTGTCTGTGACTGGACTTGCTGGGGGCTGTGCCTCTGCACATGACGTGTGAGATGTTCTGTTTCGTGCCTTCTTGAAGTTGAGGGAGGCAGGGGGGCTGCTGGGGCAGGGGGCTGTAGTCAGTGGCCCTCTGCTCGTTGCTGCCTTTGGCTGACTTCACAGTGAAAATGAAGGCTTTGAACCCAGCAGGCTAGAGCAGAGGTTCCTTCTCCGCAACACTGGCCTTAAAAGGGTAAACACAAAGCTTCTGTCTGAAAAGTTCCGGGAGCCTAAACTTGGCTCGCTTTGAAGTATGGCTTTTTATTCAGTTAATTTTGAAATAGGTCTTGCCCTTTCCACTGTAAACAGTAGACTGTTGGTGTCACAGTTGAATTAGTAGAATTAATACAGCTAGTACAATCAAAGCTGCTTCATTCCCACGGTATGCACATCCCTGGATAGGAGAATTAGCTGGCATCAACTGAAGTTGAAGCTTGGGAGGGAGATCAGTGTGAAATTGGCTTCTTACGTGGTTTCCATCCCCCGGACCATACTAAGCACAGCTGGGCCCTTCAAGTTGCAGGCTTGCACTGCTGCTTGAGCCTGAGCCTCCTGAGTGCCATGTGCATTAGAATTGCTGCTAAGAGGCAGTCCACGCTGTTGTGACCTTACTTTCTGTTGTCAAACATAGGTTGCAGATGCCGCGAAAAACACTGAAGTGTGTGATGAACTAATGAGCAGACATAACATCTATGTCCAAGCAATCAATTACCCAACGGTGCCCCGGGGGGAGGAGCTCCTGCGGATCGCCCCCACTCCTCACCACACACCGCAGATGATGAACTACTTCCTTGGTGAGTACCTGGAGAGTGCCGGGACCTCCTCACTGGAGAGTTGCATAAAGCTGTCTTTGCGGTGTGTATAATCGAAGCCCTTCAAAGGCATTCAGAACTGTTTCTTTCTCCAGGTAATTAAGAATGCTCTCAGATGGTATAAAACTGTAAAAGATGTTTGTTTGATTCACTTTAAGGGGTATACGCCTGCTTTTAGAAGCTCTGAGGGAGCCTGCTCATCCACCCACCGTTTCCATTGCCCCCTTGTCAGGGTGACTCAAAGATATACGGTGACGGCTGGGGAGTAGAGAGAGGCCTCTGAAGGCTTTAGTCTGCCCTGGCCCTCTGGAGCTCAGCCTGGGGCTTCGATTCCCCTGAGGTGCAGTCCCTGAAGCAACCCCCCCCCCCCCCCCCCCCCCCCCCCGCCTAACACCTTCTGATAAGCGTAATTGTTCAGTGTTTTATACTGCTTGTGGTTCTGTACAACCCAACTCAGCACCCCCATGTCCAACCTGAAGGCAGAGATCCAGGAGCTGCTTTCAGCCACAGGTTGGTTCTGCCTCCTGAGCCTCCTCAGGTGGTCCTGCTTGCCTTAAAACCGCATTATTGAGATATAATTTACATACCACAAATTTCACCCGTTTAAAGTACACAGTTCTGGGGGTCTTAGGTCCATCATGATGCTGTGCAACCGTCACCACTATCTGATTCCAGGACCTTTTCATCACCCTGGAGAGAAACCCCATACCCATGAGCAGCCATGCCGTCCCCTTTCCCCAGCCTCTGTCAGCTGCTGACCCCTTTCCGCCTCTGTGGATTTGCCCATGCTTTACATTTCACATAACTGGCATCATACCCTACATAGGTTCTTTATGCCTGACTTCTTTACAGCACAGTGTTTTCAGGGTTCACCTGTGTTGTAGCCTGAATCCTCACTTTCTTTTTATACCGAATAATCTTTTGTATGGACTTACCACATTGTGTTTATCCATCAGTTGATGGACATTTAGGTTGTTTCTGCTTTTTGACTGTTATGAAAATAATGCCACTGGCAACGTTTGTGTTTGACTTTTTTTTTTAAATGTTTGTTTATTTTTGAGAGAGAGAGAGAGACAGAGCGCGAGCAGGGGAGGGTCAGAGAGAGAGGGGGACACAGAATCTGAAGCAGGCTTCAGGCTCCCGAGTTGTCAGCACAGAGCCCGATGTGGGGCTCGAACTCATGAGCCGTGAGATCATGGCCTGAGCTGAAGTCAGATGCTTAACTGACTGAGCCACCCAGGCGCCCCAGTGTTTGACTTTTTGTGTAGGCCAATGTTTGCATTTCTCTTGCATGCATACTCCCTTCAATTTTTTATTTTTTTTATTTTTACATTTATTTATTTTTGAGAGAGAGAGACAAAGTGAGAGCGGGGGAGGGGCAGAGAGAGAGGGAGACACAGGATCGGAAAGCAGGCTCCAGGCTCTGAGCTGTCAGCACAGAACCCGACGCGGGGCTCGAACCCACAGACCGTGAGATCATGACCTGAGCCGAAGTCAGATGCTCAACCAACTGAGCCACCCAGGCGCCCCACTCCTTTCAATTTTTAAAAACTTTTTCCTCACAGAGAATCTGCTGGCCACGTGGAAAAGAGTGGGTCTGGAACTCAAGCCACATTCCTCAGCCGAGTGCAACTTCTGCAGGAGGCCACTGCATTTTGAAGTGATGAGTGAAAGAGAGAAATCCTACTTCTCCGGCATGAGCAAGTTGGTATCTGCCCAAGCCTGAGTGTGTCATGACCTCAGTTACTCACTGAACCCCAGGCCGTGTCATATCCACATAGTCTCCAGAGTTGTCTTTATATGTGAATTAAATTATATTAAATTTTAATCTATAGTGAAAGCACAGTCCTGAAAATAAATTCTTGTTTAAGTGACGGGTCCTGTTACTGGGCGCTGAATCAGAAAAATCATTTTTCTTCATGCCTTTCAACTTGGTCTGTATTGCTGAGATACGTGAAATGATGGGCATGTCCTGGTCCTCTGGTAGTGACTGCGGACCCGGCTGGGGTGGCAGACCCTCCTGCTCGGCGTGAACCCAACTTTGTCTTCACTGCCCACTGCCACCTCAGCCCTGCAGCTGAGGGGCCCTGAGCAGGCCAGGCCCCGTGGTGGCCATTTCACTCCAGTTCCTCCCCTCTAATTGTGGTCCTGCCACAGCGGTTTCCCTCCCTGCTTTCCCTTCTCAGCTACTGCCTTGGCCTCAGGCTTCCCTGTGAAAGTAGGGCAGTCAGAAGGGAACTGCTTGTCTGTCCCCACTGAGTCCTCCAGCCCGTCTGCCCTCTATACCTGGTGATTGTGTCCCTTGCAGAGACAGTGCACGTGTCCGTGCTTCTCTGTCTGACTCCTGCTTTTTTTTCTGGGTCCTATGGTTTCTAGGACCTTCCTACAACCACCTCTAACCTCCTCAGTCATGAGGTCATGAATTTGTTCCCATTGGCCTACAGCAGGCTTTGTCACCCACCCACTAAATAAGCCAGCTCTCCCTTAGTCTAGACCCCCTTTGGGCTACTGCCCGTCCCCTCTGTTCTGCCTCTTTCCCGATCAGCTGCCTCACCTGGTCCTCTGTCCTGCGCCTGCGGAGGCTACTTTTTTTTTTTTTTTTTTTTTTTAGCCACATTTTGTCTCTATCTTACCAAATCCAATGTTTTTCCTTTCATTGGCTCTCCCAGTGGTCTTTGCGGTGTCTGTCCTTGGCCTTTTCACAGCTTCCTTCTCTGACCTGTGCTACCAGCCTCTCCTGAACACTGAACTCTCTCACGAACTGGTCCCTTTTTGAATGTTGGGCACCCACCAGCCTCATCTCTAATTGCACTTAGCACTTCCCTCACGCCATGTGATCTCTCCCAGCCCTGGGCTTTCAGTTCCAGCTGGTCGCTGCTGACTGCTGTCGAACACCTCGAACCACACAGGTCCAGAGGCACCTCGGCCTGCCCACTCCTCTGCCTTCTCTTCCCTTGTCTTCCAGCATCTACCCACTTACTTTGGTCCCTCATGGAGAAGTCCGCTATCTTTTCTCACACGAGACTGTTGGCAAAGTCCTATAAATTCTGACATACGTGTCAGGCTAGCCCACTTCCTGTCACCTCTGCTACTGCGATCCCAGGTGTGCCATCATCCTGGCATCTGCCCCAGCCTCGACCCCACACGGTAGCCTGAGAGAGCTTTTAAAATTATAAAGTGCATTATGTCCCTCCCCTGCAGAGAACTTTCCTGGGCCTTCCAGTGGCACTAGGATTAAATTCCAGCTTGTTCACACAAGCTGACCATATTCTCTGCGGTCGGGATCCCATCCCACCTCCATTCTCGATTTGTTCACTCTGCTTCATGCGTTGATGCACTCTCCTAGGCCTCAGACCTCCCAGGTGCGCTCCAGCTTCTGGGCCTTGCTGTTAGCCATTGTTTCTTCCCCGGATTTTTCTAGCCTGGATCATGGCATGGCTGCCTCTCTTTACATAGGTCAAGAGTCCTGAGGAGACCTTTCCTGAGCCCCAGGATAAGGCAACCCAGCCCCTCTAGTGTTCTCACTGTCACTTGACCTCCTATTGTGCTGCCCTTCCAAGCACTGGTCACTACCCGCAGTGACTTTCCCCTGTTGATCGTGTGCTCTGTCTCCTCACTTCTATATCCCCAGTGCCCAGCACAGTACCTGACACACAGCAGGCACTGAGCAAGTGTGTGTTGAATGAAAGGGGGTTTTCTTCACTGTAGCTGCCATAATAAAACACCCCAGACACCAGGAGACATCCATTTCTCACAGTTCTGGAGGCTGGGAAGGTCAAGATCAAGGTGCTAACAGATTCAGTTCCTGGTGAGAGGCCTCTTCTTGGCTTGCAGACTATTCTCTTCTTGCCATAAATTCACATGACCTTTTCTCAGAATGTGCAAAGAGAGGTCTCCTTCTTCCTCTTTCTCTCAGGCCACTAATCCCACCATGAGGGCCTCACTTCATAACCGAATCTAATTATTTTCCAAAGGCCTGCACCTCCAAATGTCACCACACTGGGGTCAGGGCTCTAATACATGAATTCAGAGAGTACACATTCAGCCCATACCAAATCTACTTCACTGGAAAACATAGGTGAGCTGAAAGAGCCCCAAGCAGCTGGAAGACAAAGACAATGCCCGGTCTTGCTCCCCTCTCTTAGCTCTAGTAGGGCAGCTGTGGATCTCTCCTCCCTGGAGACAGTTGTACTGGCATTCCTGCCTAGGGCCTTCTCCAGGACTGGCCCTAGAGAGAGGGGCTGAGTTCTGGTCCCATCACATAAAGCCACACATCTAGGCAGCCACTGGGCACGATGGGAGGCAACATCACCTCGCAACCACCACACAGTTCCTTTCTGCTCAGGAAACATGTCTCACTTGCTTTCCCAGCCCTGTTCCCACATGAGCAGCTGGGCTTTCCCATTGTCCCCCCCCCAACTCACCCCGTGTTCCCACGCCGGGAACTCCCTCCACCTCTTTTCCTCCCAGTGTGACTTGTTCCTCCAGCCTGGGTAATGTTTCTCTCTGAATACTTAGCAAGACTTCCCTTCCTTCTCATAATACCCAGAGCCAGCTGGGTCAACGAGGTTGGTCACCTTCCTTCTCTCCTCACTGCTACTCGGGGTTATGAGAACAAAGGATGGTGGTACCATCTGCAGGAAGTAGGTGGGATTCATGAACTGCTTAGAAATGAGAAGCTGGGCTTCTAATAGGGTCTTGAGTGTAGAAATGTGTGATATCATAGAAATCTCCCAAGAATATGGAGACGTCAGGAGCATTACAGTATTCTTGAGGGAAAAGATAGTTGTCGTCGTTGAGCTGAGTTGTCATTGAGTTGTCATTTCCAATCTTAGCGGGGAGAATTTCCTTACATTTAAGTTTTCCTCTATCAGATTTCCCTAAGTCTTGTGCCCAGACCTCTGTTTGTCTAGTACTCACTGCCCCATGACAGCAAAAAGCACAGGAGGCAACACCAGGGTCCTGCTCCCAGCTTCCTGTGCCCCTGATTCAATCACATCTGCCTCCGAAACCCGTTCAGTGCTCCAGGTGGAGGGTCAGTCTCTGGGTACAGAGATGAAAAAGCAAAGCCACATCAGCATGAGCCCCTTACCTAATAATGATGGCTGGGGGCTGCTAGGTTTCTCAGACCTTCACACATGTTAGCACCAAGCCTTCTAACAGCCTGCAGAGTAACCCCGGCCATCCCTATTTACAGATGAGCAAACTGAGGCTCCAAAGGGGAGGTCGCCCACCGCCCAAGACAATCCAAATGGCAGAGCCAGTACTTAGCCCAGGTGAGCTGACTTGAGTGCCACTCTTCCCCAGCCTTACAGAGCCAGGCCACAGCTGGTGCTCACGCTCCATGTCCAGCAGTGCAGAAGAGAGGGCCTGGAGCCAGCCACGGGTGCCCTTCTTGAACACAGCGCCATGGCAGTCCCTCTCAGCAGTCCCACCCGAGCCCAGGACTTGGGATAATGGAGCTCTGTCCCTTCTGATCCTGGAGACAACAGCAGAACTTTTTTCTGTAGGTTGAACCTAGGGCCATGTATCTTCAGGCTCACTTAAGCCAACAGTCATTCTACCATAGCCCCCATGCTTCATCTCTAAAATGCTCTTCTGAATCTGAGGCCCCAAAAGAACCAGAACTGTGAGCATGAGGTAGGTGGGTACATGAAGGTTCCGTCTGGGAACTGCCTGAGGGCAGACTCAGCTGTCCTGAGATATAGGCAAATAGTGTCCCCTGCATGCAAAACATGGGGCCCTGGATTGGGCCCTGCTTCCCGCTCCTAGGTGTGGCCGGAACAGCCTAAGAGCTGTTTGGCAAGGGCCTCCCCTAGACTCCAGCCTGAGTGAAAGTTCTTGTTCTCTTTTCTCCCCAGGCACAGGCCAAGGAAGTACGTGGGGCCATGCCATTCCTTCTGCCTGCTCCTCCAGAAGCTGAGAGGCCCTCTCAAGAGGCAGGATAGAGCCCATGTGGGACTTTTTTTTTTAAGTTTATTAATTTATTTTGAGAGAGAGTGGTGGGGGGGTAGGGGAAGAGAGAGAGGGAGAGAGAGAATCCCAAGCAGGCTCCGTGTTGTCAGCATGAAGCCCAATGCAGGGCTTGATCCCCACAAAAACCGTGAGATCATAACCTGAGCTGAAAACAAGAGTCAGATGCTTAACTGTTTGACTGAGCGACCCAGGCTCTCCTATGTGGGACTTCTGACTGGTGGATCAGACCTTTCGGTCTTTCCAGCTGGAAAGCAGGTAACAGAGGCCACCAGCCTGCCATAGGAGCCCCTGTGCCCAAGTCAGAAAGAGGAAGGTGGCCCATATTTCTTTCCCAATTATGCCCTGGAGCGGGGGGCAAAAGCAGCACCCCACCCCCTGACCCAGGGCTGCCCACAATCAGGCTGCAAGACCAGCCAAGACTGCGGCCAGCTCCAGTCTTCCACCCTAAGAGTCCTGGAGCAACTGGGCTGGCCTCCAACTGTCCCGAGCCAGCCAAACTGCTTCCACTCTGCTGCCACCCCAGGTCCCAGCTCCAACTTTCTGGCTGTACATGTCTCTTCTCCTCAAAAGGTAGGCTCAGCTGTAGGGACAGTGAAGCAGCAACCCAGGACAAAGCAACCTCCAAGGCTCCAGGCCTGACATGACCCACAACTCCCCACACACTTGAGTGCAGACTCTATCAGTCTGTCTCCAAACACTGGTCATTGGTGCTTCGAGCAATGTCTGGAACCCTACACTGGATATCAAAACTAGAAATGCACACACATACTTCACCCTCATCGGATGTGGCTGTGTCTCCCACTGTGAGAAGGCAAGGGCAGGGAAGGCAGGCCCACTTTTGTAGCCAGGTCGTGGCTCACCCAGGTGTCCCTTTGATGTCAGAACAGAGACCCAGCATGCACTCTAGGTGAAAACAGAAGGGGACTGGCTGTGAGCTCACTCTAGAATCTTCTGTGGCTCCCAGCTCCTTGCTTTGGGGAGCTACCCAAGGGCCTCTCCCCAGCCTGGGCCAGCCTCTTAGGCACAGCACAGGCATGGCCACCAGAGGGCACAAATGTCCCTCTGAACACCCGACAAAGCTTTCCCCCTTGGCTTGGGAATGAATGCTCCCCAGGGCTGCTGCTTCTCAGGATTTTGCCAGGGGGCAGAAATGAAGCAGGTCTGAGGCACCCAGGTGGCTCAGTCAGTTAAGCATCAGACTTTGGTCATGATCTCGTGGTGCTCCTTCACGATCTCATGGCACTTCAGATCCTCTGTCCCCCTCTCTCTCTGCCCCTCCCCCACTCCCTCCCCCCACTCCCAACCCCTCTTGTGCTCTCCCTCTCTCAAAAGTAAATAAACTTTAAATATATAAGTATAATATTAGTATTATATAATATATAAGTATATATTATACTTATAAGTATATAAGTATATTTATATGTTATACTTATTATATAAGTATAATATATATACATATATATTATTTAATTTGTATTTATTTTTATATTATTTAATTATATATTATATTTTATATTTATAAAATATATTTTTATATATTATATTTTATATATTTTATATTTATTATTTATTATTATTTATATTTATTATTATTATATATTTATATATTTTATATATTTATAAATTTTGTATTATTTAATTATATATTAAGTTCTCTGCCTTCAAGCCATTTTCAGTCCTGCAGGTGTGGGAGACAGATCCTGAGACCAATATACAACAGAGAGGTACTGACCCAGCCTGGGGACAGCAGGACACGTGGGGAGGGGTTAAAAGGGGCAGGAGACCCAGCCTGCTTTCCAGACCAAGCAGCTGCCCTTAACAGCTTCCCTCCCCTGCAGACCTGTGTCCTGTGGGCCCTCCCTTTTTCTCCTTTCAATTTCTCTCAAATCACCTCTTGTCCCTCCACACTTTAGGAAGGAAAGCCTGGCAAATTCTCCCTTCTTTCCTCCCACTCACACCTTCAGTGAGCTCAGGGTTAGCCATTCAGCCTACTAGTAGCATTTATTGAGCATCTGCTATATGCCAGGGGTGGGAGTTGGGGAGGCAGAGCAGTGGTGTTGCAGGGCCAGCAGGCCCGGCATCCCAGGCAGACAGGCAAGGTGTAGGAGGCTTGGGGTGCTGGGCGGTCACTCTGCCGTCGTGGGGCCCCGGCAGAAGTTCTGGTTATAGAAGTGCTGGTTGTCCCTGGTCAGGGCCGTGCCCAGCTGGGCCCAGAAGCTGCGCTGGCCACTGGGCTGGTGCGGCCAGAGGAGGACACTCTGGCGGCAGAGGCGCTGGCGCAGCCGCACATAGCGGGAGCGGTGGGCGTCGGGGCGCAGGATCACCAGCACCACAACGTCCTTGCGGTCCTCCAGCAGGCGCTGCTGGGCCAGCAGAAAGCTGGCGCGCAAGAGGCCGCTGACCCTGTCTGTGTGGGCCAGCACAAACAGCATCTTGCGGCTGCTGTAAACTGAGGCCCACAGGTTCTCAAAGAGCGTTTTACCGGGTAGCCAGTCACGTTCCTCCAGGCACAGGCGGAGCGCTCGGCGTCCACGGCGCTCCTCTAGCCGTACCCGCAGCTCGTTGTACACCCAGTCAGCCACCGCGCTCTGTGCCTTGTCGAAGACCACAAAGGCATCGTAGGGCAGGGCATCCGCGCCCCGCCGCCGCCCCCGCCGGGGCAGCCAGGCCAGGCACAGGTGGAAGCAGTACCAGAGGTCCCAGCCACAGAGGTGGTGCAGCATGGGCACGGCCAGGCCCAGGGTCACGGTCAGCAGTGAGAGGCCAAAACAGTCCCAGGAGAGGGCCTCATCCAGGCAGAGGCGCAGATCCTGCGCAAAGATGCTGCGGCCCTGGAGCTGACCTGGACTGCCACACTTGACGTGGCCTGGCAGGCCGGGCACTGCAGCCTGCACCTCCAGCAAGAAGTCCACGAAGGCCGCCCCACAGGCGCAGTGCAGGGGGTTGCCAGTCACATCTAGGACTTTCAGGGTGCCCGCTAGAGAACCAAACCAGGAGGGCTCCACCGTCTTGAGGGCGTTGGCACTGAGGTTGAGCTCTCGCAGCCTTGTGGCCAGAGCAAAAAAGCTGGAGGCCACGAAGCTGATGCTGTTGCTGCTGAGGTCCAGCCTCTGGAGCTGGGTCCCGTTAGGCAAGCTGCCGTTGCTCAGGGCCTTCAGCTGGTTTCCCGCCAGGTCCAGGGCTTCCAGCCTGGGGAGGAGGACCAGGCTGCTCCAGTTGAAGAAAGCCAGATAATTGTCACGGAGACGCAGCAGCCGCAGGCTCTTGGGGAGGTTGTCCAGGGTGCGTGGCAAGAGGGTATGCAGGCGATTCTGGGACAGATCCAACCGGACCAGGCTCCTCAGGCCTCGGAAGAAGCGGAGATACAGGTCTCCCTCGGCCAACATCCGGCTCAAGGCATTGCCGCTGAAGTCCAAGGCCCGCAGCGAGGCGCTGCAGAGCTGCTGGGACACACGGCTGTGGATGTCGTTGTGCGCCAGGCTGAGATAGCGCAGGGCCGGCAGCTGTGCCACAAAGCTGAGGTTGTGACCCACGCCCTGCATGCTGAAGGGTTGGCTGTTGTAGCTGAGGTCCAGGGCCTCCAGCCGCGGCAGCTCCGTGAAAGAGCGCCCATGGTACAGGTCCAGCTTGTTATGGGACAGGTCCAGCACCTGCAGGCTGGTCAGCGGCATAAATTGTGAGCCGTTGACTGCCTGCGAGATGCTGTTGTGGCTCAGGAGCAGGCACTGGAGGCGCGAGAGCCGGGCAAACATCTCTGGCTGGATTGTCACTAGGTTGTTCCGTGACAGGTCCAATGTGAAGTTGAGGGTCTTGCAGCCTGGCATGAAGCCCTCGGAGCTAGGGGTGCCCGGTGGGCCCAGAGCTAGGTCCCCAGATGGCAGCCGGACTCTCTCCCCACCATCCACCTCCCCCGTGGCAGCCGCCAGCTCCATGGCTCCACTTATGCGGTTGTCTGACAGGTCCACGTATCGCAGGCCAGGGAAGGCCCCGAAGATGCTGAGCTGGGCCTGATTGATGAAGTTCATCTGCAGGTGCAGACTCTGGAGCATGGGCAGGTGGACCAGCGACTGGAGCGTGGTCTCGCTGAGCGAGCGGAAGAAGATGCCATGCATGTCCAGCTGCTGCAGGGAGAGCAGGCTCCCGAAGGAGGGCGCCAGATGCAGGTGGGCAAAGGACACCTTCTTGTGGTAATTGAAAGACAAGTTGAGTCTGCGCAGCTGGGCCAGGCCCTGGAAGGCTGTGGTTTTGGTGATGCAGTCGTATAGGAAGTTCTCACTCAGGTCCAGCACCATGAGGTTGCCCAGGGCATGGAACCATCTGGGATTCAGGTTGTAGAGAGAGCTGTCCTTCAACACCAGGCCTTCGAGGTGGCTCAGGTGGCTGAAGGTGTCAGGGTGCAGGTGCGGGAAGCCCTTGGGGCACTCCATACAGGGGTTGCGGGCGTGGTCACAGCGACGGCAGTTCCCACCCACATCGAGCACACGCAGGGTGGTCAGGTTGGCCAGGTCCTCAGGTGCCAGGGTGATGATGTGGTTGTAGGACAATAGCAGGTACTCCAGGCTGGGGGGCAGGCCGCGGGGCACTGCAGTGAGGTTGTTGTACTTGAGTGACAGGTGCGTAAGGTTGCCCAGGCCAAGGAGGGCGCCCGGGGCCACCTGCAGGGCCTGCGGGCAGGGGTTCTTGTAGTAGCAGTTGCCATCCAGGAACAGGAAGCGCAGGGAGTGCAGCCCTGCGAGGTTGGCAGGGTCCAGCACCAGGATGTTGGTACGGCTCAAGGACAGGGACACGAGGGAACTGGGCAGGGCAGGTACTGTTGTGATGCTGTTGTAGCTCAGGTTCAGCTCCTCCAGGGTGGGCACGGCCAGGAAGGTGTGGGGCTCAATGGTCATGTGACAGGGGAAGTGCATGGGGCTGAGGCTGGCGGGTGGGCAGTTCCATTTGAGGTTGAGACGCCGCAGGCTGGACAGGTGGACAAAGTCGGAGTCGTGGAGGTGGTGGATGCGGTTGGAGTACAGGGAAAGGCTGGTGACATTACCACGGGGCGCTGCTGCCGAGAAGTGGGGCACAGACTTGAGGAACAGCCAGTCGCAATTCAGCAGGCCATGGCGCTGGAGCTCACAGGGCAGGAAGGCAGGCAGGGTGCCCTGGGCCAGGGCCACGGCCAGCGCGGCAGCCTGCACCAGGAGAGACAGGGGGTGCAGGGCACCACGGCAGGGGCCCTGCGGGACTGTGAGTGTGCAGCCCCAGCCCAAATCCACCTGCCCCCCTTCCTGGGGTCTCCCAACAGGGCTCCTAAACCCTCTCCCCAAGCCTTCCCTGGGGAGGCTCTTGCTTCTCTGCCCAGCACCCACCCCACTTCTAGGCCTCACGGAGAACTTAGACTCAAGTCTCAGACCCAGCCTTCAACTCAGAACTGCTTCTGCAACCTGGAATCCAGAATCACGATCTAGAACTTTTACTCAAAACCAAACCCCAGCCAGACAGGAGAGCCAGGCAGGCAGTCAACAGGCCCACCAGGTTCTCCCTGACTTTCCCTTTTCCTTCCTCAGAGGTCATTTCTCTTCCTTCCTGAGCAAGGAGTCATCTGGCTCCCTTCCATGCAGCCACCCTGAAAAGCCCCTTGTGTCCTCCACCAACCTCCCCCAACTCCTCCCTTTCCCTTTGGCCAAGTCCCAGGAAGGAATGAGGGTCTTCTGCTGGGGTCCAGGCTGAGGACCACCCAGGGCCCTGGCTGGGATGGGCACTGCCCAGCTCTTCCCCCTCTACCCACCTCTCCCAGCCCAAGCACTCAACCCACTGTAGGTCAGAACAGATCAGAGGGGGTGGGCAGCAACGGGCCAGATAGGGCCTAGTCCTGTCGTGTCCACCTTGCTTGTAGCCCCCTTGCCTCCACTGATTGAAGCCCTAGGCCTCAGCCTTCTTATCCACACAATGGGTTTGGGTCTCATTGCCTAGAGAAAGGCGCCTGGTCTGATATCTTCAGGGTTCAGTGAGTGTCCCCAGGGCCAGGTTGGGGGATAACCCCCTTCACTATTGTCTGCAGCCACCAAACCCACCTCTCCCTCACCACTTCCCACTGCCCCCCTTCCCTGGGAGCCTGAGGGCTGCTGTCCTACCATGACAGGGAGTGGGGGCTTCTCCAGAGGGTCTGGATGGCAGACTGGGCAGCGATGGCAGAGAAGAATGCCTGGAGCTCGCAGACCCTTCCCACAGTGTAGGCTCAGAGAACAGAGGAAGTGAGAATTTAGAAATAACACTGTAGCCCCCTCCCTCGCCCCCATCCTGCCCACAGCGAGAGGTGGTGGGTGGTGTGGTGAGTCAGAGGCCATTTGCATAGGCAGACGCAGACAGCCCCTTCACTCCTTCCTCTTTCCACTCCCCCACTGCCCCCCACCCTATCCCAACAGTGTGCCACAGCTGGAGAGGGCCTCACACCTGTTATCAGAGATGGAGGCCCAGAGCCCAGCGTCAGGCCAATGAGAAACTGGAATTGAGGGCAGTGCTGGACGTGGGCTGGGCGTGCTGACCCGATGTCAGGGCACCCTGTCCCAAGAAGACTCTCACCCTCACACCTCAGCCCCTCGGCCCCTGCCCCAAAGGGAGCTCTCTCGGGCCAGTGGTTCCCACATCTGCCCTTTTCCTGTCCCTGTGGCCCCGTCCCCAGAGCTCCGCAGGGCCTGACATACCCGGGAGCACAGCAGCATTGGCCCCAGCCAGGCTGCACCTGCCTCCACCACAGCTAGCCACTTCCTCCAGGAGCAGGGCCTCCTCATCTGCATCCCCAGTGTGCCTGGGGGCCTGTCCAAGCACCTACCCCACCCCACAGCTGGGCCAGCTGGGTGGATCTTCACATGCTCCCTCTGACCCAGTAGATCATAACAGGCCCAAAGTCTCAGGGTGACCTGGGCCCCTCAGCAAGTCTTGTTGGCTCCACCTTCAGAATCTGCCCATCGCCCACCATCTCCACATTCACTGGCCTGGCCTGAGCCGCCATCATCTCTTCCTAGACCAGTGCAGTTACCACCAAGTCGTGGGTTGCCCTGCTTCTGCTCTCCTACCCCAGAGCCTATTCACATTGAGCCCCTAAGTCACGTTACGTCCTTCCTCTGCTCAGACTCCTCCTTGGCCCTTTCTGGAATCAAAGGCACAGTCCACATAATGGCCAAAAATGTCCTATGGGATCTGGCCTCCCATTGCCTCCCCGACTGGTCTCCACCCACACTGGCCTCCTTTCTCTGGCTTGAATAGTCCCATGCAGTTTCCCACCCCAGGGCCTTTGCTGTTCGCTCTGCCTGGAAGCTCTTTTCCTAGATATTCACATGGCCCCTTCCATTGCCCCCTTTATATCTCAGCTCACACATTACCCTCTGGAGGCCTTCCCCAACCTTCTTTTACACCTCTCACCCTGGATCTGGCACTCCTAAGCCCCTTTTACCTGCTGCTTTTCTTCGTCCTAAGTTTTTACCTGCTAACACATCATACCATTGATTTTCCATGGTTTCTTGTAGTTTGTCTTATTCCGCTGCTGGAATGTCTGCTTCTTAATGGCAAGAGTCTTTTTGTCTGTATACCCAGGGCCGCGAGTGCCCAGAACATCATAAGGTGGTCACGATTTGCTAAGCCCATGAGTCTCCAGCACTCAGCTCTGGGCAGGCACAGAATGTCTCTGAATGATGGCTGGATGAATTAATGAATGAACAAAGAGGGCTTTGGCTTGGGCTAGATACCTGCTACCCTTGCTTTTCCATGCCCACCTCTGGGTGGCTATCCTGGAAGGTAGGTTCCAGGCTTCCAGACATCCAGCTGGCACACAGGCCCAGGGCTTTAGCAGTGTGGGAGTGATGGCACGGTCTTCCTACCCACCTAGGAACCAGTGTTTGGGGATGGATGAGGACAGGCCACCCTCTCTAGATCCTGACTAGGGTTCCAGCTCTCCTCTTTGTAATTCTAGGGTCTTTAGTAGGGGCTGGGAAAGGCCTCAGGGATGGGACACTCCCCTGAGCCCCAGCCCAAGATGTGCTCCCCAAAGAAAGGACAGTGCCCATTCAGCAGCTGAGTTCCAGCCACTGACCCCTCATGTCCCCATCCCTACACACCTCCCACCTGGCATAGGAGGGGTCTCCCACCCCCTTCTCAGGTACAGACTGAATTTCTGGCTCCCACTGAATCCCAAGCCTAAAGAGTCCCTCCCAGAGACCCTGGGACCAGGGAGCCAGACCCTTGTGGGCAGAAACGCAAATATGAGGGAGAGGGCCAATGAGCTGACAGGTCTGCACGCACACACACACGTGTGGACTGGAGACACGAAGATCCAGAGGTCCAAGATCCATGCCGCAGCCCCAAAGAGGCCAGGAAGCCCAGCAGGCAGAATGTACCCAGTGTGGCAGACTGAAGAATGCCCCAAGGAGATCCACATCCTAATCCCCAGAATCTATGAATATGTTACTATACAGGATAAAAGGGGCCTTGCAGGTGGGAGGAAGTGAAGGATCCTGAGCGGGGAGAGTATCTGGAAAGCGGGGAGGTGAATATAATCACAAGCATCCTTGAGACAGAGGCACAGGGGGTCTGACTACTGGAGGAGGCATGTGACCGGGAAGCAGGATCGGAGATACCACCTCTCTGGTTTGAAGATGGGAGCAGGGAATGCAGGCAGCCTTTCAAGCCAGACAAGGTGACAGATGCTCCCCCACCTCCTCCCAAAGGAACAAGTCCTGCCAGCAACTGGATTTCAGCCCTATCAGACTTTGACCTTGTTAGCTTCACAAGAAGTGCTAAGATAGTAAATATGTGGGGGTTTAAGCCACTAAGCTTATGGTATTTTGTTACAGCAGCCACAGGACACTAATACACCCAGATGCTCCATATCACCGTGAAGGTGTGCCTGCCTTTTGGGCCAAGCTCCTGTCAACAAGGGGACCTGTGTGAGGCTTGTGTTCTCACGCACACAGACACACGTCTTCCCATACACCTGTAGCCAGGAGTGCTGGAGCCCCACCTAACAGGCTCATAGACCCGCTTCGAAGGTGAAAGCATGCAGTTATATACACGGGGCCTCCCGATTCCCAGTGTCAGAGGTGGATCCCTCAGGGCCAGACTCAGGTGTTGATTTAAAAATATTTTATTCTTTAAAAAATACAGCATTCAACCATCTTATTCTGCAGGGACACCCTACCCCAGCCCTGACTAAACCCACCCCTGTGGCCAAGGCTTCTGGGATGTGCTAGGATCCTAGTCTCAGTTCCCCTGGGGGCCAAGCTCATTCTAGGCTCCCTACCCAGCGCCCTTGAGCCAGGCAGGCAGGGTCCCCAGACCCCCTGGGCACACAGATGAGAGGCAGGGACAGCAACAGGGGAAGGTCACAAAATGCCAGCTCCAGTGGCTCTCAGAAGCTGCAAGAGTGTTCTGTCAGCAGCTCTCCTGCCCCACAAGAAGCAAGCCTCCCCTGGAGCCCAGGCTGGGAAGGAGGCAGGTGGCCGGGAGCGGTGGGGCACACAGCCCCACAGTCCACATGCCGGGGCAGCTCAGGTCCGGCCACCTAGCTGTCATCCCCGTTCTCGCCAGGACCACGGATGAGGCGCTTGTGGCCCCGCTTGCCCCCTGGGCCCTTGGGCTTGGCGAAGGCCTGCTTGAAGGCGTGTTGTTTGGGGTGCACCTCGTCGTAGAGGAACTCGGCTGTCAGCTCCGCCCCATCTCCAATCTCAATCTGCGTGGGGCAAGGCAGTGGTCTGGTGGGGGGCCCCCGACACATACCACCCTTGGTCACCTCCACTCCTAGGGCAGCCCCTTGACCTCTCACACTCTAGCCTTGGGGTCTCCTCCCAGATCCCCCCACCTGGAATGCCACCTCCAGGAACACATTGCTGGGGCCCACTGCCCTGCACGCCTTGGTGACACCCTATCTGCCTTTCAGACCCTGGGAGAGCAGAGTCATGGGCGGCCAAGACAAGGGCTTGTCCATGCCACCAGTCAGATGGGCACCTTGGGAATGCATGCTACCCCTTGGGCCTCATCCACGTCCATCCCACAAGGCAATAATGACCCCTGCCCTGCCACTGTCTTGGGACTCCAATGCCCCATGTGGAGGGTGGTGTTAAAGGCCCCTTGGTTGATGAGGCTCTGGGGAATGGGCACCCACCTTCTTGGAGATCTCCAGCTGGAAGTCCTGCTCCACGGAGTCGAGGAGGCGACTCTTACAGCTGGAATAGAGCATGCGCTCCTTGATGCTGCACTTGTACCCCGGCATCGAGTAGATGAACACTGTGGGGAATGGGGACGTGAGCAGAGGCTGGGGGACCTGCTGACCCACGCCCCCTGCAGCAAGCCCACCCAGCCATAGGCCAGTGCTGCTTCTATTCAGCCACGGGCGTGGGGGCGCTGCTGTGGCCACTCACCCACAGACTCAAGGTGGTCACCCTCATGGGTGTGCTTGTAGAGGAAGAAGTGGTAGCGGGCAGCATCTCGGGGCACCCTCGAGGGCAGCTGGGCCACTTCCGTGGGCTCTGTGTGCACCAGCTCAATGGTCTCCCGCTCCAGGTCCAGCTTCTACCAAGGGTAAGGGCGAGGTGAGGGCCTGAGCAGCAGAGGGCCCGGACCCACCCTAGCAAACAAGAAGTCCCCAAGGTGACAGGCAGGAGTCTGACTGTGGTCTCCCTTTCCCAGGATTCCCCACCTCAGTGGCCATCCACCCTGGGGTCCCCGCGAAGAGGCCACTCCTGAGCCCCCACCTCTGCCTTTGAAAGCTCTACGAGAGGAGGAAGTCCCACCAGGGGCAGTGGACAGGACAGTGGGGAAGGTCTCCACCTGAGGGAGAGGCCTCTTGGGGGACACATCATTTTGCTTGGAATGGGGAAGTCTAGGAGCACTTGGCTAGCTCAGTCAGCGGAACATGTGACTCGATCTTGTGAGTTCAAGCCCCACGTTGGGGCTTTAATGTTTTTACTTATTTTTGAGAAAGAGAAAGAGCACAAGCAGGGGAGGGGAAGAGAGAGAGGCAGACACAGAATCTGAAGCAGGCTCCAGGCTCTGAGCTGTCAGAACAGAGCCTGACACAGAGCTCAAACTTGTGAACTGCGAGATCATGACCTGAGATGAAGTCGGACACTCAACCGAGCCACCCAGGAGTCACAGGCATAGGGCTTACATTAAAAAAAAAAAGAAGGCGTACCTGGGTGGCTCAGTTAGTTAAGCGTCCTCCTCTTGATTTCTTTTTTTTTTTTAATGTTTTATTTAAAATGAGTGGGGGAGGGGCAGAGAGAGAGGGGGGGGACAGAGGCTCCAAAGCAGGCTCTGTGCTGACAGTGGAGAGCCCCATGTAGGGCTCGAACTCATAAATTGCGACATAGTGACCTAAGCTGCTGAAGTCGGATGCTCAACTGACTGAGCCACCCAGGTGCCCCCCCCTTTTTTTCAATTGTGTATTTATTTTGAGAGAGCGAGACAGAGAGAGAGACATAGCACATTTGAGCAGGAGAAGGGCAAAGAGAGAGAGAGAATCCCAAGCAGGTTCTGCACTGTCACTGTGGAGCCCAACGAGGGGCTCGAACTCACAAACCATAAGATCATGACCTGAGCCAAAACCAAGAGTTGGATGCTTAACTGACTGAGCCACCCAGGCGCTCCCCGACTCTTGATTTAAAGTCATGATCTCACAGTTCAGAAGACTGAGCCCTGTGCTGGGGTCTGTGCTAACAGCGCAGAGCCTGCTTGGGATTCTCTCTTGCCCTCTCTGCCCCTCCCCTGATCATGCATGCATGAGCACGTGCTTTCTGTTTCAAAAATAAATACGTAAACATTAAAAAAAAAGAAAAAGAAAAAGAAAGAAAGCGGGAAGCCTAGGCCACTGGAGCAGAAAGACCCAACCTGGGGAAGGAGGCAGTCAGGGGAGCTGCAGAGGGAGTCTAGGACAGGAAGGGGCTCAGGTCTGAGGAGTCAGTGTGAACTCCAGGCTGAGTACGTGTACACAGTAAGAAGGGCAGAATGAGGGACAGTGTCTCACACATGTCCCTGCATGTGAGCAAGGACTGGGCAAGGCAGGGGAACACATTGCATCTACTGTATGAGGCGTCTGCACTCAAACAGGAACAGGGAGCGACAGGGGAGCAGGAGGGGGGAGAGTGGGTCCCCGCAAGTACATAGGTGAGCTGAAGAGGACAGACTGGGTACTGAATGCACATCCGTGCACATGTCTGAGCAAGAGCAGGGGAGGGGCACGGTGTGCCCTGCATGTGTGCCTGGGGCAGGGACAGGCACCCACCAGCTGGATGTAGTTGATGGTCTTCTGTTTGAGCTGCTGAAGTGCCCTCTGGGCTGCCGGCTGCAGTGGGAAGGTGAGGCCCTGCAGGGTCTGGTGCTTGCTCTCCACGCTGATCTCCGTCTTCACCTGGGGACGTGTAAAGAGTGAGTGAGGCCCTTACCTGCCTAACCAGGGTGTAGCCCCACTGGAGCACAGGCCCGGCCAGCTGGGCCTAACGTTACCTAGAGGGCCTCAGGGTGGGACTTTTGACCATTGGTCTGGTGCACCCACCTCATTAATACGGATCTGCTGAAGCTCTCTCTCAGCTGAGGTCAACGGGGCGGGCGCTGCACAGGACGAGAGGTGCTTCTGGTACCCAGCAAAGGAGAGGTCATCCTGGCCAGTGGATGCAGAAGCATAAATGGGCACCTTGGGTTGCTGGGCTGGCAGAAGCCCACTGAGCACCCCAGCTTGCAGCCCCTGGACTTTCCCAGCCCTCTCCACTCCTCCCCAAGCCTGGCACCCACTTCCTATGTGACCCTGCATAACATCCCACACTCTGTGGGCCTGTGATCCCAGCTTGGTGGGGCCTGGCCTAGGGAGCCTACCTTCACAGTCCCAAAGAGCTCATCCTTGATGTGGCCGCCCCCAAACTCCTTCTTCACTGTAGCCCGTGTGGCTGCATACAGCATCTTCAGCCGCACCTGAAGGACAGGAGCTAAGCTGTGAGACCCATCCGGGCAGCGCTGTCTCTCTAGAGAAGCAGGCCAGAGCCTCTGGGTGGGGACCAGGTCATCGATTTGTGCCCATATACCCAGCAGAGGGCGCAGCAGGGTGCGAGGATGAGAGTGGGTGGAGCCTCCCCAGCCCAACATCTCTGCCTCCCAGAGCCAGGCTGAGGTGGCTGGGGGGCCTCCGGGAGACATCGGGCTCCAAGCACAGGGCCTTGTCCTGTTTCAGACTCTGAGGCAGGACCTGGTATCTCTCCCCTTGGACCTCCCAGGGCAGGGTCTTGTTATTTCATTCAGATCCAGCTTCCCCTCTCCCCTGGTCTGGGAACTGGGCAGGGATCCCTAGGACTCACAGGAGAATTGTCAGGTGACCAGGCGAGGAAGAGCCACTCGAAGCCCTGGGCGTTCTGCGAGTCCAGGCGGTAGAGCAGATAACAGGGCTGCTGGGCATCCAGCAGCGGCAGCACGGCCCTGTCATAGTCCTGGTCCCAGCAGCCCGCCAGCTCCCGCGAGGCACCTAGCACGAGCTGCTCTGGGGGCAGAGGCCGGGTGAGCCAAGGAGTAGCCATCTCCCATACCCACCTCAGACCGTGGGCCCTCTTGGCTGGGGCTCAGGTCTGCCAGCCACTCCACCCACCTTTCCCTGGAGCCCCCAAGTCCCTGAAAGATGAGGCTACGTGACTGAATCTGCAAACAAGTGAACGAATGAATGAAGCACAGAGCTGCCAGCTATATGAACGTGCACATATATGCACAGAAATGGCCTCGAGAATGCTAGATAACTAAGCACGTCCTTAGATAACTAAGCACAGACAAACACGAGAAGACATGTGGCTGCATTGCCCAGAGCCACCAACAATGCAGTCCCCTCACAATCACCCACACACTCAGACCCACCCCACTGGCATGGCTGCTCAGGCACAGCCCCACTGTGTCACTTCCTGCTCCCCTCCTCCCTTGGCCTAAGATTCTAGGGGAACCCGCAGCACACCATTCTCAAACAACTGTGCTGAGGGAGGTGGGGCCTAGCCTCAGGCCACAGGGACCTGCCAGAGCAAAAGCATGTGGGAAAGAGGGAGACAGGGGCTCTTATCAGATACTATATAAATCTGTACCCTGTTGCCACTGGCCAGCTGTAGTCCCCTCCCCGCCAAATTAACAAACCTCTTAACGCCTGGGGTCGATAGGCCGGCCACCTCCCTGGCTGGTGCACACTGGCTGAATGGGCCATTGAGGCTGGACATATACTTGACCTATCCACCCACAGGGTCTTGGGTGGGCACCCAACATCAGCCCAGGGGTGCACAGTCCCAGGGTGGCAGAAGACCTGGGGCAAGCGTTAATCAACACCTGGCCAGGGGGAACCTGACCACCAGGCCCTCCTGATGAGGGCCAAACATGCCAGGCCCACCAGCCCAGCTGCCTCTCTGCAGGCCTCGGACTCCTTGCCTATCCTCCTAGAACTCAGGTGGGGTCAAGGGTGAAAAACAGCAGGCAGTAGGCCCAACAGTACTGCCAACAGTGTTTAATTTGTTGCCAACATTTTCAAAATGGGAAGTTTTACATAATAAGTGGAATTAACGGATACTCTAGAAGGAGCTCAAGCCTCACTCAGTAGGAGATGGGCAGTGGCTCCCTGTCAAGGTGCCTGAACCTTCCTGGGGACTCCCAGGTGCCCCAACAACTAAAATGCAGAACAGAGATAAGAGCCCACCTAGAGATTCCTCCTGGTAAACATTAGTAGAGGTGTCCTGTCTGGGAGGCGACAGGGAAGGCTGAGAGCTAAGGTTGATGAGTCCATCTCTTCAGGGGGCAGGGAGGCTGTGGCCTGTCACCACGGGAAGCCTTCATTCTTGACCTACTACAGTGACCACGACCTGACCTCTGAGGGCATCTGAACTTGGGGACCCTAGACAAAATCCAGCACAGCTCTGGCACTAAAGTCTAGGGTGAATTCTGGGTTTGGGTAGAACTTGCTTTGTACCAATTCAATGGGTGAAAAGTTAGCTGGGCAACAAGCCCATTTGGGGGGGTGGCCCTAAAGGGCCCACTACTGCTGGCTACCAAGGATTCATGGGGCGCCCAGCCCACGCCCAGTGTCTGTACCCATCACCTCTAGGGACAACCCTTAGCATGAAGGGAAGGGGAGGAGTCGCCACCAAGCCTCAGCCTCATCCTCTACCTCCCCAAACCCTCCCCTCACTTCAAGCCTCAGCTCAAGCTCACCTACTCCCACCCCAATATGAGGAGCACCCACCCTGTGCAAACCTCAGGTTCCCAGTGTCCAGGCCAAGGCTCGGCCAAGGCTCAGCCAAGCCTGGAATCCCCCAGTCATGTTGTCAAATCAAGCTGGGCACGAGTCCCTTTGCCCTGTTGTAGGGGCACTTCCCAAGGGCAGGGCCCCAGCTTTTCCTTGGGACTCCCCCCCGGCCACGCCAGCCTGCCGATCATAGAGGGAGGTGAGTGGCACTCGCCACATGGGGCAATGCCTGGCCTCACTGATCTCCTGCTCCCATGCCCAGCATAGCATCCTGGCTAGGCCTCTGACCCCCACATAGCCTCTGGGGAGCTGGACAGGACCTCTGGGCAGGGCCCTCCTTGCTGTCGTCCCAGCTTTTATTTCTTGTTCTGTGTAACAGGGGTAATCATCATGCCCACCAGTGACGCTCTCCTACAAAGCACCTCCAGTCCCCAGAGGGAGCAAGTGAGGTCCTGAAGGGGCTAGAGGCAAATGTCCCGGCAGCTCCCAGAGAAGCAGCTGGGTCTAGCCCCCCACCTATGCCCTAGCTTATCAAAGGGGGCAGTATGGGGCACTCACCGTCCTCAATGACGACTTTGATGAGCCGGATAGAGCCAGCCCGTGCCTTGGCGAAGAATTCCTTCAGCTCTTCGGTGGCTACAAGAACAAGAAACATGGTGAGGGATAAGCAGGCAGCGTGAGCAGGGTGGGCAGGGACACGTTCAGGGCCTGCTCCGTCCTGTGGGGTCTGGTGGTGGAGCTGGGAGCCGGGTTAAATATGGCCCCCCCATGTGACTGGGAACCTGACACGGTCCACAAACATAAGCTCCCAAATTTAGCCAGCAGTGTGGCCTGCTGGCTGAGATAGCTCTGGTGACAGGGTAGGCAGGGATGGGCCAGCACATTCAAGGATGGGGCAGGCTCTGGGCCAGGCCAGGCTAACCAGAGTGAATGGCCCCCAACTGTCCCCTGTCCCCTAGGAAGGCCCAGCACTGAAGTGGCCTCTGACACTTCCAGTTCTGTCATATCCACAAACACAGAAATACATGAACACAGGCCCTCAGTATGCACTGACCACTATGTCCGTTAACACACACATGCAATCACACGCACACATACACGCACACGTGCACCACCTGTTGCATGTGCCATCAGGTACATGCTCAGTCCAGCACATGTGAATGTAACACATAAACATCTATGTGACACAGTGGAGGAGAAATGCAAATACCCTCACACATGACAACATATTCAGCTGGTCAAACATAAATGGACACACACATTTCGACACACAAACATACACAAGAACACAGTCCCCAGAGTGCTAACAAACACATAGGCAAATGCAGAACCCGGCTAAGATGTCCAGGCAAGAAGATGTACAAAGCATACACACAAACACACACGCATGCACACCCAGCCCACCAGCCAGGCTGCCTAACCCTGAGAGGTCCTGAGCCCAGCCCTAGCACAGCCCTGCCCTAGCACAACCCTGCTAGGGGCACTAAGTCCCCAGCCCTTAGGCAGTCCAGAATGCTCCCAGAGGAGGAATGGCAATCAGGAACTCTCCAAAACAGACCCTGTCTTGGTCCTTGGGTCACAGCTGGAAGATGACAGCCAATGACCAAGGACCCAAACACAGAGGTGAGACCAGGATCGTCACAGATCTACCAGTGGTAAAGACACAGAAACCAAAGTTCAAGTGAGGAGGGGCCCGACTTGGGTCTCTACGTGTGCTAGGGCCAGGCCAGCATGACCTTGAGGCTATCCAGGGGTCAGAAGAATTCTGCAGGAACACAGCTGGAGAGCTGAGGTCAGAGAGTATTTATAGGGCCCAGACTGGGCAGCTTGAGGGCAGGGGGTGGGGGCCTTTAGGAAAACAAACTCTGGTCATGTCCTCAGGGGCCCCTCATGCAGGGTGACCCTGAGCCTGAGAAGTCAGGCTGTGTACCATCCTCCATGGCCTCTGGGGGAGCAGGGTCCCAACCAAGTACCATGGCATGGAGACACAGTCCCACTGGGCGAGGACAGGGCTGCTTATCAGCAGACCCCAAGCAAATCCCTGAGGAAAAGCCTGGCCTCTGGGTCTCCACCTTTCCCATAGTTGTGTGTGACCTCTGACCTCACTGAGCCTCAGACTCATCTATACTGTGGAGCTAATACTCTCAAGGTGCAGAGGGCTGTGCTAAGGAGTAGATGGGGAAAAAAATGCTCAGTAGTGCGGACTTTACGAATAATTGTTAAATTTAAAATTTTACTACTGTAAATTTACTACTGTAATGATGGCAGAGCAGGCTGTGCTGAACTGCCCTTTCCACCTGCTCAGACCTTCTGGGAGGGAAAGCCAAGAAGCTCCCCTAAGGGAGAGGCTGCCACACCCCTTCTAGAGTTACTAAGACAAAGTGACACCCCAGTAGTGGAAGAGACATTCCCCGCCCCCCACCCCATGACTCCTCAGCCACCATCAATAATCCAGAGGCCAGGCCTGGGACACCAGAGCCTCTATCATCAAAGATTCATGCTCCCCGCCCCCCCACCCAACCCTTCTGCCTCTGCTGCCCTGCCCTCCCCTTACCCCATAGCCTCAAGTTACAAGTCCCTCCCTCCCCTCCTCCCTCGCCCTGCTCTGAAGTCACTAGATCCACAGGTATGGCCACACTGGGCTGGCATCTAGGCATCCAGGGCAATCGATCTCAGCTTCCACCTCCCCAGGCCAGAAATGGGAAGGAGAGAGCTGCTCATGGGCACTTCCCAGTGATCCCCTAGCCAGGCCTGTCTCACCATGTGGGAAATGAAGGAGTGAGGCAGAGCCCTGGCCACAGGACCTGTCAGCCCTGAGCAGGGAGCAGGGGCCACAGCTTCCGATCTCCTCCAGATGGAGGCAGCAGCAGTGACCAGACAAAGGGGACGGAAGGGGCAGGTCCAGGGGGCAGTGTTCCCTTCTGTGGGCTGAGTCATGAAGCCACCCCTCCAGCTCCTCCGGCTCCTTCTGGAGAAGCTGGCCCACCTGGTAGGAGGCTGGCCCTGACCCAGACTCTGGCCTTTTCTGGTCCTGTGGGGCGGGGCCAGGGAAACCCTCTAGGCGGTCTAGCCACCAAGCGGCCACAACCACAAGCCAAGTCAAGATCCAGGCAGTCAGGCTGGTCGATGGTGGTGGTGTCCCCGGGCTGGGGATCCTGGTGTGGTGGGAGGAATGGCTGATGGCCAAACCACCAGGCTGTCTGGGCAAGCAGCCTGGGCTTTTCCCACAGGCCAGGAAGTCCTCCCAGGCTAGGGACAGAGGGGGACACTGAGGCCCCGGAGGGGTCAGGACACCTGGCTCCTGCTTCTCCCCAGCCAGTGTAAAGAGGAAACTAAGCCCTTGGGGAATGGGATGATGCTCTAGGCTGGAGAGGCTTGGGGTAGGGAGAGCTGGCCTGGAGTCTCTAAAGCCAGGACCCTCCTCACAGCCCCATATTTGGACCCTTTTCTCTGCCTTCAGCCTGGAGCTGGCACCTTCTAACCCTAGCTGGGGCAGATTCAGGAGATCAGAGTGGAAAATAGTAGGGAGGTCAGAGGTCAAGGTCAGATTGGCAACTCTCCCCATCCCACTCTGAAGGCCCTGTCCCAGGTTTTCCCCAGTCTAGTTTGCTCAAGTATGTGAGGGTCCAGGGAGGAGTCAAAGGTCAGGGACCCCTCCTCATACAGACACAAACCCATACAATCCTTACACAGACACATCTGCTACACGCATCCATGGTAACAAATGCACATTGAGATGTACCCAAACTGTGCACACAGACACCCACAGACATGTGCACACAGTCACAAAACACTGATGCCTAAAGATGGTTCCATGCGACAGTGTCCATTCAATCAGCTATTAGTGCATGTGCATGAATGACCCTAGACATACACAAGCAGTCACATCCAGATGTGCACACCCAGGACTGTACACACAAGTGCACATGCGTGCACACTCCCCCAGATGTGCACATCCGGGTACACCCACCCCCAGAAAGGAACAAAAATATATAGATAGGCACACACAAGCACATCCACGCTCAGATGGGCACAACAGATATTTCCACTACAGCTGTGTACATGCACACCCACTCCCAACTATGCACAGTAAGTCGCACGCCCCCATATGTGCCCACCCCAGGCGACCGCCGGCTGCAAAAGAGAACAGGAAGCTTCCCTAGGCTGGTGCCAGGGAGGAGAGAATGGCTGAGCGCCGGGGAGGGGGCGCAGCCTCGAGCGGATACCCTCGGCTCCCTGGCCGCCCACCATCCTCCCTCACCGTGGATGCCCGTCTGGTGCGCCATGGCTCCGTGCCCCGCTCCACCAGCGCCCTTGGAGCCCTCGGCTCGGCCCTAGACCCGCTCCGCTCGCCTGGACCCGGAGGAGGAGGAGGATGTGGCGGCGGCCGCCCAGCCTCGCGCAGCTTCCCGGGCGGTGCCGCAGGACCCGGCCCAGAGCGCCCCGCCCCCGACGGGCGAGGCCGGGAGGGGGCGGGGACTCGGGGCCGCGCGTGCGCGCACCGTGCGTCTTGTTCCGGGTGAGACTTTCGCGCGGAGTTGATCGGCGTGTCCGCGCGCCTGCGCGTGCCTGTTTGTGGGGAAAAACGGGGCCTCAGTGTGGTCGGGCATCCGTGGGCGCACTCATGCGCGCGCGTGTGCCTATAGACCGTGAGCCGACGGGTCTGTGGCCGGGGCGCGTCCGGGAGTGCGCGCGCGAGTCTCTGCGCCCCAATCTAGGTGGGTTTCCAAGTGGGGTGAGATCCGCGCGTACCCTCACTTATGGCCGGGAAGGGGTTTGCATGAGGATGGAAGCGCCTGTGTTTTTGAGCGGCATCCCTTTTCCTAGAGACGTTTCCTGAGCGCCCCCTGCGACGCACTGGCACCTCGAGGCGGGCCTGGCTGCAGGCCCTGCCCTGATTGTGGGAGCCAGACTGACCTACCTGGCAGTTAGCAAATGAACCTGTGGTGGTGAGGGCCCTGCCCAGAGAGCAAGGGGCCACTAGGAGGAGGTGAAGTTTGAGTGGAGACCTGGAGGTCAACCTGGCAGAGCGGAGGGAAAAGTTTTCTGAGAAGAGGAAACTACATGTGCAAAGGCCCAGAGGTTGAAGGAGGGCCAGAGCTTGGCGAGTGAGTAACTTCCCAACTCCTAATCTACTTCTGGCTCCACACCCAGCAGCTTTGCCTTCTCTGGCATTAGCCCTGCTGTTACCAGCCAATCAACATAATGTATCTTACAGGCCACGTTGAGCCAGGGATGAGCACAAGACCACAGAACCTGTCTCAGGACTTTGGTTGGGAAGATTGGGAAGGAGGCCACCTTTGAGGGCTGGGATTGCTGAGAATTGATGATGGAGTATGGGGCCTGCCTTGCATCTGGCCCCAGCTTGAACTCCCTGCTCACTGTCTCACTACCCCATGCTGAATAAGTAGCATTGCGCCCTCCTCTGTGTGCCCCAAGCCCTGGGCTTCTCATCTCCTGAGAGTACAACAAACACACAATTGAAGTATTTTCTTATTTATCTTCCTATGCACACCCTGAAAACTGGACCTGTGTAGTGCTCACCTTGACCCCAGAACTCACAATAGAAACTAAAAACTCTGTGTGGCCTCACAGCCTGCCCTTGGGAGAATAGCTCACAGCCAAGTCCCCAACTCAGCCCTGCCACAGCACAGATGGGACAGCAACACAGAGCCAACAGTTACATCAGCTCTCAGACCTGGCCACTTCCATCAGAGCACTTGGCAATTCCACAGAAGCATAAGAGCATCAACTTCTTGGAAACAGGAATTAGCCAAGAAAACAGGTTAATGAAAAACAATAAAGTTATGTTCCCTGTAGAAATGTCTATCACTGAATGAACTGTGACTACCTTAACTGTAAGGTCTCCCTGTTGCCTGGCTTATCACTGCCTACATCATTCTCTCTCCCTCTCTCTCTCTCTCTCTTTTAAGTTTATTTATTTTGAGATATATATAGAGAATCCCAAGTAGCCTCTGCACCATCAGCATGGAGCCCGACACTGGTCTTGAACCCAAGAACCATGAGATCATGACCTGAGCTGGAATCGAGAGTTGGACACTTAACTGACTGAGCCACCCAGGCTCCCCATCACTGCCTGATACATATACTTACCTGCTTATTTGTTTATTGTCTTCCCTTTACCAGTAGTTAAGTTCTGTTCCTGCTGTATCCCCAACACCTAGAACAGTGCTCAGCATTGGTAAGTGTTCAGAATTATTTGCCAACTAAACAAATGAATAAACAACTAGAGTCTCAGGGCACCTGGCTGGCTCAGTCAGTAGAGCGTGCAACTCTTGATCTCAGGGTCATGAGTTCAACCCCATGTTGGGCATAGAGTCCGCTTAAAAATAATTAGAGTCTTTATGTTGCACACTTACTATGCACTGGACACATTTAATCCTCCTGACAACCCTAGGAGGTAGGTGTTATTGTCTCTCTTTTACAGTTGAAGAATCTGAGGTTTGGAGAGATGAAGTGATTTGATGCAGGTCGACAAGGTAGTGAGTGTCCACAAGAACCTTAGTTTCCTTTACTCAAGATATGGGACAAAGGAGGAGAAATCCTATTGTTCAGTGGCCCTTGAGCCTTCCATCACAACCTCACACCTCAATGATGAAGGTTTGACCAGGGAAGGAAATGCACTGGGAGACAGTCCCACTCAGCTTCAGAGCCTGGGATGCAGGCAGGGAGCCCAAGGGCCAGCAGAGTACCCAAACAGACTCCATCTCTGGCTGAGATCTGGTTTCAGGCAGAAAGATGAGAAAGCTGCACATGGCTCCTCAGATGAGTCCTGGGATGAACACAGTATCCAGAAACAGGTTGATTGCTCCATTCTTTCTGATGTTTCTCAACACAGAGTCAGCCATCGAAATTATTAGAACATACTGGTTTTTTCATGTGGATCAAAAGTTTAAATGTTAAAAACAACAAGAGTGAACTATAAAAATACTGAAGAAAAAAGGGAAAAGTTTGTAGAATCTTGGAGTGAAGGGGGCCTTCTGAGTATGTCACCAAACTCAAAAGGCATAAAAGAAAAAAAATAAAATATGTAAATTCATTTATATTAAATTAAAAAAAAAATTGGAAGTCTAGGGGTGTCTGGGTGGCTCATCAGTTGAACGTCCGACTTCGGCTCAGGTCATGATCTCACGGTTTCTGAGTTCAAGCTCCGCATTGGGCTCTCTGCTGTCAGTGCACTTCAAATCCTCTGTCCCCTCTCTCCTGCCTCTCCTCCAATTGCTCTCTCTCTCTCAAAAATAAATAAACATCAAAAAATTAAAAGTCTACATGGAAAAAGCCACCATCAAAGTCAAAATACAAACAATAAACTGTAATTGGCTACAAACAACATACTTGTAACTCATTTCAAAATAAAGAGCTCTCATAAATCAATAAGAAAAAACCCCAAAGTCTCACTAAGAAATGGGGTAAAAGAGTACAGACTACCCACAGAAAAAGAAATACAAATAGGTCTCTCAGACCTATAGAAATTGGTTATCCCTTCTTAATAAGATAAATGGAAATCAAACTAGACTTCCATATTTTTATCTATAGAGAAAGATTAAAAACCTTAATGAAATACTATGGGAAAATAGGCTGATGGAAGAGTAAACCTTCATGTAGAACAGTATCTACAAAATTGTGAATGTGTATACCCCCCCTTTTTTTAAATTGAAGTGAAATTCACATAACAAAATTAACCATCTTAAAGGGATCAAGGCAGTACATTCACTATGTTGTGCAACCACCATCTCCTGTTCTAGAACATTTTCATTGGGGTGCCTGGGTGCTGGGTGGCATGGTTGGTTAGGTGTTCAACTCTTGATCTCAGCTCTTTTTTTTTTTTTTTTATGTTTATTTATTTTGAGAGAGAGAAAGAGAGCACAAGCAGGGGAAGGGCAGAGAGAGAGGGAGGGAGAGAGAGAGAGAGGGAGAATCCCAAGCAGGCTCCACACTGTCAGTGCAGAGTCCAATGAGGGGCTCAAACTCACAAACCGCAAGATCATGACCTGAGCCAAAGTCAAGAATCGGACACTTAACTGACTGAGCCACCCAGGCTCCCCTCAGCTCAGGTCTTGGCCTCAGGGTTGTGAGTTCAAGCCCTGCATTGGGCTCTGTGCTGAGTGTGAAGCCTATTAAAAAAAAAAATTCATCACCCCAAAAGAAAACCGTACCTGTTAAGCAGTTACTCCCCATTCCTCCCTCCTCCGGTCCCTGCAACCACCAGTCTTCTTTCTATTTCCATGGATTTACCTATTCTGGATAGTTCATATGAATGGAGGCATAAAACATGTGACCTTTTATATCTGGCTTTTTTTCACTTAGCATAATTGTTTGGAGGTTCATCTACATTGTAGCACAGATCAGTACTTCGTTCTTTTTTATGGCTGAATAATATTCCATTGTGCGTATATACCAGAATTTGTTTATCCATTCATCCAGCTGATGACATTTGTGTTGTTTCCACTTTTGGCTATTGTGAATGGTGCTGCTATGAACAACAAATGCCTTTGACCCAGCAATTCCATTACTAGGAACTGATCCTATCAATATCGCCCCCACAAAAAAAACTGTAAAGCAAATAACTGAAAACAATCTAAATGTCCATCACTGGGGGGCTAGCTACATAAAGTCTGCATTTTTGCAGAGACTACTCTGTAACCTTAACAATAAGGCAGCTTTTCGAGGACTAACAAAAAAAGAGGTATCTTTTATGAAAATTTCAAGTATAGGATATGGCACAGAGTATGCTATCATTTGTGGAAAGAAAAGGAGGGGAGAAGGAAAGATTTTATATATATGTAATTTTTAAATTACTTAAATGGAGATATAATTTACAAATCCCATTGTATCAGTGTTAAGTGTACAACAAGATTCAATATTTGTATATATCGTGAAATGACTGCAATAAGTTTAGGTAACATCCATCACCACACATAGTTATAATTATTTTTCTTATGAGAACTTTTAGAATCTACTCTTAGTAACTTTCAAATATGCAATACAGCAGCATTAACTATAGTCACCATGCTATAGATTACACCCACAGAACGAACTT
The DNA here is from genome assembly GCF_014898765.1 of Herpailurus yagouaroundi. Lineage (NCBI taxonomy): Eukaryota > Metazoa > Chordata > Mammalia > Carnivora > Felidae > Herpailurus > Herpailurus yagouaroundi. The sequence goes on along the minus strand of NW_024412444.1, from coordinate 15,872,771 downwards.
ATTTTTTTTTAATATATATTTATTTTTGAGAGAGAGAGCAAGCAGGGGAGGGGCAGAGAGAAGGAGACAGAGGATCTGAATGAAGCAGGATCTGTGCTGACAGCAGAGAGCCCCATATGGGGCTTGAACTCATGAACCTTGAGACCATGACCTGAAGTTGGATGCTTAATCAACGGAGCCACCCAGGTGCCCCCGCCCAGCACTTATTTATAACTGAAGGTTTATACCTTTTGACCAATTTCACCCATTTTGTCCACCCCGCCCCCACACTTCTGACAACAAGCAGTCCATTTTCTGTGCCTATGGATTTGAAATTTTGTTTCGATTCCACATATAAGTGAGATCATACAGTGTTTATCTTCCTCTGTCTGACTTATTTAGCATAAAGCCCTCAAGGTCCATCTGTGCTGTTGCAAATGGCAGACTGTCCTTTTTTATGGCTGAATAATATTCCTGTGTGTGTGGTTGTGTACCACATTGTTTTTAACCATTCATCTGACAGTAGACATTTTGGTTGTTTCCATGTTTTGGCTGTTGTAAACAATGCTGCAGTGAAAATGGGGGTGCAGATATGTTTTCAAGATGTTGATTACACTTTCTTCAGATAGATATCCAGAAATGGAATTGATAGATCATATGATAGTTCTATTTTTAATTTTTTGAGGAACCTCCATACTGTTTTCCACAGTGTCTGCAACCAGTTTACATTCCCACCAACAGTGCACAAGAGTTCCCTTTTCTCCACATCCTTGCCAACACTCATTATTTCTTGTCTTATAGGTAATTTTTTTTTTTTGGCCTGAATTTTTACAGAACACCTGGCACTTCTGGAAGGATTCACAAGAAACTAGTAATATTAGATGTCTCCGGGGAGGGGAACTGCATGGCCAGGGGATGGGGTTGTGGGAGAGACTTGTTACTAAATACACTTTACACCTTTTGAATTTTGTGGGTTTTTAAAAAAGTTTTTGTTTTGTTTTTGTTTTTTAAGTAATCTCTGTGCCCAACGTGGGGCTCAAACTCACGACCCCAAGATCAAGCATCGAATGTTCCACCAAATGAGCCAGCCAGGAGCCCCACTTTTTGAATTTTAAGTCATGGGACTCAACAAAAACTATTCTCCTTGTGAGTGAAAAAAAATGTAGCATAAAAATCTTTTTCTTTTTTGCTAAACTTGCTCCTCCTCACCCCAAACTGTCACATGCGGATGGAGTTAGCTGAGGAGAGGTGTCAGGCCAGGAGCGGGGCAAGCTTGCGTTCATTGGAACAGTTAGTAGAAGGGTGTCACTGGGAAGTGGGGGGCTGCATGGCCCCCAGGGAGGGCTCAGCCCAAGAATGAAGAGAGACCCACCCCAAGGAACCTCCCCTACAATTTCAGACACCAGAGACAGAAGAGATTAGAAACTTCTGGAGAAAGAAAAAGGCAAACAACCAATCTAAAGGTCTGGGAATGAGAGGGGCCCTAGACTGCAGCAGAAGCAACAGTCAAAAGACAATGAACAGAGAAGTCAGACTCTGAGCTAAAATATCAGTCAAAAACAAAGGATTTTTCCCCATGTTGGGTGTAGAGCTTACTTTAAAAAAAAATTTTTTTTTTTTTTTTTTTTTTTGAGGCAAACCCTTTCAGACTTGGGAGGATCCAGGAAATGACCTTCCAGTCATCCTTTCTTGGAGAGTTGTTAGAGGATGTGCTTCAGCAAAATTAGGTCGAAAACTAAGAAAGTCAGCCTTGGGATCCAAGCCACAGCAGAGGCTCCCAGAAGCCACCTAGAAGCCAGAGGAGCCTTGGTGGCACTGAAGGGACACTCAGGCCTCCTTGGAACAGGGAGGAAGGGACTGCCATAGGGCTCCACAGCTACACTGAGCAACAGACCACCTGTGACATCTCAGGAGCTTCTCTGAATATGCTTCAAAGGACAGGATTCATCCCACCCACGAAGTCCAAGGCACTGGCATGGAGAAAAGACTGTGCTTGTGTTGTTTCCTCTCATTTTAGACTAAAAACCTCTGAGTTGTTGGCTGGTAGGGATGAAGAGGTGACCCCACAGACTGAATTGGGCCTGCCCCACCCTGGGTCCCTGGTCCATTTCTGTCCCGGTGATAGACCGTAGCTCAGGTGTCCTTCGGGAAGCTTTCTCTGATTTTGCCCCCACCCCCTTGCCAGCTGGAACAAGCACCATCCACCAGGCCTTCGCCATCAGAGCTGGGACTCAACCTCCATCACTGCTGCACCCAGCATGTGAGCATGTGCTAGGCTTGGGAGCCCAGACAAAGGTAGGGACTCCTCCTGAAGCTCTCCCTGGGGACCCTGGGCTATGGGCCTCAGGGGCTTTGAGTTGGCAAGCCTGCCTTTTTGGAAGAGAAAGGGGAAGAGAAATCCCCTGTGGGGAGTCTGAGTCAGCTGAACTGTCATAATGGAAACAGCAGAGCCCTGGGCATCAGGACACTTCCCCTCTGTGGGCCTCAGAGTCCTCCTCAAGAGACAGAAATAACAGTGCTGCACAGGGAGTTGGGCTTAAGTGACAGAAGGGTGACAGAGCACTCTGTTAACTTGCAGGTGTGAAGGGAGACACTGCTGCTGACCGCACGGTGACAGCTGGTCAGGGGTTAAGAGACTGCAGCATCTTGCCTCCAGCAGGGATGAATTCTTTCACTTCCCTTAGTTCCAGGTCTGAACTTGGACTGGTTGGAGCTTTCTGGGGACCATGAATTCCTCTTGTCTACCAGTCACGAACATTCTAGTGAGAATCCTGCTGTCTGTCCAGAGACGACATCTTGACTGGAGGGGCAGTGGTTTGGTAGGCTGTCCCTGAAGTGTGGAGAGGAGTCTCAGGTTGAGGAACGCCAGGGTGGCCACCAAGGCTCATGTGGGGGTGGATGGTGACAGGCTGCATGGGCGGGAAATGAAGGGCCACCCGAGGGAACCCTGTGCTCTGAGACTCTTACTCAACTTGTCAGTCTGACACCTCCAGGCACATCCTGTTCCCATCTAACCCTTGCGCAAGGTCCGGGCCCAGCGAGAGGAGGCCGGAGGCTCCCCCACGGACGCGGACCCAGCCTCCAGGCCTCGGCTACGTTCGGAATGACCCCATCACCTCGCTGGGTGACGAGGAGGACTTTTTCCCTTGCAAAGGCCACCACCCCACGCGTGTGGCGCAGCACTACACCCGCTCGGGTGGCTGCGTGACGCGGGCAAGCCACTTCGCCTCTGGAGGTCTCAGTGTTCTTGCCTGTGAAGTGGGGTTGCCAACAGCCTTTGCTTCTTGGGGTCGTCAGGGGCCCCGGTAAGCCCGAGGGCGCCCGGGCCGCTAGTGCACTCCCCGCGGGAGGCTGGCGTTTGGGGGCGTCGCCGCCCCGCCCCTACCCGGCCCGTCCCCGCCCCCGGCCCGCTTCCTCCTCCTGCAGGGCAGCCCCCTGCCTCCGCGCCATGTCCGCCGGCTGGTTCCGGCGCCGCTTCCTGCCCGGGGGTCCGCTGCCCGCGCCGCGGCCGCCCAGGCCGCGCTCCAGCCCCGTGCCCTACCGGCGGCCCCGCTTCCTGCGCGGCTCCGGCTCGGGCCCCGGCACCGCCGACGCTCCGCGCCGCCCCGACGTCCGGCCCGTGCGCAGTCCAGCGCGGGGCCGCGCACTGCCCTGGAACGCAGGCTACGCCGAGTGAGTGCCCCGTCGCGGCCCCCCCCCCCCCCCCCCCCCCCCCCGCCCCGGCCTCCGTGCCGGCCCCGCTGGGGCGTCCTGGAAAACAGCCTAAGCTGAGCCAGTGCTCCCGTCCCCCAACCTTGTGGCTACCTCCCTTCTGCCCTCATCTGGGACTCTTGACACCTTCCCCCAGTCCCACCGCAGCCTTTTCTTGGGGACTCCAGCCTCCCTCAGAGAGGCTCACTAGTTGGGAAGGACCTGCACCTCTGGGGCTTCCAAGATGAGACAGGGACCCTGGGTGGAGTTCCAACACTGCGCGCGGGCTTTGGAGATACATACCCCTCACACGCACGCAGCATCTCACCCTGGGTTGTGGCCTGTGCTGTATGGGACAGGGAATCTGGCCGAGATGGGGGGAGGATTGGCAAAGGAGCCCCAGATCTCCTCGGACAGCCGCACCCTCACCTCTCAGCCCAGGTCAGCACAGAGGCGCTGGGCCCTGAGTTTTGCCTTACCCTGAGGTTACTGAACAGTTAGGAAACTTACACTATGTTTGTCCAGGTGTGTGTGAGGGACAGCATAGGGGCTGCTGCTTCAGAGGTAGGGCTCCTCCCTCTATGTACCAGCTTTAGTCTCTGCCCGTGGGGACATGGGTGTGTCCCTGAAGGGTCTCTGATGACTTACTGGCCTCAGGATCATCAATGCGGAGAAATCTGAGTTCAATGAGGATCAGGCAGCCTGTGGGCAGCTGTGCATCCGGAGATGTGAGTTTGGGGCTGAAGAGGACCAGGAGTGGCTGACCTCGTGCCCAGAGGAGGTGAGTGCAACTGGGCCTGAGCCGGTCTTAACAGGCTGGGACCGGGACTGCAGGTTCTTGCTCTAGTTTCCCATGCCAGGTGGGGGGACAACTGGGGAAGCCAGGCAGAGCCTGACACCAAGCCCTTCCTGTACAGTTCCTGACAGGTCATTACTGGGCACTGTTTGATGGGCATGGTGGGCCAGCTGCAGCCATCCTGGCTGCCAACACCCTGCACTCCTGCCTCCGCCGGCAGCTGGAGGCCGTGGTAGAGGGCATGGTGGCCACTCAGCCCCCCATGCACCTCAGCGGCCACAGCATCTGTCCCAGTGATCCCCAGTTTGTGGAAGAGAAGGGCATTAGGGCGGAAGATTTGGTGATCGGGGCTCTGGAGAGTGCCTTCCAGGAATGTGTGAGTGTGGCCTTTGGCTGGGGAAGGGACCGGGCACCTGTGGGACGCTGGGTTGTGGAGCATCCCTGCACACAGTGGTGGTCTCCCTGGATCTTTGCACTGGAAGGACAAGATTGGGTTGGTTGGTTTGTTAGTAATGGTCATCATTGCCATCACTAACCCCTCCCACTTATCCAGTGCCTAGTATGTGCTAGGGGCTTTTACCTGCATCGTACGTTGTGCACCTTGATGGTCCTTGGTGCGGGGGCTGGTTTCCCTTCCTCAGTTTTGAATAGGACTTCCCTCCCTCCCAAGGAATACATCTAGATCTCCTAACCACAGGGATCCTGGAGTCATAGCCAGACTTTGGGTTGGGTGGGACTACCAGGCTTGTTGGTGGGGAAGTGAATGGTAGGGTGGGGATCGGGGACAGAGTGGTGTGGTGGCAGTACAAGCAGCAGCTAAAGTGGCCTCGGTTTGCCCCAGGATGAGGTGATCGGGCGGGAGCTGGAGGCCTCAGGCCAGGTGGGCGGCTGCACAGCCCTGGTGGCTGTGTCCCTGCAGGGAAAGCTGTATGTGGCCAATGCCGGGGATAGCAGGTGAGTACCTGGAGGGTAGGCAGGGTGGGGTCGGCAGGCGGGCACCAGAGGTGGTGGGGACAGTGAAAGGGGGCTGGATGTGGAGGGATGGAAGTAGGGATTGACTGGCTGAGTTGTTTGTGTACCTGGTGTGTCAGGTATGAGTGGACAGCAAATCTGAGGGAGGGCAGACAGCTCAAGCGCCAGGCCCAAGGGCTGAGCTTTTACTTTGCAGGCTGTTGGTAGTCATGGGGGGCTTTGAGCTGGTCCCTGGTGGCTGGGAAAGGCCATGGGTGAGGGTGGAGCCTGCTCCACAGGCCTCTCCCTCTCTTCCCCAACCCCATCCAGGGCCATATTGGTACGGAAAGATGAGGTTCGGCCCCTGAGCTCTGAGTTCACCCCGGAGACTGAGCGGCAGCGGATTCAGCAGCTGGTAGGTGCCTTTGGCAGAGGAATGTTATGGAGCCCCAACTCCTGAATCTAGGGTCACCAGAAGCCACCAGAGAGAGCCTCATCTGAGCATGCCTTCCTACCCCCAGGCCTTTGTCTACCCTGAGCTTCTGGCTGGTGAGTTCACCCGACTGGAGTTCCCTCGGCGACTGAAGGGGGATGACTTAGGGCAGAAGGTTTTGTTCCGGGATCACCACATGAGAGGCTGGTGAGCGGGGTGGGTTTGGGAGACAGTGGGGAGAGGCCTAGCGTCAGGCCCAGTATGTGGGCTTGGGGCAGTCCTCTTCCCCACGGGCAGGGTGGGCTCTGTGTTGCGGGGAGATGAGCGGTGGGTAGGGCCTGGATTGATGCTGGGTCTGCTCCTGGTAGGAGCTACAAGTGTGTGGAGAAGTCGGATCTCAAGTACCCACTGATCCATGGGCAGGGTAGACAGGTCAGTGAATGGCACCCTCTAAGAGCCCCTCTTAAACTGCCCCCTGCAGAAGTGGGAGCTCCTTTGTCCCTTTTGGGGGCTGTGGCTGGGGTCATGGGGTTTGCTCCAAGGCTACAGGATGTTTGTCCCTCAACCCAGGGCACCCAAGGGCCACAGTACACTTCTGTGTGCTTTACTTGCACATTCTCTGGGGCTGTTTGCTGTCACCTCACATCTCCCTTGTCCCCAGGCTCGATTACTGGGAACACTGGCCGTCTCCCGGGGCCTGGGAGACCATCAGCTCAGAGTCCTGGACACAAACATTCAGCTCAAGCCCTTCTTGCTCTCTGTCCCACAGGTGAGTGGGCAATAGCCCACACCAGCTTCCGTCTGCCCGGAAAGGCAGACGATGAGGCTGGCAGGAGCCCGGGAAGGGAGTGCTAAGGATCCTCAGGCTTAACTTGCAGGTGACTGTCCTGGATGTGGACCAGCTGGAGCTGCAGGAGGAGGATGTGGTTGTCATGGCAACTGATGGGCTCTGGGATGTCCTATCCAATGAGCAGGTGGCACGGCTAGTGCGGAGCTTCCTCCCTGGCAACCGAGAGGACCCACACAGGTACTGTAGCTTCTGGGGACCTGCCTGTGCCTGGGTCGGTACCAGCAGCAACACCAGGAAGTAGCTATGGCTGAGGAGACAGCACTGACAATGAACTCATCTCAGGGCAGGTGGTCAGGATCGGGGCTGTCTCAAGCTTCTGCGGGGTGACTGTGGGTCTCCAAAATCTCTGGGTTCAGAAATCCCTGAGACTAAAAATCTCCATGGTCCGACCTGTGGCCCTCCCATGCTTGAGGCTTGCCTGGCCCCACAGCTGGACCACATTGTTTGGGTCCCCATGTGTCTGTCCAGCCCTGTGCAGCAAGTTCTCCGAGGGCTGGCTTTGCTTCTTTGCTTTGGCCCCGAAGTGCATCTGCAGTTGGTCCCTACAGGTTCTCGGAGCTGGCCCAAATGCTGATACATAGCACACAGGGAAAGGACGACGGTCTCACAGAGGAAGGGCAGGTGTCCTACGATGACATCTCTGTGTTCGTGATTCCCTTGCACAGCCAGGGCCAAAGGAGCAGTGGCCACTGAGGATTCAGACGCCACATCCCAGAACCACTCCAGGGCCGGGTGTAGCCTGGGCGTCCCTCCACCATGGTCCACAGCAGGCCTACCTGCCCTGCCGCCAGACACAATGGGTTGACACCCCCCAACCCCACCCATTTCATGGGGAGCATTTATACCAGGCAGTCAAAGCTGGAAGAGTACGGAGAGCCCAGCTCCTCAGGTCCCCCCTTTGGCAGGCAGGAAAGAGCACAGTATCAATGGTAACATCCCTTTACAACGTAGGAAACCCACGTGAGGCTCCTCTGACAGGGTCCTTAGCAGCCCAGTGTTATTCTCAGATGGGGACAGCTGGACTAAGGGCATTGGCTAAGGATGCCAGGAGGGGCAGAAAAGCCTGTTTGGATTCAGGTCTCCTAAACCATAAATGTCAGGGTATCTACTCAGTAACCACCAAAGCCCATGCATGGTGCCTTATGGAAAGCTGTGGGCAGCTTCCTATCTGCTGAACCGGTATCAGCCCCTGGGGAGACCAGCTCAGGTCCTGCCCTGCTTCCCTCTGCCACTGGAGGTGAGGCACAGGCCCTGGGACTAAAGTTGGGGCAGAACAGAAAGAAGCAAGAGGATCCCAGAGTTTGCTGAGCAGGGGATGTCCTCTGACCACTCTTCTCTGGCCCTAGCCCTGCCCTCAGCTGATGCCCCAACGCCTTTGGTTTTGTTGCCCCCGCCCCCCCCCCCATCACCTCCCTATTGTTAAATGTTTGTGTGGAAGAGCCCTTGTGAATCATGAATTGCTGTAAAGCTTGACATTATAGTATACTTTTTGCTCTTTCTTGTTATTTTCCAAAGAATCAGTCTTTGCTCCACCTTGCAAGTTTGCCTGTAGTCAGGACTGCATTTCTCTGCGGGCCTCCCTAGGTTCCTGGTATGGGGTGAGCCCCTGTGAGAGAACTGTGGTCCAGGGAACAGAAAGGTCTGTACCACCATCTGTGAGCTCTGGGCTTGATGTACCAGAAGAGGTGCCTTTAACTTGGTTTTGAATGCCAGTTTCTATAAAGCAAGAATTAGCTGGAGACAAGTCACCCGGTGTTTGATGAGCAGCTTGGTTCTTCACCTTCCCCGCGAGACTGTTATCACCTAGCACTTGCCAAAGCTCAGGTGCTCAGAAGTATTTGTTGAATTACAAGGTGTCCACCTTTCTGACCTCAGCCTTACCTTACTCCCCTGATACATTCCTACTTTAGTTTACAACTGAGATGAATTCTAACCAGGCAACTCACAACACTAGCCTGGGGCCAGGAGGGACATGGGCTAGGTGGCAGCACAACTGACGGTAAAACTAGTGTTTAACTTAACTGGGGAGGCTCTCAGACCCCCTTTCCTGTCCACTAACTCATTTATTTTTTTAATGTTTATTTCTGAGAGAGAGGGGGAGCGGGAGTGGGAAAGGGACACAGAAAGAGAGAATCAAGTTGGCTCTGTGCTGACAGCAGGGAGCCTGATGCGGGGCTCAAACTCACAAACCATGAGATCATGACCTGAGCCAAAGTCAGATGCTTAACCGACTGAGCCACCCAGGCGCCCCTTATTTTTCTTAATTTGCCCATCTTATTTATTTTTTTTAAGCTCCATGCCCAGTGTGGGGCTTGAACTCATGACCCTGAGAGCAAGAGTCTCCTCTACCGACAGAGCCAGCCAGGCGCCTCCCAATTAACTCATTTTAGACTCCATTTCCTACCTTTTCCAGGGAAGAGAAAGGAAGAAATTTCCCCTTTTTCAGTCCTGTCCCACAGCCCAGTACTCTTGGGCCTCCGTCTCCCCACAGTGAGGTCCCGACAAACTGGTGGCCCCAGAACCGCTGGGCAGCCTCTCTGGGCCTGCTCTAGTTAGGCGGCTAGCAGACGCAGGAGTGTGCTTTAACAGGCCTGCAGTTTTACTTCCTCTGTCTTCAGCAACAACCCTGCCCCCCAGCAGAGTGTGGGCAGCATCCCGCACTTGCCTCACCCACAGCTGTTGAGGCAGCTCGCCCCTGCAGCCTGCTGGCTTTGCTTCCAATCCAGCCCACTGCCTGCTCTCACTCCTCACACAAGGCTGAGGCCCCCGGAGTGGGCGCGGTGCGTCTCTCACCTGCAAGCACGCACAAATGACAGGAGTGACTGCCCGGTCAGCCATGTGCGTCTCAGCAGAGCCAAATGCTGCAGCAGCCCTCCCACCAGGCTGGGCAAGGGGGGAAGGGGGGGGGGGGTTGGGACGCTTCCTCCTTGACATTGTGAGCCTATCACTCACAAGCTGGGATGTTCCCTCTGCTGCTCTTCATGATCCTTGGCTGACGACCTTGGGCAAAGTGGCAGGCGGCAGGTCCCGCAGCTCTGAGGATACCGAGCTGGTGCACAGGCTCTAGGAGTTGCCAACTCACCAGCCAAGCAGTGGGTTATCAAGCTACTGGCCAGGCCTTCTGCTAGAACTGGTGCAAGAGCCTCAAAAGAAGAGGCTCCATTACCCTTGCCCCACAGAAGCCAGGACCTAGCAAGACAAACCTTATTCTAGCTACAGGCTGCCAATCTGATCAAGTGTCGAGGTAACAATGAGGGATGAAAGGCAGCCTGAGGTTCGTGCCAGAGTCTGCAGACCAAGACCGGTTGGCCCTTCCCAGTCCCTCATTTCTGGCCCTGTGGCTGCTTATTAGAGCCTGCGGTTGAGGAGACCCAGGCTGCTATGCGTTGAGGTCTGTCTGGGTCTAGGGATTCTTCCCAACAGCTGACAGGCCTTGGTCACCAGGGGCAGGCAGAGGCAGTCCCAGGGAGCCCAACAATCCATCCACACAGCATTACCAGAGTCCCAAAGGGAATCACGAGGACTAACAGGAGACAACCCATCCCTCCCTCCAACTCTAGGAACCAGGCAAACAGTGCTATGGAAACTCAACAGAAAAGCTACAACCATAAAACTCTGTTTAAGACTGGTAACATGGAAAAAATGTTTATATGTTAAGTACAAAAGGGACATAAAATTGTATATACAGTAGAATAACAACTATGTAAACACACCAAAAATCTATGCACAGAAATTTCTAGAGGAACATTTAACACCAAAAGATTAACAGTGGTAGCATTTGGGTGGCAAACTGATTCACTTTAAAATTCCCCAAATTTCCTCAATAAGCATTAATTATGATTGCAACAGGGAAGTTTTATCTAAAAAAATAAAATAAAAATTAAAAAATCCCCCACTGGCTGGTGGTTGAGCAGTGCAGTGTCCCACATAAATCGGTGGCTTTGGCCTGGACTCTTCAAGTGTGGTGCGCCCCTCCCATCCTAGAGAGCTTAGAACACCACTGGCTCCACCCCTGCAGCCCCAGCCCCTCTGCTCCCTTTATCCTGCCTTATTCTTACCACATCACGTCCAATCACTTCCAGCTGTAGCTTTCCCCTTTCCTTCCCAACTTAGGAGCCAGCTCTGTAGCCACAGGTCCCTAGAAAGAGGGGCAGTGACGGGCCTGTTCCAAAGAACGTGGTACCTCAGCTTTGGACACACAAGAACTCTCGAGAGGAATCATCTTCCTTGCTGACAGGCAAGTGGCTGCTCTGGCTGCAGGTATGTTTATTAGGCAGCCCTTCTTATAAACCCAGTCTCAAGCACTCTGAACAGTTACTCCTACCATGAATTTTCTACTTTGGAGAGCCAGGATTGGGCAGTAATAGATCATCTGGTTTCTAGAAGTCTCTCCATTCTGATAAGGCAGAGCTATATACAGTGGGTGGCACTGCAGAAAAGCTGCAGATTCCAGTCGACATTTTGGAAAGATGTATGCCCTTTGCCCTTTGAGAAACAAGTCAAAAGTAATTGCTAACAAAACAAAACAGTAATTGCTGGCAATTTACAGCCTATTTCTGCTGCTGAACAAAGGCAGTTAATGGCTTGCTTCCCCCTTAGCAACTATGTACTCTTGGGAAAGTCATAACCTTGTGGAGCCCGTTTCTGTATCTGCAGAGAACCTATGACCTACTTAAATGTTTGAGAACTTCGTGAAATAACATGCCACTGGTACTGCTCTAAGAAGGCCATGCAGGGGAAGGAAAGGCCATGAGCCAGCTGTAGCTCATTTCAACCCTGATCAAGACCTCTCCCTCTTCCAAGAGAAGGCAAGGAAAAGAAGAAAGCAGACATACCAGGTAAACAGGAATGACCTGTAATTGGAAAAGAAGCTTCAGACAAACTGAAAATGCTCTGGTTCCAGCATCTTGTCCCCAGATGCCGGAAGCCAGGCACAAAGGGCATGCAAAAGTGACTGTCACACACGTACAAGCGCAGACAGAGCATCACCGAGCAAAAAGGGGGCTAATACTGCAGAGAGGGCCCCAAAGTGCGGCTTGAGGAATACAAGGGAAGTTATCCCAAGACCCTCAGTTAGCTGCCGTGGGAACAGCAAACACTTGAAGCTTTGCTTCATTCTGTCTCCCAAAGGAAAAAAGGGTAATAGGGAAGACTCACTAACACTTGTGGCAAACACTATTAGCAAGGATGCAGTCTTCTCTCGGGCTGCAGGACTCGACCTCTTTCTGCTGAACTCTGAGAAATGACAGATATTTTATATACATATATATATATGCATACATACATATACATATATATGTATGCACACACGGATATATTTAAATGAAGGTGTACACACTGTGCTAAAATACAAACAACAGAAACCCCATGTCATATATAAAAAGGCTAAATATAACATATAACACAGGCCTACAGCCAGCTCTTGCTTGGGAGCTGGGGAAGGGGTGGTATCATCTGGAGACTCTGTACACAATTTGTGGTGGGCAGGGAAGGCATCAGTGTAAACAACTCAGACTCACTCCACAATACTGGCCCACAGGAAAGCGTGATGTATCTCATGTACAAAAATAGACTCCCACCTTGCTTTTGTACAAAACCAAGCTTGGTAGGCACCCAGAAAGACCGCAGGTCTGTCTTCATGACGGGGGATCACACCAGGCTACTGCTAAACCTCCCAGCCATGGAACTCACCTGCAACCCCCACTTCCCTTCCCTTCAGGCTCCTGGGCCATCTCCCATCCAACACTCAGAGCCTTGAGGCGTGCCCAGATCACCCACCCTCATGTGACTAACTCGCTAGGCTTCCTGGCAAGCAAGGTCCTTTTCTGTTTATCTGTCCCTTTCTGACCCCCAGATATATGAAGACTTATTTCTGTAAATGTTTGGCACCTAAGTAACATGATGGGTGTGGAATATTGCCACAATGACACAGGGAGACCCAGTAACAAGACATGCAGGGTGCGGGCAAGGGGTGCTGAGCTTCCCTAGCATCTCAAAACCAGAACTGTGGCTTCCCATGCATTTATGGGGGTGGGAGAAGGGATGTGCAGAATTAACTTCACCGGCTCCTCAGCAGCAAATACATTCAAAATTGAAGGCGTCTCGAGGGCCCCAGTATACCCTAATCATGAATCTGGTCACTCCTCTGGAGGAGCTCAGTGCAGTGACAGCGGGAAAATCTAAGTCCTGACAGAATCTGCCACACCAACAGTCTTTTTTGAAGAAGCTCGGCAAAGTAATTTTTTTCTTCTGAGCAGATGTACAGCACATCCATGGGAAGGCCATGTGGAAGGATGCTCTCCAGCCCAGTCAAACGATCTGATCCATTATCTCAGTCCCCTCTGAGTTTTTTCCTGTTGGCCACCCTCACTGTACAGAAACAGCCGAGCAGCACCAAGGTCAGTCATCGATGGTGGGCAACCAGAAGGCCTGGAAGGAGAAACATAAATCAACTTTTAAAAGCCAAGCCTCTCTCCTCACTCAGGGTTCTTACCACCACCGTGCCCCCAGCATCAAGGTGCCCAACCCCAACAGTGGAGGAATTTTGGCTGGTGGCCTTCCCTCATGACCAACCGATTCTGACAATCTGTGGAAAAACATTCCCCCTCTGTGCAAAAGTAAGCTGGTTTTGTCTCCAACACTGTCTACCTTCGTAGTCCAGTGGTAAGGAAAAACAAAAGAGCTGTCTGGGGAGGTGGGTATCTGGCCTTACTGCCAATCTGCCAGGTGACCTCCAACATGCCCTCTCCTTCTCAAGCTGTAAAAAAGTGACAGGGACTGAGGTGGTTTTGCTGCATTTCTTTCTGACATCGTTTCCTCAGTGTCAAAAACAAAAAAAGAGTGAGGGGGCAATGTGTTCTGGGTAGGCTAGTAGTGAAATCCCTCATCCTCAAATACCCAGGTATACTTAAGAGATGCTAAAAAGAAACTTGAGGCTGAGACACACGGACGCTTTGTTCTGCTAGCATTGCCTAGAAACATAAGGAACTTGGAGGAAACGCTAAGTAGTGAGTTATGATCAACTGTAAAAATTTCTCAGGAATTCAGCATAAACTGAAAGAAATGGCAAACAGAGAGGTTGCAGCCACAATAGGCTGGTTCGAAGTATTTTAAGAAGCCAAAAAATTGTTAGGCATAGTCCCAAGTAGTTTGGTCATAAAACCAGGGGCTACAGCAAAAATGGGCCTGAGGTCTCCCAGCAGCTTACAGGTGATCCCAGATCATAGAAATAAGGGTGAAAGTGAAAGCCAAGTCCAACCAGAGATCAGATAATAGGAGGTGAACCAGGGAAGCCATCAGCTGAGAAACATGAACTTGGATGCTTATCAGGAACCTATTTAGGACACAGTTCACTGAAGCACCCACCACCCCAAATGGAAAGGGCCCTTATATGGAAGACATCTCCTGTGTTCACATACCATGTTGGAACATGCGCTGGCAAAGGTCATGAACTTGGGGTTGAACTGCAAACAGGTAATAGGGCCTGTGTGTTTGCCATCCAACACAGCTACTTTTATACCACTCTCTCCATTCCAGACATGGATCTTGCCATCCTCTGAACCTAAAGAGAATGATAAAGGAAAATACAACAGCTCAAGGCACAATGCAAAGAAAAGTGGGAAAGACAGACTGACATCTGGAGAAAAGTCAAGCTTCAGGACCTGGCCCTCATCTGAAATTGAGGGAGAAGGGGCAGTGAAGAAAGGACACTTTGGAAACTGGCCTTAACCCTAGTTATTTGTTCCCATCCAAGTGATTTCCCCTGTAACTTTAGTTTTCTCATTTAAAAAGGGGGCTACGGGGCACCTGGGTGGCTCAGTTGATTAAGTGTCTGACTTTGGCTCAGGTCATGATCTCACAGTTCGTGGATTTGAGCCCCACATCAGGCTCTGTGCTGACAGCTCAGAGCCTGGAGCCTGCTTCAGATTCTGTGTCTCCCTCTCTCTCTGCCCCTTCCCTGCTTGTGCTCTGCCTCTCAAAAATAAACATTAAAGGAAAAAATTTTTTAAAAAAGGAGGGGGCTAAATACCATCACATCCCACCAACACCAAACCACTGAAAACCGAATGCAGGGTTAAATCAGAAAGCTAGTATTATTAGTAAGATTGTGCTTGTGGAGTTTAACTCTTATGCTGGTCCAACCAACATTAATGCCAGGTCCCAGTAAAGAAGTCAAAATCAGGATAAAGACACTGCACCTTTGGCATAAGACTACACATTGTGGTGAGATAGGTGAGAACACCCATCAAGAGGATAATAGATAGTATTTTAATTAGTTAAAACTAATAAAAATACAAACAAAAAAATACACAGTACAGAGAAATAACCCCCCAAGGGGGATAAAGAAAGCTTACCAATCATAATAAACTGGGAGTCTGGAGTAAATGAGGCCTCCAGAGTGACAGCTTTGCTGTTGGCATAACCCTAAAAAAAAAGCAGAACAGTTCTCTTATCACAGCCCTATTAATATAAAATAATTGCCTATAAACACTTACCCAGCACACACATCACCTTCCTTTCCATGAAACCCTCTCCTCTTCATGCAAAGTGCCACCAAGGTTCCAAACTCGGCTGCCACCCTTTACAGTTCACCCCCATCCCCAACTCCATATTCAATGCAACTAGAAAATTATTATGGCAAGGAATTACTTTGTATCTAAATTCCAAACTTGGGACACTATGTGAGAGAAGTGAATGTCTCAGAATCCAAGAGAAGTTAGTTCATGTTCAGAATGAAAATGCATGTCCATGCTTCCATCAGTGAGTCAAGGATAACCACTGGTCTCCATCAACCAGCTACCACAATTCTCAGCCCAGGAGGGAGGAGCATGGAAACAGCCATGCTCAAAGGTTGTCAGCTCACCCCAAAGGTGTGCATCACCACTCCCTTGAATGCATCGATGAGACGGATAAAGCTGCCATTGGTGGAGATGAGGATGAGTTTACCATCATTGCTGAACTTAAGTCCTGTCCACTCACAAGTCCGATCGTACTGCATCTTAAAAGTCGCAAATGGCCCCTGAAATGATAAAAACAGCAGCCCCAGCCCAAGGCCCATCAATATTCCTTCTGCCAGAGCCAACTCTCATTCTGTCCCTTTAGATTCCTTTTTGGCTAGGAAAAGCAAGGAAGAACTATTGCTCTGACATTCGCCAGTGTCTACCACATACCTCCTTTATCATGGAAAAGGCTCTCATCTTACCCTTCAAAACCTCCATGATATGAAGATAGCTCAAAGATTCAAAGATTTACCTTATCAAAAGAGCGAAGGTCATAAAGTTTGACCATTTCAGAATTGACACCTGCAGCAAAAATTAACCCTTCTGGATCAAAGGAACAAACCGGCTTGCCTTGTAGATGCATGAGGCCCTATGAAAAAATAAGAAAAAAGGTTAATGAACCCAGGATCTTACCACCATGTAATTTACTTTTTCCAATGAAAACTAAGAAAGGACACAAACAGATACCTACCCAGAGAATGGAAAAAGCAAACAAACCTAACTAAAATAAGGCTTTTTACAAACAGGTCTCCATACAACTGGTTTCATCAACCCTAACTGTACAACTCTATAGACACTGAATCCAAATAAAAACAAATTCTTTGAGCATAAAAGCTATAGCTCACAGGTTTCAGGAAAATGGTTTTGAAAGCAAAAATCCACAGAGCATAATGCAATATGCACTGGATTAGGGTATTAGCTTAATTACCAGCCACCTACCAGGAAAACAGATTTTCTCCAAAGTTTAGAAAGACTTTGGGATCTCAGAATGGAACGAGTACTTTCTCCTTTCCTTGAGAGGAAGAGCTGATGATAGTGCCTACCATAGAAAACTCTAACTGTGAGGTACCATTACCTGGCAGTTAGGAGACCGGAGATCCCAGAGTCGAATGGTCTTATCAAGAGACCCAGAAATGAAAGTGTCATCCACAGGTGACATGGACAAGGCCACCACCCTGCAATGCATCAAGATAAATAGGAGTTGAAGCATAATATTTGCAAAAATTGGATGTGAACTCTAAACCACTCTACCTGCCTAGCTACATTATATATACCTGTTCTCCCAACACTGCCGTTTTAAGAAACATACACATATAAACAATCTGGAATAACCAAAAGCAACTAATATAATGAAAAAACAAACTTCGAGCTACAGCATAAAAATGTTAAGCCTCCAATGCAAAGCAAACCACAAGGAGACACCACTACACACCTATTAGAATAATTAGAAGCCTCATGCATTGCTGGTTGGAATGTAAAATGGCGCAGGTGCTTTGCAAGATTTATAGTTCCTCAAAAAGTGAAAGGTAGTTACTATGACCCAGAAATTCCACTTTTAGGTATATACCCAAGAAAAATGGAAACCTATGTCCATACAAAAAGGTACACACATGCTCACAACAGCATTATTCATAATAGCAAAAAAGTGGAAACCCAAATGCCCATCAACTAATGAATGGATAAGCAAAATGTGGTGTCTCTATACAATGAAACATTTGATAATACAAAGAAATGAAGTACTGATTCATGTTACAACATGTTATGAACCTTGGAAACATGGTAAGTGAAAGAAGTGGACATGAAAGGGCACAAACTGTCTCATTCATTTATAAAAAATGTCCAGAATAAACAAAGCTATAGATATAGAAAGAAGATTAGTGGTTGCTGGGAACTTATAGGAGGAGGCATGGGGGGTGACTGCTAATGAATACAGGGTTTCTATTTGGGAGTGATGAAAGTGTTCTGGATTAGTGGTGATGGTTGCCCAATTCTGTGAATATACTAAAAACCTGAACTGTATACTTTAAGAGGGTGAATTTATGGTACTAAACTATATCTTAATTAAAAAACAAAACCTACCAAAAAATCCTTAATTACTTAACTAGAATTTTGTGGACTATACTAACAGTCTTAAACCTGAGTACAATCAGCATTATCTGAGGGTGGATTAAAAACACAGACTACTGAGATCCACTCTCAGAACTTCTAATCCAGTAGGTCTGAGAACCTGCACCCAGGTGATGGTGAGGCTGTTGGTTTGGGCACTACTTACTAAGCCAAGCCACAGGCCTGTGCTAATAGCAACTGTTATTTCTGATATGAGTCCCCTTTTATGGTTATACCACTAAGAGTCACTCACTAGAAAACATTTCTTCCAAGGGCTCCCGAGCTCTCTTGTCCCCTTTGCTCATATTCTCACTCTGCCACTCTGCTATGAAGACACCAGCCACCTCCCAAGCATTTGGGCCTGGCCTGCAATGAAGGACAGCATGTGGCTCTACCAAAGCCCCAAGTGAAGTTTCATTGAGGGCCACAAGCTATGACCTGTATATATAATGCCTATGAGTCTATATTACCACCTATAGAGAAGGCCCTTGTGGAAATAGACACTTGGATAACTCTTCCTTCTGGACTATGGAAGAGTAGTTCTGAATTCTGGCTTGGCCGTAAAACACTTCATAGATATAGAAGCTGGTGTCACAGATGAAGATTATAAAGGAAATGTTGGTGTTGTGCTGTTTCATTTGATAAAAGTTTGAAGTCAAAAAGATGACCAAATTGCACAGCTCATTTGTGAATGGATCTTTTATATAGAAATAGAGTAGGTTCAAGTTTTGGATGACACTGAAAGGGGTTCAGAAGGTTTTAGTTCCACTGGAAAGCATTCAAATTTATGCCATGAATAGAAAATGAGAAAATGTACTTTTTTTTCTTTAAATTTTTACCTAAAGAAAAATTTCTTCCAATATAACTCAATTAACATCCATACTAGTTCCTCAACTTAAACATTTAAAGATACCGTAAGCCAAAATTTCCTGGGAATGCTGAGGCGGTAATAAAACAGTGAGCAGAATGCATACGTACATGTAATTTTAGGTCACTGTATTCAGGTCAAAAGCTCAGAGAAAGTCTATCTTGGGCTCTATGCTGAGAAGTGAAGAGAATACAACGAGAAGTAAAACCTCAACTCTAGAAGCACCTGAATGGCTCAGTCGGTCTAACTTTGGCTCAGGTCATGATCTCATGGGTCTAGCCCCGTATCGGTCCCTCTGCGGTCAGCACACAGCCTGCTTTGGATCCTCTGTCCCCCTCCCTCTCTGTTCCTGCCCTGCTTATTCTCTCTCTCTCAAAATAAATAAACTTAAAAACAAAAACAGAAACAAACAACAACACGAAAATAGCCCAACTCTAAGAAAGCTTAACTGTCCAGTCCAGGGAACTCCAAGAGAGGGTCAGAGAAGGCTTTCTGGAAGAAGCACCACATGTGGTGGACAGGATTTCAATGAGAGATGTCTTTACAAAAAAAGTGCCAGACAGGAAGGCATGAGGCCCATGTCTAGGAAGCAGCCCAGAATTCACCTCAACTTGAGTGGTGGAAGATAATGTTGGGAAAATGAGTCACAACCAGAGGGAGGAAAGCCTCACTCCAAGGGGAAGGGGCAGACAGATATGGAGAACTATTAAAGTTCTCCACAGAGATATAGATAGACTATGAAGTGGTCGGAACTATAATACAGGATGCTAAAGAAGGATGATGAGGGATAGGGAGATTAATTAGGATTTGACTGTAATTCACTTTACAGTGCATGAGCCAGGACCGAAGAAAAGGAGAGTGACACACTAGGTTAAACCTAGGTAGAATCAATAGGATTAACAACTTACTAGATGTGAAAGTAAGGGAAAGAAAGCGAACAGGGAACAGAGGCTTTGAGTTAGGATAATTAGAAGGGACAGTGATAAAGAAACATGAGGCCGACAGAGAGGATATGGCCCACAGCATGTAACGAGGGACGGTATGCTGGACCTGTCAGGTGGGAGCATGAAAGAGATATCCACGTAGATGTATATAAAACCTGGAGGTGGAAATGGAGTCTGGAAATCAGGGTAGACATGAGCTAAAAATATTGATTTGGGAAGCCATCTGAGTAGAGGTAAATGAAATTAGTGATGAAGATGTGAGAAAATATCAAGACAGGAGAAAAGCTAGGGTGAAATCTTACTTATTTTAGAGTCAAAAGGAGAAAGAAAGGCCAAGAATTGCAAGAGTGAAACCAAAATGGGAAAGTAGGCTGCCAAAGGGGAACAAAAAAGTCACTGAGAAGTTGAACACCAAAAAAAGCCAAAAACCCAAAAACCCTAAAACCAACCCCCACCCCCCACCCCCGAAGACAGATTTTAACTGGAGACAGCAGGGAAAGAGGAGTAAAACAGCATGGAAAAAGCCCCATAAATGAGCCCGGGACTAGACCAAATGATTTAAACAGTGAATGAGTGAGGAGGTGGAGATGGGAGTATGCAGATTATTCTTTCATGTTTGACAGTTAAAAGGAGTGGGAGATGAGTTCAAGAAATAGATTTAAGATAAGGAAGACCAAGTAAGTTTGTAGGCAGCAAGGAAAAGTCTAGTTAAGAAGATGGAAACAAGTAGAAAGAAGGAGGTTGGTTTTGTCAAGGAAGAAAGGATGCTTCTTACGTTAAAAAAAAAAAAAAAGGGGGGCGCCTGGGTGGCGCAGTCGGTTAAGCGTCCGACTTCAGCCAGGTCACGATCTCGCGGTCAGTGAGTTCGAGCCCCACGTCGGGCTCTGGGCTGATGGCTCAGAGCCTGGAGCCTGTTTCCGATTCTGTGTCTCCCTCTCTCTCTGCCCCTCCCCCGTTCATGCTCTGTCTCTCTCTGTCCAAAAAAAATAAATAAATGTTAAAAAAAAAAAAAAAAAGAAAGGATGCTTCTTTTCAAGGAAAGGGTTCCAAGGAAGTTGAAAAGAACTCATTTTGGATGGCCTTGATTTTCTTAAAAAAAAAAAAAAAAAAAAAAAAAAAAAAAAAAAAAAAAAAAAAAAAGGGCAAAAAGTTATCTCCTGAGAATCAGGACATCAAAAAGCTGGATAATCAGGAAGATTGGAAAGAATTTCAAACAACTACAATCAACTCAAATCATTTGTGAACATTAATTTGACTACAAACAAGCAAAAACATCTACTTATCACAAGCCATCATTTGTTTTTTTGGGACCAGTAACCAATAGCTGTCAGCTCTCACCTTCAGCAACATAGATATGCTCTGCCCAATCAAAAGTGCAGCCTAAAACAGGGTGCTCTTGGTCCATCTCCTGTTAAGGTTCTGTACCACTCCAAGTTGTACTGTGTTAATGTATGTTTGTAAACATAAGCAGGAGGAAATACCCTCAGTGATTAAAAAATCATCCAAAGGAAAATGTGTTTAACACTCAACCCAAACTTGAATATTTGAAGGAAAAACACTGGGGGAACTGGGGTACAAGACAGAGGGAAACAAAATGCATTACAAAACAGAATAAGGAAACAAGCTTCTGGACTTTCAAAAGTCACAAAGGACAATTTTATTTATTATTATTTTTTTCATCCTCATTAAGATCTCCACATGGAACATGTTTATGAAGACTAGGGGCCTGCTGTAATGGGGCCACCAGTACTGGAAGAGGCCTCACATATAAATGGTCCTTTCATTAAGGGACAACTAATATTTGGGGTTCCTCAATGATAAATGTAATTTGTACTACATAGGTTTCCACTGAGTGTCTTTAATACACTTTTTCCCCAATTATGTTTTAACTGAGATTTCAGTTTATCTATGAAGTCCTACCCCTGCCTCCACAACCTCAGTAAATCAAGTATTGACTGTTTTAGGGAGAGTTAACAAGAGAAGACTAAGAGGAATGCCAAATAGCAGTAAGGAACTAGCTTTAGTTCACTAATAAAATCTCTCTACTCTCCTAGTCTCTGGGTAACCTAAGGGGTAAAAGAACTACTTCTGTAACATCTGGGTCTTACCTTTTGCTATGTCCAGGAAAGTATCTGATGTATTTGTTGTCATGCAAGGACAGGTAACGAATAGTATCTGTAAGAAGACAAATAAGGCATGATGATACCCTATTATTTTTAAAGGAGTTACTGTACATTTTCATCTTGAAAACAAGGCCAAAAAATTTATTGTTTTCCATAACTCAAGCAAGGTGTGAATAAGTAAGGCTGAGTAATTCCTCTCCACAGCTGAAGAATGGGCACTACAGATTTCACATAATTCAAAAGCAGAGTTCGTTCTTAAGTTGACAGCATATACAGCAATTTTTAAAAATCATTGTTACCACCAATCTTTGGCTTCTGCATAGTTACAATGCAACCCGTCCTGCAAATATACCCTGCCTGCACCACCCCCACAAAGCACAATAGGTTCAGTGCTCACAGAATGGCAAGCCTTAAAGGAAAACATTTAGCTGCTAAGGAAACAGGCTCAAAGAATTAAGTAGCCATGCTAAACTGAGGATCAGGCTGAACTCTGGCATAATATTTTTGTCCAGGGTTCTCCAACAGCGTGTTAGGGACCTAAATGTTAATTGGGTATATAATCTACATCAAAACTAAACAAATGGAAACAGAAGTAACGTCCTACTACTTTTTAAGTTAACCAGCTATCCACTGGTACTTTGTGCATCAGAGAGAAGTCAGTTGATAATAATAATAATAATAATAATAATAATAATAATAAAGTGTCCAAAAGAACAAATCAGGAAATTGGGTTAAAAAGATCTTAAAACATTTAAAAATTAAACTCATAAATACATCAGTAAGTCACAGCAGCGAGATTCTGTCAAGAAAAAGAATAATCATAGAGATTTGTGCTTGGGGAGAAAAAGACAAACACTCTTAAAAACCAAGTGATTCTACCTGAAAGAGTAAACAAAAAGATGGCGGTGGAAAGGGAATGAAGTGCCATAAAGAACAGAACTAGAAAGTACTATGCCTTGCAAAAGACTAGGAGTAGGAAGCAACTGTTGCGAAAAAGGCAATAGGAAATGGTGCCAATATAGATAGGAAAGCATAGAAAGAACATTCTAGAGGCAAACAGAACACAGAAACAAAGAGGCTGAAAGCACCAAGTCATTCCAGTTGTTCACAGGGGTACTTTCTAGTAACAGGGAGTCTAACTCGGGAGAGTGAAAACCACACTCTTTGTATGTTCCAAAACTGAACTCTATATAGTTTTCCTTGAAAATCTTCAAAGTTCTAGAATGACAACTATGAAGTCTTCCTGAATGTTCTATTGCTAGTAACTACTCACCTGCCCTAAGCAGAAAAAGACTTTCCTCCCCATTACCTGGTTTCCCAGAGATGAGCAGGGAGTCGCCATCCTCTCCGCCCCACTCAGTAGCTGGTGCACTGTTCCTGGCAAGGCAGTGGCCTGTACAGTTATCTCCTGTACCGGGTGGTATCATAGACCCTCAAACTGTACAAACTACTACCTCAGCCTGGAATCAGGCAAAAGGAAACGGAGCGCTGGAGGAACTCTTCAGGATGCACTCGAGACAGGAAAGGCAACATCCTCCCAGCAGAGGCCTGGCAGCAAAGCTGCAAGTGCCACACATTTGCCTCATTTTGCACCATATTTGGAGAATCCTCACATTTAATCACCCCAACAGAAGAAGTATACCAGTCATTCAGGTGATCACATAGATATGTTTCCTCAGGATCCTAATGTTTTATATTCTTGTCCAAAAGCATCAATTGCACTGCTTACTTAGAAAACCACTTCTGAAATAGAGGCATGAAAAGTAGAAATGATATACTTACTAAAAATCAGTACAGGCAGAAAAGTCTCATTTAAAAAAAAAAAAAAGGACTTCCGCCCATCTGCTCTGAGATAAGCATAGCCAAAACAGCAGTCTAAGTGATCTTTGTGGATGACATTAGAAAAATCTTAACTGCAGGGGCGCCTGGGTGGCTCAGTCGGTTAAGTGGCCGACTTCACCTCAGGTCATGATCTCGCAGGTCATGATCTCACAGTCTGTGGGCTGGGGCCCCGCATCGAGTTCTGTGCCGACAGCTCAGAGCCTGAAGCTTGCTTTGGATTCTGTGTCTCCCTCCCTCTCTCTCTCTCTGCCCCTCCCCTGCTCATGTTCTGTCTCTCTCTCAAAAATAAACATTAAAATTTTAAAAAAAGAAAAAAAAAACTTACTATAAAAAGCGAGACAATCAATAAATCAGTGAGATAAATGGAAAAAAAAAAAAAAAAAAAAAAAAGAGTCCTAAGGTGAAAGTCCTCAACTACCAAGATGAACTGTCAACTGAGAATGACTTATGACTTATCCCAGGGGAAATAAATGCAGGTAAAAACAAGATCAAGATCATTTATTAGATAAAGAAATTCACAAATTTAATTTATAAAAATAACTCTTTACTCTTTAAAGCCATTAACTTTATTTAAAAGTTAAAAGGGGAAGGGCCCTCTAGCTGGCTCAGTCTAAAGGGCATGTGACTCTTTTGATTTCAGGGCTGTGAATTCGAGCCCCACATTGGGTATAGAGATTACTTACAAATAAAGTCTTTAAAAATAAATAAAATAAAATGGAAAAGGGACAAAATTCAGATTAAAAATGGTCCCTAAAATTAAACATAATTAAGCTCAATACACTGTCCTTCATGACACAGACCATGAAAGGTAGAGCATACACCAAAAACTCATCTAAGGTCCCTAAACTACCACAGCTCAAACATTCGTGGTTATTTGCCACTTGCTGTATGTCAAATAGTCTTTCCTTTTATTTGTTCAAAAAGTATTCTTTCAAGTTTAAAGAAGTACAAACTATAAATATAATTCATTGCTTCCTATACCCACTCTCCATTCTAATCTAGAGACCTTTCATACTCCATTTCAAGTCCTTCAAAAGTATTGGTGGCTTGTTTCCAGCATCCCTTCAGTCATAACAATTGCTAACATCTTAAGAAAATATGTTTAAATTACAGAAACTCTAAGCAAAGCAGAAATCGTCACAAAGATTCCAAGAACTACTTAACAAAAGAAATCATAACCATTACTTCCTAAAAAGAAGGCTTGCTTACCGTCTATTTTGTTAGAGCTGTAAACGACTGTGTTTGCTGCATGGGTGTATCTGATGAGGTCCACGCCATATTTCTTACTGTACAGGGTTCTCTTTGGTCTGATGAGGAAATGGACAGAGAAAGAAAACCATCAAAATCCTCCATCACCAAAACCTAGGATCTTCATATAAACAGAAGAATCTGAATGATGTGGCAAGGATGAGAATTCTTTGGAAGCTCTAACACTGGAAAGAAACACATTTCTTCCAAACGAGAGAAAACAAATGGAATCAATCAAGTGCAACAGACTTTCACCTCTGAACAACAAATGCTGAGGTTAGGAAGTGGAAGTAAATCTGAGGGCTCAACTGAGTCTTTACTACAATGTTCAGAAGTAAGTTTTGAGAAAAAGTACATCTTTTTGGAAAGAAAGGCACACAAAACACAAGTCACAGTTTATAACAAAGAGGGATATGGGAATACGTTAAATTAGTGAGGCCCAAACTTTTCTTGAGCCATTCACTTAGAAACCAGATCTTTTCTCAAGAAGAAACAAATGATTTATCAAAACTGAAACCAGATGTAAAACTGCTTGTCTTTCCTAATATAACCTGCAGTTGCAGAAGCTATCTATCCTTCCTATTCTACAAGTCCAAAGTACTTACTGAGGCTTTTAGAAGGCAAGGCTGATTCTCCCTAGAAAAAAAACTGGTCATTGGTTCTTTTCTTTTTAATGTAAAATCACATAATTCTAAGCTAGGAGTTACAAATTCATATGAAGTTCCTTTTCCTTCAATGTCTTCCTCTATAGGACTCTGAAAATCAAAGATCAAACTGAAACTGATCTCAGTAAAATCTTTAACCAAAAGCTCACAATGTTCTACATTTGGGTATAGGAGGATTTTATAAATTGTATACCAATGTTTACAAAGAGTTCCAATTTTGAAAAAGAAAAAAATTCGCCCTCTCAATGAAGCCTAGATGCTAAACAATCAGATTACCCAAGCAGCTTTAAGAACTCAAATATTTGCACTTTCAATTTTTGTTAATGTCAGTGAGGTCAAGGGTTTCCAAAACTACCCTACCCAAAACTCATTTCCAAACAAGCTTCTCATTCCAAATGCACTGAATTTTCCACATTCTCACCTTTAACTGAAAGCTTAAAAAGATCAGCTCAAAGGCTACCCTGTTGAATCCCCTACTCTGGGCTCTGTTGTGGGGTTACTGTGTGGTAAACAGCAAACACATGTATGCACATACATGTGTTCTTGCTCTCAAAAAATAGTTGACTTTATTTCTACAAGTGGAAAAAGAAGCTTACTTATCCCAACAATTCAGTCTAAAATACTGAAGACATATCCTGAAGAGCCAATGTTAAAGGGTATGGAATAAGGAAAGTTTTTAGTTCCACTTATGTATGGCCTATTTGTCTCAAACACTAACCTGAGATTCATTTTTAATAACAGAAATCTTTTACCTCATATCACTTCCTAGTTTGAAAACAAGATCCTAATTTTTGCATCCATTTCAGAGGATCTTTACAAAGCCCATGCACGACATTTTTCCATGAATATTTTGGTAAGCTTCTTTCCACAAACTACGATTCTGGTGATCAGGCATGAATAAAAAATATTATGAAAAATTTTCATCACCTAGCAGATAATATATTTTATGTCTTTCAAATTGAAAAATCACTCAACGGATGAACAAAAACAACGGACAAAATGAACAAAAAACTGGAAAATATTAAGTATAAAGAATCTTGTTTTGACCATCTTCAAACTCCCAAATTCTAACATTTAGTACCATCTAGTAGAGATACTATGACTTCCAAGGAAACACTACTCTTCTACCAATGTTGGTTTGACTTATACTAGTGGCACATTTTTTCCTCACATTACCCCTTAGGATCATGGACTCTTAAAGGCAAAAGAGGTCATCTAATACTCAGAGAAGTGATCTAACCAATGTCACATACCTGGTCACAAAGCCAAACTAGAACCCAGGTCTCCTAACTACCAAGCCACTCCCTTGCCATAGACCACAATGAAATAAGGTCACAATTAATTGATAAGAGAAAATTTAAAAGAGAATGCCCTATACTATTATATCAATACTAAATTTGCTAATTTGGATAATTGTGCGCTGGTTGTGTAAAAGAATGTCCTTGTGCTGAGGAAATCCATGTTGAAGTGTTTGGAGATCAGGGGCTTGATACCTCCAACTTATTCTTTTAATGGTTCATTAAAAAATGCATACCTAAATACTTAACACAGAGAGCTGTAATGCAAAAGAGGTAAAATGTAACTGATTATTGGACGATATGGATCTCTGAAATACTGTTTAACTTTCCTGTAAGTTTGTAATTATGTAAAAAGCTACATGAGTGAATAAACTGCATGTCATAAAAAATTAACATTTTACTTCCAAGTAAACTGTCACTGCTCCCAACAAGTAGAAATTACGCCACACTTAGAGAGAAACTACTAAGAAGGCTATCACAACCTTCATCTCCTTTGAATGAGAACATACATCTCCATCATCAAGGTTCCAGGTAGAGGTTCCAATCTGTGCACAAGCACTCAACATTTCAAGCCAGTCAGCTTCAAATTACTTCTAGTCCCAGGAACCCACAATCCTAATCCCGACTCCAGCTCTATATGTTACTCTCTCTTCCAAGCTGATTCAAATGACCAAACCTGGACAGAAATACATCTACTAAATGAATAACGTTGACTCAAGTCAGCACTGGTCCAGCTAACAATGCTCTCTTCCCTTAGGACCACCACTCTAGGCCACTCGTCTGCATACTGCAGGCAGATCCAGAGCCAGTTACATAATACTTTTCCATAGCCCCCGTGGGAAAAAATTGGGAAGAAGATACAGCTTAGACCAAAACAACATTACTTTAGATAACCGAATTCACAAACGAAGAGACAAGTTCCAAAGAAAGTTTACAGAAGGCATCGGTTTTAAACAAAACAAAAGGCAAAAAGAACAGTTGGAAAAGACAGAGAAAACCCCAACGATTCAAAAAATAAGATCTGGAATTAGGTAACAAAATGAAATCTGACAAAACCACTAGCCACCGAATTATACCAAATAGCCACAAGCCTGCTTGGAGAAGGTGGCTGAGGGAAATCGAATCTAGCCTAAGCCACTTTCTGCTCCAAAGGAGTTCACAATTTAGTAACGAGAAAGCAAAGCAGGTTTATAAAGGGTGAGGTGAAGCTGACAAGGTCCCCAGAGAAAAAGGCAAAAATGTGCTTATAAGACTTTAAAGATGCAGTGCGGTGGCAACACAGAAATTTCAGGATCAGACCCTGAATTTTGGTAATTCCCGTTGGACCATAAAGTGTAAATTAGAAATATATATAAGAGGAAACATAAAATTGTTTTGGGATGCTATGTTTTCCTAGTAGGTTCCCATTCAGGTCGGGATGGGACAGACAAGTTAGGTTTTTTTGGCAAAAAGTTAAAGTTTCTGATGTTGTTAAAAAGTTAACTACAAATGTGGGCAATGGGTCTGAGGGAGTAAAAGAATGATTTGGAACCGAAAGAAAAAGACAGGGGGCCCAAAGAGGCACAACAAATAAATCCTGACAGCTAAGAACTGCAACCCACGCGGCCTTCCGGCAGAAGGCGGCGGGAAGCTAAGGGGCAGGGGATGGGCTGAGTGCCAGGGCTGAATCGAGGTCACCGAGGAGGGCAGAGAGAGCGAGCTGTGACGCTGCTGAGGCAGGAGCGCAGCCTCTGCGGTTCCGCGCGGGGGGCCAGAGCCGACCGGCACCTCTGACAGAGTCGGAGGAGCGGAAAAGCTACCTGCTGGGGCCCAGGTGGGCGGACCGGGCGTTTAAAGGTCAAGGTCAAGGTGGGGTTTGGCAAGCGATACGGAAGCGCTTTTCCAGGAGGCCGAAAGCAAGCAAAATAATAACGATGGTAGTATCACTCTCACTATTCTTATTATTTTTAAAAAGGTCTCCTGGACATCTTCGGAATGAAGCGGCCCTGGCGGCAGCGAGTGCAAAACAGGCCGGAGAGGGCGGCGGGGCCGGGGGCGAGCGCTGGGCCACGAGAGGGAGAGAGGGAGGGACGGACAGACTCGGGCCCGGGCCCAGGGCCACCGCCGCACTCACTTGCCCTCCTGGCAGTCATAGAGCACGATGGAGTCGTCGTCGCTGCTCGAGATGACCGTCTCGCCGTTGGGGCTAAAGTCAAAGCAGTTAATCTTGTCCGAGTTCTCGCGGAACACCTTGGCGACGCGGAAACTCCGCAGCACGCTGTCGGTCAGCTTCATGGCGGCGGCTGCTGGAGGCGGTGGCGGCGGCGCAGGGCTGGGGCGGGGCCCGGCAGCAGGCGGGCGGGCGGGCTGGCTGCCGAGGGGCCGACCCG